>NC_137974.1:83583330-84051983 GCF_963924665.1 Micromys minutus
TGAGATCTTGCTGTATGAATTACTCCTTGCCTGAAGAAAATTACTAGTCTTCATGAAGCACTCAGTGCATCTAATGCTTTAGCTACAAAATAGGATTTTTTCTTCTCTGAGTTGAAACTTAGAAAGTGGGAAAAGATTTCCCTCTTAACAATGCTTCCAGAAAAGGCCTGTCATACCATCTCTAGATTATTCTTAATCTCAAAGGAGCTTCTGATTTTCCTTAACCTATGAAGCTTCTGTAAAATATGCCCTACATGATGCTGGTCTAATCATCATTAAAAGGGAGCTCTCCTGCAGAGGATTTCATAGAAATAATGTGATTATTAAGGAAGCTTGGGAGATTATTGGGACACAGTAATAAAACTGTATGCATAATTAGCCTACCACAGCAACAGCTGCCAACATGAGTTATTGGCCATTCAGGTATGCGTGCTGACTGATACACATGGCCAGAGGAAGCCCAGAAAGAACTAAAAAAAAGGTAGTAAGGTTGAGGAAGTTGATGAAACTGGAATGATCTTGCCTTAAAGGGACATACAGTGTTCCTCAACCATCCAAAACGTGCCGGACAGAAGATCTGAAGAAATGCAAATAGCAAAATGTTTCTTTGCTCAATTACAGGTCCATATACAAAAGATCAGGGTCATTTAACAGAAAAGCTTCTCTGTATGTCATACAAAATATTTATCTCCAGAAAGAAAGAAAATACAAATTTCAGCTTTGAATGGATCATTTCAAACCATGTCTGAAATTCTGCTGTCACTGAGTGGGGAAAATTATAGGCTAGAACAAACTTCAGGTGTCTACTCTCTTATTCCTTATACTTGCACCTACAAACACATATACACACACACAGCACACATAAACACACACACACACACACACACACACACACACACACACACATACACACACACAACCCATCTAAAAAGACAGTCATAAAAAAGCTAAATAAGGCATGTATATTGACTATGTTCTTTGTGAGTTTAGCTAAATACTTGTAAAGGTTCAAACCTAAAACACAGTCCAATAGCTTAAAAACCAGTGATTTATTTTAAAAGGCTAAAAAAAAGTTGAGTTCAGAAAGTTTGATTCAAATGTTCTCACATTCCTTGAGTTAAAGATCACTACCTCAAGCAACTTTGTAAACTTATATTTTTTTCTGTCAGATTTTCTTTGGTCTCATTTGTTAATGTGCTTTGTAAATCTGTAAGAGGGGGTACTCAGTGGTGGTGGTTGTGGTGATAATGAAGTCCACCTTGGACCAAATCTTCTGATCCAAGAGTGCTGGATACCTCTGTTCCATGAAATGCACCTGTTAACTTCTTCAACACCATTTTCCATGGAACATAGCTCAGGAAATTTTTAGGAGAAATTACAATGGTAAGAAATACCAAATGCTACCCTGAGCGCACTAGAGAGATCAGAGATTGGTAGAGCACATACCAGAGAAGGTATTCTTGTGGGACTGACACCTCCACCACCATGCTGCTGCTGGACACACTACAGGGTCACACCTTTCTGATACAAATGTCTTCTGAGCATATGGACATTCCCCACGCTATCCTTAAGATAAACCCTGACTAATTAAAAAGAATTGCGGTCACACGGGGACTCTTCCTTCTCTGGTCACTAATATCTATTAAACTTTATTCTTGAACTCTCCAAATAGTTGTAGTGGGCTTCAGGTTTGTTTTTAGGTCTTCTACACAGAAATTTGGCAGCAAAGACACTGTTTGTGTTTTCTGTCCACTTGTGTTGTCAAATATTTGAGAGTCAATAGATAGGCATCCCTAGCCATGGTTTCTTTCTTCACCTTATATTTCCAAGGTCTCCAATTATATGTAGTGTTTCCTGTTGGGTTTGTGTACTTAGGACTTACAACAGAAGAATTAATGTATTTAAAATTTCTGGGGAATATTTAGATATTCCAGTAATTGGCCCATTTGTATCTATTGAGATGAGTTATATAAGTAATTGAGTCTTAAAGTATTTGCTATCTTTTTCTGTTTCTAATAGAGGAAAACCCAGCTTTGTCTCTATGGACTTTTCTAGTCCAGGCAGGAAAACAAGTTTACTATTTACATATGTGCATACTGGAACTTACTGGGCCTTACTGGAACTTACTGGGCCTTGCTACGCCTTACTGGACCCAACAGCTCCTTTCTGCCTTTTCTCTCCAATACCTACTGTGTTCTCACAACAAAGACCCAGTGGTCTAATCAATCAGGGAATGTCATAGCATGTGTTCAACTATCAGTTTATTTACTAGACCAGGCTAACTTAAACTACTGAAATCATTAACACCATGGTTTCCATGACCTCTCACAACAGCAGTTCATTTCTCCTTCACACTGCACAGGGGCGGTGTTACTGATAATGCAGTGAAGGCTCCTGCTTGGGAGGCACCTTTCTATCCAGAGGGAAAAGAACAGATGCGTAATAACCTGCTCCCCTCTTTTATGTTTTGAGGGAGATCTTTCATTTCTTCCTTCCTGTCTCTACTTTCTTTTTTGTCTTCCCCTTCTATCCCTTCTTTTCTCCCTCCTTCCTCCTTCTTTCCCTCCATCCTTCCATCTCATCCACCCTTCCATCTTCCCTCAATGTCTTCTTTTCTTTTTCTTCTATCCTTCCTTTCCCTTTCCTCCTTTCTTCTCTCTCCTTTCCTCCCCTTCCATTCCTAAGGATCTATATAGCCTAGACTTACTTTAAGCTCGTGATTTCTTGTCTCGGTCTTCTAAATGCAAGGATTACACACAAGCACATTTCACTGGCTCTTATGGCCACTGCTTGGTAATAGCATGCACTGTTTCTTCAATCATTTTATTGGCTGAAACAAGCCACATGGCCACAGATAACATCAATAATCAGGCATGTATAATCCTTTCACAAGATTCAACAGAAACGCTTGCAGAAAGCAATTAATTCTACCACAGTAATAATCTTAACCAAGGTCGGAAATGATTTTTTTAACTGTAGTTGGAGATTGGGGAATCTAGTGGCATGAATATCTTTAATCCAGAAATACAATATCCTACCTACCATAAAATTCAAAGCTTTATTTATGAGCAATATATTATACTATAGGTGGAAATGATGTATACAACTTCATGACACATCTCATAATCAAAGTATATGAGCACTAAAAGCACCATCTGATACTACCCTTCAGCTGCCTATGTGAAGTGTGTCAGGAAAAAAATATGTGAATTTCATACTCAGACTTGGGTTATAACCCTAAGATATTATATTCGAGCAAATGTGACATTTCAAAATCTCCAGAACTCTGAATAATGTAGGTATAAGCATTTCTAAAGGGTACACGTGAACTCTCCATATACAGATCTGGCATCATGTACACAATCTAGCTGGCAATGCTACTTGTGGGTTTCAGTCTCTGGGAAAATTCTAGGTTCAGATTAGAAAATTATATAAGCCTGTCCGGTTGTCTGCAGTAGAAATCCCACTCAAATAGGTCATACAGTTGAACTTCACGGGGTCTGCGTTATGGTTCCCCTGTGTTTTCTGTGGAGTGGCCTCTGTCTTGCAACCTTGCTCCTCTGAAATAGATTTTTTCTTTTGGTCTGCAACCATATTGGCCCCTTCTTCAATCTGTGCATATATAGCCTTTACTATACTCTTGGCAGAAATCTCTCTGCTTGCTCTTTGCCAAGCCCCCACCTTCTAAAATTCAGACTGCACTATAAAATCCCGTTCACATAGAGGGTTTTGTGTGCCTGCTCTTTGTAGGGAGTCTACACCACAGAGCTGTTTCTCATCTTAGTAAGCTGTTTACAGTCACCTTGATCCTTCCCATACTCTATAATTAAGTTAATTATTTGTTGCTCTATGTGAGCACTGTTTACTTCCTACACTAAAATGCAACCCCATGAAGGCACAGACTCTTTCTCTTTGGGTCACCACTTAGTTTTATATCCTTGGCACACTGCCCAGCTTATGGTAATTAATATTTTTGTATTAATATGTTTTAAGTGGGTTCATTATAAAGATAAGATGGTAAATTTGTTAGGGGTCATTTGGTAATAAAGAAGATGCTTCCAAATGCCTTGTTATTTCTTTGTTCTGAAAGGCACTTACTTATATAAGGTTCCCCAGTTTAATAAATATAAGACAAGTGGGCATTTTACCTTCAATTTACTGTAACTGAACTGTGTAGATTATTTACCCATGTTGTTGCTGTGGTTTTGGATAAGGAAATTTTAGGTCATGTGCTCACAGGCTTAGAACCATAGCATTGCAAGGATACAGAAAAGGACCTGTTCTAACTAACATCCAAAGGTGACAGCTCCTCACACTTTTGGGCTAAGATGATCTTAATCTTGACAGTGAAGGGGCCATGGATTGGTTGCAATGTAGGGCTTACAGGTTAGCATTGGTGTCAGGGTCAGGTTGCAGCCTCAGCACTCAATGTGAATAGGAGAAGGGTAATTGTAACACAGCAGTTGCATGAAAGAAGGCAGAGGATCTGCTACACGATCTCCTGGGTGCTGCCAGTAGAGCCTGGGCAGTTTAATTCCGTTTACACTGTGTGCCATTGGGTTGGTCTGTGCAGATCTGCATGCTTAGATTTTTTTGGATTGTGATTGCAACAGCCACAAAGAGACTGCCTAATGATGGTGCTTGACATTTAACGCCAACTGCAGAGTCTGTGCATACCATGTTTACACTTAAAAGGAGTCTTCTAGAAGCCGTGGCTAGTCCTGGTAATTGTCACCACTAAACATCCCAGTCCTGCACAATAGTCACCCTCTCCTTCATTTTCACTTTTCCTGTCAGAGTGTCTGTGAGACCTGAAGCTAGACAATGACAGACAACTGTGATTGTTATGAAGTAGGAAAAGGACCTCGTTGGCAGCCTCACAGAAATCAGGAACACAGGAATCTGAGAGGATGCCTCAGTCTCTAGGGTCATAACTCAGAGGGAAAGTATAGAGTTGAGCTGCCTTTATCTGTTACCATGCACAAATCCCCAAGAGAAAAAGAAGAAAGACAATGTGATGGTCAATGTTAATTGTCAGTTTTTACAGACTCAACAGTTACCTGGTATATCAGTCACTATTAATCCTTTTGGGGGATTATTTTGATTACATTAATTGACAATCAAAGAACCATCTCAATTATGCATGACTCCATTCCCTGGCAAGGTGTTTTGGACTGGACAAAAATGAATAAGGAAGCTTAAGGCTAGAATGCATTCATTCATCACTCTGATTCTAAACTGAGGGTACAATGCGACCAGCTCCTTCAAGCTTGTGCCCCTGTGACATCTCCACCCGATGGAGTGTACCTTGAAGTGTGAGTTAAAACAGACCTTTCCCTTGAGTTGCTTTTTTGTCACAATATTTTATCACAGCTAAAGAAGAAGAAACTAAGACAGAAAATAATGACCTTAATCTAAATCTGTGGAATTTGGTTCCAGGCTAAAGCTCAGATTTTCTTCCCATAGGCAACTGGTCATCATCTACCCTGCTACAGATAGAATGAGTTCAGTTCCATCATGCCAAATAGCTTACCAAAGTATTGAAAATAAATATTTACACACACACACACACACACACACACACACACACACACACACACACTACAGGATCCTTACATATAATAGGATATTGTACAGCCCCTAATGCCATGCATGAATTGTGAGAAATGTTGGCTCATCTAAAAAGTCTCACCAACCATCATTGCTAAGAGTTGGAAGCCCCCTTGGAAGGGCTTTTGGAAGAGGGTTTTAATAAGGCCAGGGAGAATGCATAGGTTTAGTAGAAACTAAAGATATTAGAAAAGCATCTAAGATATTACCACCTCTTGGCCAGAAAACTCAGGAGGAGGAAGAGTCACAGGGTCTGTGGGAGCAAGGATTCTGAGAGAGCTGCCTCGAAAGAAGCTACAGTAGGAAACATGGGGCATCAGTACCGACCACTCTTCCTCCCTAGGGCCACTGAGGACCAGAGTCACCTTTCAATCTAAAGGCAAGAAATTCTGATCCAAAGCAGCCCATAGGGAAAGGTTTAGGAGGCTAGAGTAGGTTCCAAAAGGCAAAAAGAACACTCAGCGCTGTTCTCTAAGAGTTATTTCTTTCATTTTAGGCCACGGCATTTTGAGAGTGAACTCATGACAATGTTTAAATTTTGACAGAGATAACCACTGCAATGTTTCTGGCCATGGTCCTTTAGCCTGCCCCTGTGGACTGCTCTTGTCTTTCTTCTTTGAATACATAAGATGACTCACTGCCTTCTTTCAGTCTTTCATTTCTTAGAAATTACAATATATGTACACTCTATATATTCATTGTTTGTGTTCAAGGAAACTTTTTAGGGGTAGACATAATGTCTCTAAGATCACATTTGAAAGAATAAAAACCTCTTCCAGAAAGCCCAAGTGCTTTTCTGCTGATTCATGCCTGAAAGGTACAATAAGGGAAAATAATGTTCCTGACAAGTCTTAGGAACCAAATGGTTTCCCACTCCTGATGTGAAGACTTTTATGTATCCAGTTGACCAACGTGTTTCCAAACAAAATTCTTTATACAAATTACAATCACTCTGACCAAGGAAATAAATTCCTATTATTCATGGAAATAGAGAAAAGGAAGGTAGGGAGGACCTTGAACGGAAACATCTGATAAGGTACATGGTAATACACAGCTAAGTACTCAGGAGGCTGGTGTAGAAGGGATGAAGGACTGGAGGCCAGCCTGGGCTATATAATCAAATACTGCTTCAGACAAATAAAGGGATAGGGAGATAGCTCAAAATTAAGAGCATTAGCTGCCCTTCCAGAAGAAGGATTCCATTCCCAGCCTGCATGTATTGGTTTAAAACTACAGTCCTAGGGGATCCACTGCCTCCTTCTGGTCTCCATTTGCACCAGGCATACACAGGATGCACAAGACAAAGTATGAGAGAGAGAAAGCAAAGAAAAATATTTACAAATGTGACTCCAAAACCATGAAGAGTCGTTGGAGATCCTATTTGTGATCCTAGAGCTGTGGGAAGCCCCGAGAACTACTCTGCATCTGAGGTCAGCTTGGGCAAGCTAATGAGGCACTCACCAAAAACGTTCCAAAGGGGAAGTAAATAGGACTGTACTTCTTCCATTAGTATCTGAATTGTCCCACAGCAATGGAACAAAAGCAAGGGGATTGGAAATTCCAAACAGCCAAAGTAAACCAAAGCGTTGAAATGGGTTTCTTCTTGGTTTTGCGCATAAATATTTAACCTGTTGAGTAGCTCTGAGGGGGCTGACAATTGTCCTCATCTCATAATACATGGCAGCTAAGGAATAAACCCCCTAAGCAGGCAAGTGGCTGTGTAGAACACGGACATCTATACCTCTCCTTAACACATAGTCTATGGGCTGGGGAGACATTGTCTTGCTCATCCAGAGTGTTCAGCTTACTTGTCGCCATCAAGATTGAGATATCACCCATGTACCCTCTTTAAGGGAGCAAGAGGAACTGCAAGGCGTAAGATAAAAAACAGAGACAGTGCACGTCTGACATGATGAGCCATTCTACTCCGGCTCCGCTCATTGTCCCTTCAGCTCACTAACGGCAATAATGACTAGAACTCAGTTTCAATGAAGGGAGGGAAGGGGAGAAGAGCACGGGAGGATGAGAACAGGGGGAACAGTCCCATGCTGTATTTCACAGCCTGGACGCACATGGAAATCCCTCAGGAGCTTTAAAATACCCAAGTCCAGCACTCAGACCGGCAGTAGGGATTCTGCAAGCAGACACAGACTTGTGGATTTGATATAACGGGCATTCCTGTGAGTCTGATGTATACCACTGTAGAACTCTGCTAAGTAAGTGTGCAAGTCTCGGATCTATGTTTCTATGCATGTTTTACCACATGTATGTTAGTGTGTGTGCATGTGTGTGTGTGTGCGTGTATGTTAGTGTGTGTGTGAGTGTGTGTGTGTGTGTGTGTGTGTGTGTGTGTGTGTGTGTGTGTAGCTCAGTCTCTCATCTTCTGGGTTTCAAATTGCTGAAAGCATTACCCCGTGCTGTTACCTGGTTATGTTACGCATTATCAAGATTTCATTATGCTGATATTAAAATTACATAATGTGCTTCGGAAGTTTCCATTGAGGAACCGCAGGTAACTTACTTACACTAATCATGAAGTGAAACAACAAAGTGTGACTTACATTACTCCATACCAGTCATTCTAATCTCTACAAACACAGTTATTTAGCTACCATGTTTATTTAGAAAAATCACAGCACTAGCTTCCTCAGTAAACGTGCCGCATCCCTAGCTACGGCCTTTGACCAGGTTCACACTGCCAGACGAGGATGCTCTGCTGTGTTGTCAGCATCAGATCCAATCAAATCATTGTCAGCTTCCAGGGGATAGCTGGCGGAGTGAAGTTCCTGCACGCAATACGGTAAACTGGCCGTAACCAACTTGCCCCTATTGCACCAAAGGGCCCATCTTGTTGGCCAATTTGTAGCATTCATTGTACGCAGGGTCCTCTTCCAGTTTTCTCCCCAGAAGCCTTAGATCACCTTTCCAGCACTCTGGAGGCTAACTGTCATAAAGGAAGCTTCCAGAACAATTGGTCCATTGCATCTTGGTTTCTCTGTCCTGGGTCTTCAGCAATCCAGTTCTGGTGGTAACTAACAGAAATTATCCATATTTCTCTTGAGGCATCAGAGTCCTCCCTAACCAACAATCATAAAAAATCTTCCCACCCCTTGGGCTAGGGTTTTTAGTTCAGAGCCTATGGCTTCTGGGAATAACTATATCCACTCAAACAGGGTCACTACACTCGGTATTTAGATGAATTGATTTTTCCAATTGGCGTTATTTATTGAACAATGATGGTGACAGTTGAAACAAGGCATTGTAAAACTACCATCAGATAGCCTACAGTCTGGGTGCCATACTACGGTAGTAGGGTACAAACTACTCCCAGATAGTCTGGGTGCTACACTATAGTAATAAGGTAAAAACCTACCCTTAGATAGCTCAAGGTTTGGTTGCCACAGTATATTAATAGAGTAAAAACTACCGTCAGACAGGTCACAGTCTCGGTGGGGGCCATACTACAGTAATGGAGTAAGCGTCAGAATAGAATGATGGGCTAAAAAAAACCTTGTTTTTAAAAAAGAGCTCCCTAGAGAAAGCTGGCTGATGTACCTCCAAAGACCACACAATGTGATAGTATTTAGAAAATATGGCAAAGTTATATCTTCAACATAATTCTTTTTAAATCTTTATTGTTAGAGAAGTTCCTGTATGAATAAAATGAATGTGAATTAAATCGTCTTTTCTGTACTTTGTGTATCAGTCCTTTTTATAATTTTTCATACGTTGTAATTTTATTTGACTCTTTGCCTACACTCTCAGCTCTTACACCTTTCCTCTCCCAGTATCTAAAAAGCAATAAGTTGAGGTAATTCAGACTCCAGAAGACTATATATTCTGTAGCATATGTGGATCCTAGCTTCTAATATTAAGACATGTTGTCTCATGTAGGAATTAAATTTGTGTAAAGCCCAAGACACACGAAAAGCAACAGTTTTGATGCAATGTACTTTGGACTTACTGGCCCCTGCAGTTACTGGGAAGAGTCTCCAGCTACACAAAGAATTCTGTCAGACTGCATTATGCAGAAGTGCAGACACCATTATTAGTAGATGGAACCTTGAAAATCTCTCTCTCTCTCTCTCTCTCTCTCTCTCTCTCTCTCTCACACACACACACACACACACACACACACACACACACACACATACACACACACACACACAAACACACACACACACACACACAAACACACACACACACACACACACACAAACACACACACACACACACACACACACATACACACACACACACAAACACACACACACACACACACAAACACACACACACACACAAACACACACACACACACACAAACACACACACACACACACACACACACACACACACACACACACGCCACTAACCCAATAGCAGATAATGGAGTAAAATTCATCAGTGTAAACTTCCGGCTGATGAACACTAACTCCTATGGAACCCAGAGCATAAATGGCTTGACCATGTCTTTAACCAAACAAAGGCTCTTCACATGGTCTCCATGTACTTCCAGGAATGAACCCTTTGTGTTTTATTCTGCAGTGTCTTCTGTAAGGGGTGGCTAAAGAAAGAAAGAGAAAGTCAATAGCATGGAGGGCTCTTAGCACCCTCCAGTTTGCAGAACCATTTGGCCATTTAACCACCAGTGGCTTTTTTAAAATTCTCTTTATTGCCTGTCCTGTTATGATCTTTTGTTGGCTTTTAATTTTTTTCAATGTTCTCATTTCTCGATGTTGCCACTTTTTAGATATTTTTAGGTAAGAATCACTTTGTAACATAATATAAAGTGTTCAAATGTACAAAAAAAAGTGAAAGAACTTTTTAATGAGCACATTTAGAGCTAACACCCACATTTCACCAACTCTTAACTACATTGAATAATGCCATTTGTCTAGAGATTTATTTGATGCAGCACAGAAATTCATTCTTCTGGTTTTTATTCAAATATAATGATGCTCTAGCCAATTAATCCTCAACTAATTTGTGTTTTTAATTCCTCAAGCGTTTGTCTTTAAATGGACTATAGCTAATCTGATTTTGTGAGTTCATATTGATAATATTTACCCTTTAAATACAAAACATAGAGCATTTGCATGTAACATAATTATCTAGCTGGATATAGGTGTATGTTTTAATTTCTCTATGGGTACCATTTTAATTCTGTGCTTCTTTTCCATTACTTCTTATTTCCATTGATCTTTAAAAGCATTATTTAATTTTGATTAGTTCAGTACTTTTCAATGATCTCTTAGCTTCATTTTAGGGAACACAGCAGACATTGCATCAGCTCATGGAGATGACATTTTGACTGATAACTTCAGTATTCTAAAAGTTAACAATGTTACAACATCTCACATTAAAAAAAAGCAGACAATTGAACATAGTTTAACTTAATTTTGCAAAAAATATAATAAATTGTCATGTTATAAGTTTCTTGTATCTTTTATAATACAGTGTAAAATATTTGATTCTAATGTTTATATGTTTTAGAAGTAAAAGTTTTTATATTTATCTAACAATCCCCGCTTTTGTTTGTTTTTACAAATCTCAGATTTTTATCTATTGTCTTCTACCTGAATAACCCCAGAAAGATTTCTTGCAGATTATGTCTTCTGACAAAAAAAATTATGTATAAGAATGTGTCTGTTTTTTATATTTTTCCCTCGATGGTTATCTTTCTAGATGTCCAGGTTGCTGGATAGTTTCCTTTACTTGTGCTCCAAAGTTACCTGTCACGCTTTTGTCCTGTATCCCAATGCAATAAGATAAGATTCCTTATACAAACATTATGGTATCCAATTTGGAGTTTTTTTGTTATTTATTGCATAGTTTCTTTTTTACATTTGTCTGTTTTGCACTTGGGTTAGAATGTTTAGTCTCTGGAGTTATTAGTTTCCAATAAATTTAGATAGCACTTGAAAACTCTTTATTTAAATGTTTTTCCTTGTTGTTTTCTCTATCTTTTCATTCTGGAATGAACTCTAATAGCTATTTTGATAATTTTTTTTCCAGATCCAGAGCCGGAGCTCTTATTCCTTGAGAGTCCCTGATGTTTTTTCTTGTCTTTGGTTTGTTATGTTTTACATCTGTTCTCCTGACATGTTTAGTCATCATTTCAATCTTCATTGGCCACAGTCAACATAAATTTAAAATTTTAGATATTGTATCTTAAATATTTTAGACCTCCATGTGATCTTATTAAGTTTTTGTATCTTTCTATGTATTAGACAACGGTACATATGCTTTTAATAACAGTATATATTGAATAGAGTTGATAAACTTGAAAGTCTGACTCACCCTGGGACACACTTTCATAAACAGCTTTTTTAATTCTTGTATCATGTCTTCCTGGTCACTTGAAAACTGAATAGTTTGGGGATTACATCCAGAAAAACTTTGAATGTAAAGGCTCTAAAGATTCTAGATTCTGCAAGAATTTTCCAGAGTGATAAATGTCCAACAAGCAGCAAACTCGTTGTAACTTGAACCTTAAGCCTGGTAGTAGCAGGAAGATGAAGTATTCCATCAACCATGGCTGCATTTCTCTGAATCTTCCCCTGGCCTATGCAGGCAAAGGATCAGTCGAAGCCTGGGGGAAACATATATGCAGAATCTGAGATGCTTTGTCTTTGAGCTTTGAGCATTCTTCCCTTCCTGAACCTTCCAGCTATTGTGAGTTTCACTAACTTTGCTCTAGAGTCTTTCAAGTAAATAAGACTATTGCGCCCTTCCATATCCTTGAACACCTTGTCAAAGGCTAGAGTTTGCCCTATAATTCACAAGCACATTCTGTGGCTCCCCTCCTTCTAGAGTTCATTGCTCTCTAGTTTATAGCTTTTCCTAAGGAAGTCTTTATTGGAAAATATCTGGAAAAAATAGAACTATGTTAAAGTCACCCTTTATCTGTTCTGGTTAGTACACATTTAGTTCTTATAATAAGTGAGAATTATTGCCTTGATATACAGAGACTGACATGTTAGTTTAAATTATTAGCCTTTCCACTGACTGTTCATATTAGCTGCTCATATTCCTAGTTTATCATTTAAATTCAAAGAGTAATAATAGTAACAATTATTGACCATCAAAAACCAGCATCACCTTAAAGAATTAAATGAAAGATCTTGACAAAGTTATCATTACAGTAATTGATACATAATATTTGTTTACATTTTAACTGTTACTATCATTGACTAATGCTCTCTTCTTCTGTTAAAAAATAGAGATTTTTATAACCTGTACAGCAGGAACTGAGGTTATTGACATTCACAGATATTTCAAGAGCAAACTTTAAATCAAATCTTGTGTCACTCTATGCTTACACTTGTTTAGAAGACCGGGGAAGAATGACAAACAAACAAATGTGCTTGGGGACACCTGCCTGAGAGAAATGACAAGAATTTGTCTGGCTAAGATGCTGTGGGGTTCTGGGCCTCTGGCCACTCATTTTATGTTCCTGACTAAGTACAGATGCTGTGTAGTTGACTAGACAGAAAATGTGGCTGGGAATCAGATCCATATTTACCGACGAGAGAGCCATGCAGTCTTTGATCAGCAGAACAGATTTATTTTCTAGCATCTGGCCACATGATTTTCTGTCATCCATCTTAACTTCCCCAAAAGTCAATGTTATCACTACTGTTGAACTATGAAAGTTTATTTTAAAAATGATTTTATGGCTTTGAATATTGCTTTTGAAAGTCAAAAATAAAATAAAAATAAACTCACTAAATGAATGCCCACTTTCTCTTCATTTGGACTGCGTCTTGCAGAGCACTTGCTGGGGCTGGTGGTGCGCCGTATTTTTGCAGACAAGTTAATAGGAAAGAAAAAAACCTGACTGGAGAGCAGAAAGTGAGTCTGTCTGCATTTTTCATCTTCTGCAGCTGCCTGGAGCTGCCGATCCTGAGCTTTTAAAATTTAGGGGTATTATGGAAATGATAAAACTTGTGAAGGGATGCCTCGGGGAAAGAAGTTATAAACTTCACAAGACTCATGAATCACAGGCAGAATTTATTCAGAGTAGAAGCCTGCGTGGTTTTCAGACATCACACCAACAGGCTTGTCTGTCTTTGCTGAGCCATTCGGCCTGAAACCCACAAACTCTGGGAGGGCAACAGCACTGTTTCCTTGCGGCCTATTCATCTGACATATATTTTGTCCCCAAAGGCAAGCATCAAATGAGAGCTTTTCAGAAGGTGGTAAGGATTTTTACGTATGACAATATAATAAATATGAATTAATAGTATGAATAATACTGTACTCCAAAGCAGATATTTACAGTAAGGTATTAAAAACGATTTAACAGAAAGCATCAAGAGGTACCATGAAGCAATTCTTAGAAAAACATTACCATTCTATGGAGACCTCCAGCTCTAATATTTATTTAGTCCTATAGGCTGCAAGCTTCCAGCTCTGCCAGCAACAATGGGAATGCTACTACACCACGGCATCTGTGACCATTTCCACATGTAAGGATTGATGAGCCGTGTTGTGAATTACCCTTTCATACCCAACATTTATTATTACTTTCCTCTCAAATAACTAGCTACACTTTCCTTGAACTAAATTAAAAAGCAGGATGTAAATCATCTGTATATTGTGGTTGCAATTATGTAAAAATTTGACAGCATATGAAAAAGGGCTAAAAGGAAGTATACAGAGATTATTTTAATTACAGGAGTGTGGTAGAAATTATAAGAGTTTACAAACACATGTGCCATTTAAACTTTACGTAAGATTGTGCTATTAGTTTGATAATAGTGTTTTCTTTTCTGAAAAAAAATAAAATAAAATAAAAAGTCTCCCCACTGGCAAATGAGAGCCTGTCGACTTGAAAGCAAATGAGTGATATTTAAATAAATCATCTCTCTACCTCTCAGAAGCTCACACACAGGCTCCCAGGTCCGTTTTTGTTGTGGTGAAGTTGTTGCCACATTCATCTAACTGGAGTTAATTGTACACCTCACATGGATCTGGGCAACAGGATAGGACAAATCACATGAGTTCCTGTCAACAGTCCAACATCCCTCAATCATTATGAATGTCCCATATTCTACTCCTGATTGTCGGTTCAGTGTGTTTTCTTTGGCCACCAAATTTCTCATTGAAATACTCTTTGAAAGCTCATGTGGCCAAAAACGAAGTCTACCTTCTTGCTCCACATTCTCACCGAGGGTGATTTGTTCAACAGTGTTCTTTTTTCTCCCCAATGACATCAAGTCACCAAGATTAGTGACACTTTGTCATTCTCCATCATTGCTCTTTACAGAGTGACATCTCTGTACATAACCACCTGTTCCTTCCCAAGCCTTTCCACATAGTGCTTGCCCTCACATTAAATCTGCTTCTCAATGCTTTGAGTGAGACTCTCCGGTACTTTTTTTTATTGCTTATTTTATTTATTTACATTTCAAATGTTAT
Organism: Micromys minutus; assembly: GCF_963924665.1. Taxonomy (NCBI): domain Eukaryota; kingdom Metazoa; phylum Chordata; class Mammalia; order Rodentia; family Muridae; genus Micromys; species Micromys minutus. Next base: position 83,598,364 of record NC_137974.1, read on the forward strand.
CCCCCCTTTCCGGTTTCCCCTCCACACACCTCCTATCCCATCCCTGCTCTCCCTGATGCTAAGAGAGTGCACCCCAACCTACCCACCCACTCCTGACTCACTGCCCTAGCATTCCCCTACACTGGGGCATCAAGCCTTCATAGGACTGGTTCTCCAGAATGCATCAACATTTTTCTCACTCTATCAAAGTCTTGTCTCCTTCTACAGAGCTTCCAGTGATCATTGGATGGTTACATGCATGTGTGTGTATACATCAACATGTAAGCACATATATCATTATAATACATAGATTTCATAGGGGGAATTATTCTAATGCAGACTTAGTACATGAGCACAAGTAGAGATCACATCCGTACATCCTTACAAAATCTGCACATGATGTCCTTAGTCTTTTTAAGTAAAAAGAGCTGTGAGCTAAGAGGGATTCGCCCATTTTCCTGACTCCCACTGTCTCGGTAGTGAAAATGCATCCAGTGGAGTTTGTGGTGGTCCTAGGAAACTTTTACAACGGTCTGTGCTCTGCCTGACCACACTCTGCTCACTCCTAGGTCTGACCTTGCCTTTCTGGTAAAGTCTTTCCTATCATCACGTTCAATCCAAATAGCCATCAGTCCTTCTGCAGAAACTACACACCAAGCATTGGTCTTTTTGCATCATTCTACACATGTTATGTTTGATGTATGTTATATTGTCATGTATGTTATATTACATTGCTATGAATGCTATGTTGCGCTATGTTGCTTTATTATGCTGTGTTGTGTAATGTTATGTTTGTCATGTTATACTGTGATGGTTACTCTCCGATACAATACAATGTCTGAGAAGGCAAAGGCTCTTCCTCTGCAGTTGTTCCTGGCATGTTCAAAGTTAGGATCACGGCCATTTGTATTCAAAACTTCACCTCTGGCTTTTGCTTCTCCTCTGTCCCACTGGTTAAGAAAATTAGCAAGATTCATATATATATATATATATATTCAAAGCCTCTGTTAGTTTTCAAGAAACATACAGAAAGCGTGTGTAGATATCACACACCATCAAAGCCAAGGAGCAAAGGATCCATCACAGGGAATGAAGACATGAACATTAAAACAAGAAATAAATATTTTCCCAATCCAACAAGTTAACATAGATGTAAGAAATAAAGTCATCAACATAAAGACAAACGAGCCTTGCAAGTCATATCATAAAAGTTGTATCAAAAATAAAATTTCTGAGCTCAGTCCTCTGCACAACAAATGAATTAATCAGTTAATGGTCAGAAAAATAAAAGTTGTGCAGAAACATATCAGAGAAACACAAGGGAATCCAATCAGGAACCATCAGACAAGCCAAAGTGATGAAGAAAAAAAAGTACACACTCCACAGCGAGAAGACAGGCAGTACTCAGTCATCACAGTGATGATCTCCTCAGGCGTGAGAATGAGCCATGTGCCTGGGTTCAGACTCCAGCTTCAGTTTTAACCCCCTGTAACTTAGCCTGTCGTTACCTCATTTTTGCCTCCTTGTAAACTCTGGATAGCAGTTGGACTCATTTTATGAAGGGCTTCCCAAGCGGAAGAAATTAGTATTCATGAAGTACTCAGATTAATGCCGTATAGAAATATTATGAGCCATAAACAAATGCTTACAATTATTAAATAAGCGTGTGGGTTTTTTTTTTTTTTCTGGTGAATCAGCCTCCATGGCTACCTCTTTGCTCCTGTGTAAGTTATTAGTTCATTTCTCTGCATCCTTAACATGTTATTCTTCATGAGTAGTCTATCCGACAGCGTTATAGCCAGTCCTCTTCTGCCTCATCTTATGTGCTACTAAATCAAGCCAGTGAGCCTAGTCATCTCCTTTCCCTGTGGCTCTTCAGTCCTTCAGACTAAAATAACACCCAGATGCCACGTTGGACAGGTTCTTGAAGCTGCCATTCAAGTGTTAGCTGTGTCTACACCACTTCACCATCACAGCCAAGTTCCAGGTTCTCTCCTAATCATGCTGATTTCTGTTGATCCAAATGGGCAAGGTGTGAGGAATGACACGTTGTGATTCACTGCTGATCTCTCTGGGTTAAGTTTAGTGCATGGGTTATTAAGGCCAACGTGTGGCTTGTTCCACTGTCCGTTCACATTGCCCAATACATAATTAATAAATGCCCATGAATGAAATTTGCTTAGTGAAGAAAGCAAGTTTATCTCAAAGAAGTTTCTCAACACCGAAGAACACAGCTGAAATTTAGTCAGCTAAGAGCTACCTTTTGCTTAGGATTTTTTTATTGTTCTTGTTGTTGTAGCATGCCCCCCCCTTTTTCTTTTTAATCATAGAAATCCTGGATCTCTGTTAAATCACAACATGGTGAAGGAAGACAAACAAAAAATTTTAAAAGTATTGTCTGACTCCTGTTCTACCAGCAGTGGTAGTGTGAGCCTGTTTTGTGTGTAAAGTAAAACAGTGGCAAGTAAGCTTTGAGTCAAGTTCTTTGTAAGACCCTTGCACTATGTTAAGCCCATAGGACAGATGCAAAGGGTGGATAATAATTAAAATTGCAATTACAACAAAACGACTGTGCTGTACTGCTACTTGCTTCAACTGAGGTTACTGGGGTTCAAGGTTACCAAAAGTATGGGTTGGGCTTTCTAGATTAATTGTGAGGTTTCATGACAAATGTGACACATGGTTTCACTTCAGCGTCTACTTATAAGACATATCCATGAAAGCTGATCAGACTTTGAAGTCATGCTTTGCTCTTCCTAATACCCTAGAGATTCACATATCCAAAACTGGTCTCATTATGTTACTAGTCTTCTTCTGAAAGATATCCCATAGGATAAGTGACGATGAGATGAATGTTTAATAACACGTTTAGCCTCCAAAGTAATATTTATCTGTGCTGTTTTATTGTTGGTATAGGATATTTAAGTGGTGTATGGAATGAGTTAAAGGGATGCTTCTGAAGTGGTCTTTTATCCTCATTTGTTACTATCCCTGTGCCTCTCTGATCTCGGTCTGTCTGTGTGTCTCTGTCCATCCTTGTCTGTCTTTCTGTCTCTGTACCTTTGTGTCTCTGTGTCTCTGTCTTTATCTCTTTGACTATCTCTGTGTCTCTCTGTGTGTATGTCTGTGCATTTCTGTGTGTCTGTGTGTCTGTGACTTTCTCCTTAGTTTTCTCTATCCTGGTTCATTACCTTATTCTCTTGTCTTTCAGTAGAATAGCAGTGACCAGGCTGGGGCCTCTTTTCTTAGAGTTCCAAATTTGCAAAGTACTTCCAAGTTTAACCTAGTGCATCTCATACTTTGTCCCAAAGAGCAATCAACTACTCATCTAATGGTGACATTCCCATTGAAACGTTTCATACTCATGTACTAACCTCACATAGATCCTTTGGCTTGTTTACACTTGTTTAGATTTGCACAGGCAGGTAAATACAAGAGCAAAGAGTTAGGGCTTTGGACTCAAACAGTCCTGGGTCCAAGGTTAGCTTAGCTGTTACACATGTTTCCTCTTCTGTTACTGCAGAGGGAATCATCTTGCTTAGAAAAGATGGATAAAACTAACTGCTTCAAAGGGTTTCAAGGTCCAGAGGGTTTTTTTTTTTATGTACATCTCTTTGCTCCTGGCCATTTGTGTTTGCTCCTGGCCATTTGTGTAGAGGGGACCTCAAACCTGCTGATCTCTCCAGCTCTGTACCACCCTCCAAAACACAGGCTAAAATAAGCTTTACTGACCCGGAGAAAATATCTCTAGAGAAAATAGATCACCTTTAACAATTTCTTCAGAAAAGCACATTTTGAGCTATAAACATGTAATTTATAAGCTTGGGTCAGGGACGCTATTAACACTTCAGATGCTGTGGTGTAATCAAGTACAACCCACAACAGGCAAAAAGAATACAGACCATAATAAAGTCTTTAACTTTCATATTGTTTTGCTTAATTTTAAAAACATTTTCAGTGTTTGATATGGCTGTGGGAATAAAGTTGGTTACCGGAGTAAAAGATTAATTTTTCACTTAGGTTTCCCTAAGGGAAACAGGAGATCTGCTCTCAGTAAACATTTACTAATGGGCCTTTGGACTCTAGAGTGTGAAGATACATTAAATTACTGGGAGCTTATTCTTTACCAGGAAGAAAAAAATATGCTCAATGTTGACTTTACATCCCCAAAAGACCAGTGAGTCTTTTTTTTTTTTTTTTTTTTTTCCTTTTTTCTATTTTGGTAACATTTTCCAAATGGCTTTTCAAAATTCTTTTATAAAATGTGGCATTTATATATTTTTGAACATATATAGAAAAGGTGAGCTATTTTACTACTGATCAAGTGAAGGACAGAAGACATAGCTTACCATTAAAAAAAAGAAAGAAACTATAGCTCTCTCTTTCTCTTCTCTTCTCTTGACCCTGACACCTATCCCGTTATTCTATTAGACCTCTCCATGTGAAAAAATACTTTAACAATACATAGAACACTTACTATGTGGAAGTTTTGCCTATTGTGAGGTTTGGTTGTGTGCATTTTTATTTTGTTTTCTGAAGACTGAACCCAAAAGACCTTTGGAAAGTACCACATTCAGTTTCATCCTATGGCAGTTTTAAGGAAAATGGACTCCATGGGTTCCCTTATTTGAATACATGGTCCCCAGTTGGTAGAACTGTTTGGGAAGGATTAGGAGGTATAGCCTTGTTTGAGGAGGCATGTCACTGGGGGTAGATTTGGAGATTTCCAAAAGACTTATGCCATTCCCAGAATGTTGCCAGCTCCCTGCTTGAGCATTAGAGATGTGAGCTCTCAGCTTTCTCTGCTACCACATATTTGGTATCCCATAAAGAATTCTAACCCCCTGAAACTGTAAGCCTAATTTAACACTCTTTATATAAGTTACCTTGGTCATAGTGCTTTCCCACAGCAATAGAAAAGTAATGAGACACACCTAAGCATTTTATTTTTAGACAAAGTCTCAGTTCTTACCCAAGCTGACCTTGAACTCAAGTATCTCATGCCTCAGCCTCTGAGTAGTTGGGTTAATGTATGTGGACCATTATACTTATCTTTCATTCTTAAATGTAATAAAAATTATCCACCAGATTTTTGACACATCCTGCACTGGGCACTCAGAATTCCCATGAGCAACACAGACTCATTCTCTGTCCTTGTAATGTTCACAAACTCATGAGAACAATGTGTTAATAAGCATACAGTAGATAGCCAAAGCACCTAGGTTCTATGAATAGAGACCATTTCTTCTACTGTCATGGAGAGTTGCAGTTTGTCCTAAAGTCAGATTGTTGAACATAAGTAGGGTACATGACTGAATTTCTACTTCTATTGTTTGGCTCTGCAATGTTCCCCAAATCCCCATGTCTTTTAAATCGTGGCCCTAAGCTGCCAATATTGACAAAGCTTTAAGAGCTGAGAACTAGTGGGAGTTTTAGGATGCAGGGCACAGTGGAAGCATTCCAGTTTATTTTCTCATCTTGTGCTTCTTGACCCCTTTAGTATGAAAAGCTTTGTCTCAGTACTTCTGTCACAATGCAGCAGCCTATACAGGACCAAAAGCAAAAAGTCACCTGATCCACAGACTAACACCTGAGAACACTGTGAGTCTAAGAAAACCTCCCCCATGAAGCTGGTTTGAGGCATTTATTACAGAAATGGACAGCTGCTGACCGGAGAGCCACACTTCATGAACTCCAATGCCTTCAACAAAGCATGGTAGTGAAAAGATCCTTAATGCCCACTTTTCTTCTGACTCAAAGCATCACAGGAATACAGTTAGACATTAATAGTAATAACAACTAAAACTTGAATGTAGGTGTTACTACCCAACAATGTGAAGTAGAAACATTCATAGTGGACACACTAACCTCTCAGGGTGGTAGAAATGTTCTCTGAATAAAATGTTAAAAAGAGATTCAAGTGGGGATCTTTGTAGAATTGCTGGGTGATAGGAGATACTGTTCTGATCTCTGTTAGGAGCTGCTGACTGGACACCAATGAGATTTGGTCTATGTGATGCTAAAGATACAATAAATAGAACCATCATGGGATTGAGGGTGTTTTTTCTTCCCAAAAATCAAAAAGAAACGTACTTCTTGCATTAAAGCACTGGTATAAAGGGTCACAGTTTTTAGCTAAGTAACCTTGAAGTGAGCATGAAACCTAGACAGAGTACAGATTTATGGAATGACAGATATCTTCAGATGATGGGCATATTTCTAACCTTGAACAAGTCCCTCCATGGAGGACTATGCTGGCCTTCACACCCTGCCAAAGCTTTCCCTCAAATCCATGTAGAGTCCAATTCTCCATACTTCAAAGACAATCAGTTCACCCATGGCACAAATCATCACAGGCAACCCCTTTGGTGGGCAGAAGATGCTTAGATGTAACCTTTGTGGTTAAGAGCATCCTGTGTGCCACTGAAGAGAAGCAGCCCCATATTCCTATGTTCTAAACCGATGCCAGGTCTTATATGGAAGAGGTATCTTTTTTGAGGGATTGCAAACCATTACACAGTGCTACATTTGATGAAACTAATCAGCACGGTTATTCGAAATAGCCTCCCTATGGTGACCATAATATAATGATTATGTCGATGGAATTTTCTACTACTGAATAAACCTAAACATGGAATTGGATGAAAGTGCATAAAATAATTCATTGTAGCCAAGGCTAATATGGTGCTATCTCATATCAAAAATGTCAAATTTCATATATTAAAAAACAGCCAAACAAACAATTTAAGACAACTATAGAGCAGCCCAAAGAATATAAGCAAATATCTCCAAAATATTTAGTCTCTCAGAAGTGTTTATTGTTGTGGGTTTTGTTGTTGTTATAGTTTATTTGTTTCTTTGTATTTTGAATTTAACAGACTGTATCTCTACACTTGGGGACTTTGCGGGTATATGCAGCAAAGTCTGCTTTTTACTCATGGAAACTAAGCAGTATATTAGAATTGCTGATTGCATTGGTACTTCTAGAAGGAATATTTAAATTTACAGGGTTTTTTGTGGATTTTTTGTCTTTATCATAAAGTAATGGGAACTATGATTTTTTTATTTGATTAAATGAATTGTTTCATTGTGTAATTGAAACGTTAAGTAAAACTTTTTGGAATGTGACTATGGGAGTCAGCCTTCTGAGTGCTAGGTATTGATCTGCCAAGGTTTGCCTTTCACATTCTCCCCAGTAAGCACATGTTCAATCAGTCAGAAAATATCTAGTTCAACCGTGTTCCTTTAACTTCTGCATCCACCACAACAAGGGTCCTTTACTTAATGTGTGTGGAGAATTAGTATTCCTTTTATGTCCATGTGAATTTTCTCAAGCAATGCAGTTTAGATATGCTGTTTGCAGGAAGACGTTTCGTAATCCCTCCAGAATAGTTCCGGTTGGAAAACATCCTATAGACATGATTTGCTGGAGGCAAGCTCACGTTGCAGATGAAAAGTTTACACCAAGACAAAAGGGGAAAAAAATCATAGTTTCCTCAAATCAAAATGGGAAGGTGTTTTAATCTTTTTTTTCCACCGTGACTGATATTCCTGTTTAATACTTTGTAGAACATGGAACTCTGCTGTGTCAAGCCTTGTAAGATAACCCGTCTGTTTGTTCTACCTGCCATGTTCCATTTGCTGAGTGGTCCCGGGTGCACACTGTGTGCTGAAAGCATGCAGAAAACCTTCCAGGTTAGACTGTCTAATTTATGCTAAGCCACTCCAGTGATGATCGAACACACCAAGGAATGGGATGATATAAAACAACCACATCTCCAAAATGGACATTTAGTAAACTTCCCCTAGGTGAAAAATATCTCTCGACACCTGCCTCCAGAAAGCCAACTCTTATGTTTTTATACAAAACTGCAGAACCAGCAAGAGATAGGCAGTCAAAAGTACAGGACGCACTGAGGAAGATCCCCAGAAGGAAGTTATGTTAGTTGCTAAAGGTGACATTGCTGCATCCCTAGTAGTTTCAGGGGGATCAGGAATATACCTCAGTGGGCTCAAACTTGACTCCGCTAAATTGTGGAGAAAGGTCTTTTTCCTAACCTCATTCAGACAAGCAAAAAAGGCTAACATGTCACCTTACTGTCTCATATTACCACAAAGACCTTCATTTTGTGTTATTCTGTTAACAAACATACCTTGACTTGCCTTTAGGACAGGAATGGCTGGTTCTGTCTGCAGAGTGTCCATGTAAATACTGTGTAGAGCCATATCCACACACACATACAGAAGCATCCATCCGCTGTATCCAGAGGCAGATGCTTAATTTTACCTTCTGTGTTCTGTACTTGGGTTAAATAAATGGGTGATGTCAGATCAAAGGAAGTGGAGTCTGACAGGATAATACAAGAACTCATTCACATGTCTTTGCACCTAAGCAACTGAGACACAGTATAAAATAGGACAGAAAAGTAAGATTCACCCCCACAGACCAGAAGGTGATGGTGGTGTTCTCTGTAGTGTCACTGTGTTGAGGGACAGAGCAGAGAGAAGCAAACACAGGCAGGGGATGTGAAGTGCTTCCTCTGGCAGCCTTCATGCCTTCCCTACCTTTCTTGATTTCCCTGAAGCTCCCCTTATCAATATCACAATATTTGGCCCAGTACTCTCTAATCGATTGAAGATCTCTAATTTTTTACTCATCTCAAAAACATTTCTGAAATTTAGCTGCCATGTGTAGCTATGCTAATAATAAATACTGAAGATCAGGTTTGAAACAACATGTCCCCAAAGTCTCTGAGGTCTCCAGAATCCTAGCTCTGGCCCCATAAAATTGGCCCAGCCTGCTCACTCTGTGGCTGCTTGAGCTCAGTGGCTGATACCATTCCTAATAGTTGATGTCCTACAATAGTTGTAAGAATCAGTGGATACTTTTGATGACATCTCTGAACAAAGGTAAGCATTTCTTTTCCTCCAAAAAGAAAAAAAAATGGAAGAGGAAAGAACATCTTGCTTTTTCCATCTCTTTGTCTACAAATTGGTGTAATCATGCAGGTATTTAGTGGACATGGAGGCTGGGGTTTGACTTTAAGGAAAGGAAATTCTGATCAAGTGAGTTTTCCACGAACTTGGCCTACAATGATAGAAGCAGGCCAGGCCACAGACCTGTTCCTATAGGAAAGAAGCACCAGGATCCCAGATCACTGAATGTTTTCGTCTGCAAGATGGCTTATAGACAGTAAGTAGGTACTCATAACTCACAGTTCTGGAAGCAGTGAGTTGGTGAACAAGGTAGATATGGCATTTTGTAGGGTTTTCTACCTGCCTCCTGACTCCTCTCTTCCTCCCTCTCTCCCCGTCTCTTCTTCCCTTCCTCTCTTCATTTCTCCTTTTCCCTCCTTCCCCTTCCCTCCTTCATTTCCTCCTCCCTTTCTCCCTTTCTGTTTCCTCTTCCTTCCATTCTTCTGAGCAGCTTTCCCCTTTACTTCTGGGCTATTGCCAGAAGGTGCCACCCACAATCAGATGCAGCAGCCTGCACAAATCAAGGCAATCAGAAAAACCCTTTGACTGGTGTCACTACTCAGACTAACATGTGGCAAGTTGACATTAAAACCAACTTTAGAGGTCTTCGTGGCTTGCATTCAAGGTAAAGAGAACCACTTAGAATAACAGACGTATACCTTTGTAAGATTTCTTAGAAAGAGCTCCCATTAAATGTTTTTATACTATTCTGTAAATTTGTCCATGCATGGACTTGCACAACTAGACAGTGTTTCATGGGGGCATTTAATGCTTTTCACACATTTGGAATTAGGAGAAGATCATGATTGCACTGTTGCAGTGTGTTTACACAGAGAAACTGAGTTTACCTATCCTGTGCAGCAAAGCCTGTGTCACAAGGGAAAGAGCCTGTCTGCTGGGCTTCAAGGGGTAATTAAAGGTATTGAAAAAGAAATCCTAATAAGAATACTGCAGTCTACCTTTAGCAGGGTACATGTCTCTTGAAATCATTTGGGGAAAAGTACATATCTTTAACTTGCTTCTGTGAGGTTAAGTCCAAATTCTCCCACCACTAATAAACTTTCAGAGAAGACTGGATCTAGTCTGTTTTCCAGTGCAGAGTCTGAGGCTGAGAATGGATAAGCAAAAGAGGTTTGTTTAGCTCATAACCTTTAGAGGGTGAAATGAAGGCAATATGCAGAGCCTGGTGAAGGCTCTTTGGCTGAGTTATTTCCCAGCCAATGGCTTCAAGGAAGAACTGCATTCAGGAAAGAAAAGTCACAGCAATAAGATGGGAGAAGGATCACACCTCTTCTTTCATATTAGCCCCCTCTAGATAGCAACCCAGGATCTCAGTAGAACTATCCCTAATCTCTACTCTTTAAAGGTCCAATAATCCCCTGAAACTGCCAAGCTAAGGACCAGAAATAGTCTTCCCTAGAAGTGGTTACACAACAAAACCAGAACAATAGTGGTATCAACAGATATGTTAATGCAGGATGGAGAAAGTTTTCATTTTGCCCAACTCCTATACAAACACCTATGGACAGTTAATGGAGAGATGGAGAATTGACCTCTCTAATAGATATCCAATGTAAAGGGATCATCCCTGCAACCATATGAACAACAAAATAAAACCCATCATATAAATATATGTAAATGTAATCACATGTAAAAAATACACATATGTCTGATATATTGTTACACATTATGTAACAATAATAATAAATGAAAAAGAGTCCATTTGTTTGGGGGCCCAGGGAGTATGCAAGGGGCTGCAGGAAGGGATTCTAGAAGGAACTGAAGACAGAAAAGGGAATGGGGAAGCAATATAATTCTATAATTTTATAAATAATTATATTTAGTTAAGAATATCATTCTTAATTTAAAATGAATAAAAATTTAAAACATTAATAAATAAACAAACAAATTGTTACTACAAAGTAACAGCAACTTAAATTACCCAATGTTTCAATTCTCTCAGATTTAATTGAAATAAAATCAATGAATCCAGGTTCTGCTTCCTTCATTAAGAAATGTCTAGTGTGGAGAGCTTTGAGGGCCGATTGGCAAGAATTTGTCATTGGGCCTGAACAAGAAAGTAAGGCTACTTCAGGAAGGAATTTGACTTTGGGCCAGGGAAGCAAGCTCAGAAAGGAATCTGATTTTAGGCCACAACAAAGAAACAGGCTTCAGGCAAGAGTATGACTTTGGCCTAGGACAGAGAAGTAGGCTCAGATAGTCCTGCCATCTTTACAAGCCCTTAACAGTGATTTGGAGATTTTATCTGTTTATTGTCCTGCTTGTTCCCTTAACCTAGAACTGACCTTATTACTTGCATGTAATTAAAATGGTATAAAAGCAGACTGGGAAAAAATAAACCCGCCTCAGCCTCAGAACTGGCTGGGGTCAAGCTACAGTGTTGTCTAATTGTCTTTTTTCTTTTCAATCCTCACTCCTGCTCTGGAGACCCTGTTGACTGACTGAGCTGGCTTGGTCAACCTAGCTTTCCTTGTCAGAGGGATTCTGAATCAGGCAGTTTGTCCAAATCCACACAGGACTCTGTTTTGGAGCCATTGTCATTGGGTATTCCAATCCCATTTAAGACAATATCATTTTCAATAAAAATATTTTTAAAAAGAAAGAAACGCTGCCTTGAGGTTGGACTTTTCCCTTTCAACTACTTAAATGTACAAGATAGGAAAATAAGGACAGACGTGGTTACCATCTAAACCGAGCTGCTGGTTATTTCTTACCTCCTTCTTAGCTTAGCTGTGGGACCTCTGGGGGCCACCCACCTGTTGCTTTGCGCCCAGGTTTTATTATGGCTGTACTGGGACGTGGCAGTCTATTTTCTCAGCAGCAATTCATGCAGAAAACTCTTTCGAGGCACTTTTCTGTCTTCTACGTGGGGCTGTCAACTCCCCAGTGTCCTGAAAAGGTTAGGAAATGTTCCTCTCAGCACCCCTGTCTGCACTGGAAGTGGACATTAGTGAGCAGCAAGAAGGAAACCTTTCCAGATCTGGCTGCATCCAGAGGTGACAGAACTGCATTTAGAGCCCATCAGTCATGCCAGGATGGGAAAGATACTGAATAAGGACAGTTTGTTAAAGGGCTGGTGAGGTGCTTCAGTGTGTGGTGAGGTTTGCTATAGAGCCTGGCTGAGTTTTATCTCTAGGACCCACCTGGTAGAAAGAGAGATACCTCTAACATCTTGTACGCAAAATCCAACCACTCTTTAAAACAGGACTCGTGCCTTCCTCTAGCTTTTTTGGTGTATGGTCAAGTAGCTACAGGAAAGGAGCTCGTGTAGTAAAGAATCAAAGTAGGGAGTGTATACCCGCCGATAAGAGAGACACCAGGAAAGCAAATGACCCTAACGCGTACGTGACAATGCTTAGACTCAAAATGGCCAGGTAACCATCCAGATCCAAGAGCCTGGCCTGTGCGCACTCTTGGTAGCTCTTTTTGTTTCCCTTGTCCTTTTCTCCAGCATGCATTTGAGCATGTGCCTTTGGGCGTCGTAAGAAACGTTCTGGCTCACTGTATTTCTGTATTTCCATGTTGTTAGAAGTTGACGTTCACAACTGCTTATCACCTCCATTCCACTCTGTAGGGATAGTGAGTGAACAAACCCTGGGCAGATGCTCACAGTGACCCAGCACATGAGCAACAGTAGCTTCTGCACCCGCTAACCCACTAAAGCCTGCCTGACTCCAAGAGACAAATCGTGACAGAGCATGCGTCTAGAACAACCAATCAGATGATGCCAACTACATGGAGTGGTTGGTCATGGGCCAATGAGCACCAGGTGGAGGGGGATAAAGGTTTGCCCAATCCCTACATTAAACCAGTCTGTTTGCAACACTTGTCCGACTCTTGGAGTCTGTGTAGTTATTATGCCTGCTCCCAAGGGTCTTTATCAAGATTGCAAGCAACACCACTCCATTTTCTACCTTTTACTATTTCCTTTGGCTTTTCCGTTATCCCCCTGATAGATTTAATGGCTTCTCCTGAAGCTTCGAATGAATGATTAATTTTTTTAAATTATCAATATAGTGGGGATCACAAGTGTTTTAGTCACTGTTAATGTAGAAATGATAATAGGGAAGCAACGAAAAAAAAATAATCTTCCCTGAATTAATTAATGGAATTTTAAAGACATGAATTTCCCTCTAAGTTTGGCAATTTCCATAATTAATTTTGGAGATGCATCATATGCAATCCTATTATTTTAAAAATAATCTGGAATTATACGATGATTACTTGTTTGCCCTACAATAATTAGAGTGTTATTTCTATAAATTTCAATGTGAAGTGACTATGATTATATTATTGGGTTTTTTTCTCGAAGAATACGATAATTATAACTTCTAATTCGTACAGTTTTGGTACTTCGTTGCCTGGCAAATGATCAATTTTTATAAATTGCTTCACAGTTGAGGAAAATCAGGATTTGCATAGTCTTCATATCTATCCCAAGATTTTTTTTTTCCACGCAGAAAACTGTTGCATCCCAGTGGAGGAGAGAGTATTTGTCTTTGTCAAGTAGGAAAAGTCAGTCTTGGTAGAAGTCAGAAAATCAATCTTGTGATCCTGGGATATGAGGCACCCTGCAGAGAGCAGAGCAGTCCACAGGCCTCCTGGCAAGGGGGCATGGCATTTGTCCAGTGGAAAAATACACTGGTTGACCCCAAACTGAAGGACATTCTACAAATCAAATGACAGTGTTCCTTAAGTATAGACCAAGGAATGATACAAAAGAGGGAACCAAACTGCTTCAGTAAAATCCTTTTATATTGGTTATTTTATTTATTTATATTGAAAATGTTATCCCCCTTCCTGGTCTCCGTACAATCCCCCAATCCCTCCCACTATACTGCTCCTATAAGGGTGGCCCCCCACCCACCCACCCACCTGCTCCTGCCTCATGGCTCTAGCATCCCCCTACACTGGGCCATCAAGCCTTCACAGGACCAAAGGCCTCCTCTTCCATTGATACCAGAAAAGGCCACACTCCATGTATTCGCTTGATTGTCTTTCTGTGCTTGAGTGACCAGGAGGTGGGTACCACATTCCACATGTATAGGGAGGTCAAAGGAAAACTAGAAACTATCAGTGCTCTCTTTCAACATGTGTGTTCAGGGCCTGAACTCCAGTCCTAAGGCTTGGTGGCAAGTACCTCCACCTGCCAAGCCATCCTAGCAGCCCAAGACTTCCTTTAGTTGTTGGTCCCCAGCATCTCTTTACTGATTTTAGTCATTATAATAAGATAAAGCCAAGTGTGGACTCTACAAGAAGTTGGCTGTAAGGATGGAGGAGTCGGGGAGGTGATTGGATAACAATGATAATAATTCCTAGAACTTTCTGTTTTAAAGCACGTTCTTTATTGGCTGTACGAAGTCCATTTCAAAACTCAATCATAGAGTACACCAAGGTTTTAGGCAATTCTCTGTCACAGTTCCCACAAATGTCTACCCTTGTAACAAAATTCACTTGAAATTTGTTTAGGTTCTGTCTTAGTCAGGGTTTCTATTCCTGTACAAAACATCATGACCAAGAAGCAAGTTGGGGAGAACAGGGTTTATTCAGCTTACACTTCCACATTGCTGTTCATCACCAAAGGAAGTTAGGACTAGAACTCAAGCAGGTCAGAAAGCAGGAGCTGATGCAGAGGCCATTGAGAGATGTCACTTACTGGCTTGCTTCCCCTGGCTTTCTCAGCTTGCTTTCTTATAGAACCAGGTCTACTAGCCCAGGGATGGCTCCACCCACAATGGGCTGGGCTCTGCCCCCTTGATCACTAGTTAAGAAAATGCCTTACAGCTGGATCTCATGGAGGCATTTTCTCAACTGAGGCTCCTCTCTCTGTGATTAACTCTAGCTGTGTCAAGTTGACATAAAACCAGCCAGTACAGGTTCCAAATCCAATGATATTTCCCAGGTTTCCTTCAGTAGCCCCAAGTTGATTAGTACTCACTTTTCTGACATAGAGGCAGCAAGCAGGCAGAGGCTGCAGTGTGGCAGGTGAGTCTTCTCTGGTGTGAACACACATGTCGCCACAGAATTAAGTGACTCATTTCTAGCACGGGTGTTGTGGATAATCAAAATCCAAATATTATTTAAGTATTCTGGAGTGGGGACACTATGTATCCAGATAGAAAAACACAGGACCCTGGTCATTTGTGTCACAGTAGACAGATCTCTGGAGAAAGCTCATAGCCATTGGTGGACTGAAACAGGAAGAGAGACAGGGACAGCATCGAACATCGTCTTGAAAGAAAACTTGCTACAGAGCCTTGACTCTACAGAAAGGAAACAGCATCCCTGCCAGTGTGCCTACTCAGACAGTTGGCTCTGTGGGACATATGCACTATATTCACCTATGCAGTTGCTGAAAAGTTCCTCAGTTTTATTCCTAGTGTTGCGTTTTAGGATCTGATGTTTGTAAGCTCCTGCAATGAGTTGGGCTCATCACTCATGAGCAGCTCTCCTGTAAACAGCTGCCCCCATTTCCAGTCTCTTCTCATTCTGTTCAAAATCCAAGGCAGATTTGCCAGGACTGAGGACATCAGTGTTTGTTTTCTCTATTGTAGAGATCATCTCCACCAAAGCTATTCATGAATACGTATTATGATATTATAAAGGACCTGCTATTCCATCATGGTACTTAAAACATTAGTCAGTAATGATAGGTGATCTCGGTTTATCACTGTTTAAATGTTATTTATCCATATCTTGCTGGCAGGAATATAAACTGGCTCACTGCTTCTAAAGGAGATGACACCTTAAAAATGCACAGGCACGGCTGTTCCAGGACTCAGCAATCTTCACCCAACCCCTCCTTTCAATCCAAATGCCCATTATAAAAATGCAATTTGCTTCTAATTACAAAACTTTGAAACAACCCAAATTTCCACCTCAGGGTCACACTACAAATCCTATAGGGTAGAATAGTAGTCCATAACTGAAAGAAAAAGAAAAGAACTACTGGTATTCAACAATATAGATAAACTCCAAAGCATAATGCTGCATGAACAACAACAACAACAACAACAAAAAGATGCAAGATACCATGTACCCTCTTAGGAAAGTCTAAGGAGAAAAACCCATGTACTAAGAGGAATCTAATCCGAGTCACCACAGGGCAGAAGAAGAGAAGGAGCAACTGCTAAAGACCCTAAATGATGGTTTCTGGGTAGTGGAAACATTCTGAACCTTGATCGTAGTAAAGAGACCATAATTGCTTATTCTCAAAGCTCATTAGTTTTCCTCCTTATAGTGGTGAATTTTAGTGTATATAAGTCACAGTGCAGTGAGTCCCTGTAAGCATGCAGTATGGCTGGTGAAATGTCTGGGTTAAGGTAGTTTTGTTACTAGAAAAACTGGGCTTACTTTTGGGTTCTGTCTTAGGGAGTTTTATTGCTGTGAACAGACACCATGACCAAGGCAAGTCTTATAAAAGACATTTAACTGGGGCTGGCTTACAGATTCGGAGGTTCAGTCCATTATCATGAAGGTAGGAGCATGTCAACACCCAGGCAGGCTTTGTTCAGACAGAACTGAGTGTTCTACATCTTCATCTGAAGGCTGCTTCTGGAAGACTAACTTCCAGGCAGCTAGGATGAGGGTCTTAAAGCCCATGCCCACAGTGATGCACCACTCCAACAAGGCAGCTGCACTGTAAATGACAGGCAAGCATCCATGAAAGATTGAGAATGACCGTAGTGTCAGAGAAAGCACAGTTGGGCTT
Organism: Micromys minutus; assembly: GCF_963924665.1. Lineage (NCBI taxonomy): Eukaryota > Metazoa > Chordata > Mammalia > Rodentia > Muridae > Micromys > Micromys minutus. The sequence goes on from NC_137974.1 coordinate 83,615,051, forward strand.
TAGAGGCAGTATCCAAAAGAAAGGTCTACAAAGAAAAAGAAACCATTACACGTTTTGAATTGTAACTCTAAATGAAGGCTCAGAAATGCTCCATGGGAACTCTACAGGTCACTATACTAAGGGAGGGACTTCCAGGATGATGAGTGCATTATCTCATTAAGGGGATAATTATTCCTCCCATTGCCATTTCAAGTGAACCAGATTTTCCATGACATGGTCTCTTGGCTAGGTGATTGACAGGTCCATCTAGATTAAGTCTCCCAATCTGGATTAAGTCTCAGGAAATGGGATGGTAACATGTAATTTTATAATCTTTATAATGTTGCATTTCCATCCAGGACCAAAAGTAAAACTCAGATTCCACTTTTCCCACCGAGGAGAAGATGTTTTCTCTCAATGACCTCTACAAAGCACTGAAATCTCCACATTCTTAATCACAGTTTTAAACCTTAAGGGGGAAATCGCAATGCTCCTGTATCTAAGGTTACCAAGAACATTGAAAGTAGGGTCCAAAGTCCACCATGATTGAATGGTAACCTGAAAGGCTACTATCTCTGTCCAGCCACCTGGCAGCGTTACACTTTTTACATAAACTCTTAGTCTGCAAAGTCACCTTTGCTTTCTTCAAGCTCCCAAATCATCTGATATTGAGAAAAGTCAACAAAGAGTGTTTGTGTCTGAGAGTATGCACTCTTGTGCTGGAAGGGGTTTTGGTGAGTTTGTATAAAGCAAGATGGTGCTTCTGGGATAGGAGAGAACTCTTCAGTAACTAATAAAGTAATTCAGGGTTTTAAAAATTGGGGATGCAGATAGAAAGGAAGACTTGAATATGCATTGTCATTGCTTTTTACACCTGCAAAATAAACAAACAATGAATCTCTATTAGACACTGATATTCATGAAGGTATTCTGTCCTTGTTCAGTAATAGGCAGCTTGCCTAACACCCTTTGTAGAACTGCCTTAATCAGAAATCATGCCAGGGAAGTACCATTATTAGCCTCCCTATTGAGATGAATCTGATTTATGAGGTTGAATAACTCATTCAATAAAAATGATGCTTTCAGATAATGCAAACAGCTTAACATAGGTGGTAGGGCTTGTGGATGCTCTTCCTCTGGGTCCCCAAGGATATCAAAAGACACAAGATGAGATCCCCTCTTCTACTGGTGCATAATGTTGATTTTTTGAGTGGGCTTAACAACTAAGCTGTGAGAATCCCAATGCCCCTCGGTCAGTACCAATGAAATGTAACAGAATCTCATCACATGAGGTATCTGTGAACATTTTATTTCACAAAAGGGATTCCATCTAGAGAGTACTTTAAAAAAAATAAGTTTTTGTTTCCCTTGACATGTCATTTCTTGAATGTGTTCTTCTTGCGCTGCTCTGCTGACCCTGGTAGTAGCAGATACAATTCATTTCTTATGCAGACTGACAAATAGATGCTCAGTATCTGGCAACGCATATCTTGGCTTCATTACTTCCCCATAGCAAAGACTTGAAGCTGTGATGTGTGAGAAGGAAAAGGTGCCAACATGACATTTACTCCTGCTAAGATGAATCTGATTAATTCTACAAGAAACAGCATCTTAACTCTTTGTATCCTACAGGAGGGATTTTGGCTGCCTTTACCAAATCATCCACATGTGGTATTCCTTAGAGATGGAACCGAAGCAGAAATGCTTACTGGTCAAGGGAGTCTGTACATTTTCACGAAGGAGACACATTTCTGCAGACAAATCGCTCCAGGTGAGGCAGAGGCACCTCTTAGATCTACACAATCCACATCAAGTCTGCCCAGTCTCAAAGGGAACGTTCAATTCACAAAGAGAATACAAGCCAGGTGAAGGTCAAGACCTCGAGGGACACTGTTATTGCTTCCCAAAGAATGGTAGTTCATTTTTTATTTTATCAACTCTATCAAAAATGCTCTCTGTGGTCCAATTGCCTCTGGGGGTGTATGCAATCGTGATTCTACATCCCAGTGGTCCTGCACTCAGAATTACTACTGAAAGAAAATACCAAGACTACTCTCGGGTATCACTAACGAACTTCTTGGAATTGCATCTGAAATGACAACCTCAGGATTAATTGAAAACAAACAACCACAACCAAATACTTCTGGTAATTTTGTTGTCAAACAATGTAGCTCACATGAAACATAAATAATAATAAATAATCAAAACTAAGTTTAATATGGAACATTTTTCCAGCCAATATTTCTCATGGTAGAAAACTGATTTCTGCCAGTTTTCATTTGGGAATTTAGCTTCCCTAAGTCCTTTACTTCACAGTACCTCACACATTTGTCAAACATGTCTGAAAGAGTACCAGGTTGTCACTCTGCAACTATTGATACTGAATCTCCGAGTTCCCAAATTGTATTTTATAGGTGATCTTCCAAACTTTTAGTTCTCAGTATTTGAAAAAGTTTGTTAATCTCTTTTATTGAGAGACAGATATTGCAGTCTCTGGTTTGGTTCATCATCCCAATGGAATGAGCTAAATACCAAACATGCAGACATTGTGGGGAGGTATACAATAAGTACACCCAATGCTGTATTAGTAGAAAAATAAGTACATGGTTAACACATATACATGCACACACATACACATACATACATACACACATACATACACATATATACATACAACATACACACATACATACACACATACACACATGTGAACACATACATACACACATACACACACATACATACACACAACATACACACATACATACACACATTCATACACACATACACACATACATACACACATGTGAGCACATACATACACACATACACACACATATGTAAACACATACATACACACATACACGCATGTGAACACATACATACACACATACATACACACACATACATACACACATGTAAACACATACATACACACAATCATGCACACATACATGCACACATACACACACAAGAAGGATGGATGGAAGATTAGAAACATGTCTTTTATGGTACATATAATATCTTCCTTATGTACTTAGCAGATATATTCTTGGAGAGCTCAACAGCTCTAAAGAGTAAGATTGGTTTGAGGAGGATGGTTTAGAAACTCTTCCTTTAAGTACAGGGATAAAGTAGCTATTTTTTTATGGCTTTGTAAGTAGCATTCACCTTAGAATACCGGTTTTCATCACATAGAATATATGTGGAGAGGGAGGATATTTACCTACTGGTGGGATAAAATCTCTGTCATCTTCTCCCCAAAATTCAGTTCTTTAAGGAAAGAAGAGGGGATAAAGAGGGGGGAAAACAGTTTTGGATGGGCAGACTTATCCTTTACAGGTGACCCCATGAAGTCCTGGTGATAGTCGCTGTTTCGAATACCAAGAATTCAAATAGAACTGAATGCCAGCAAGTGACGCACGTGGTGCGGGATTTTCAACACGAACACAGGTCCCAAGGAGTCTGGGAACAAATAGAAATTGCTCTTGATTGGTGAGTTTAGATTCTGAAAGACGCTTTTGTGTGGGGAGACTTAGGGATCTTCTGTGGCAGGCAAGTCACCCCTGTCTGCCTGAGGAGACAACTCTGTGCCCGCCTTCTCCTTCCCTATCTTGGCACCCACAAGCTTTTGTATGCCTAAATTGGCTCTTTCCAGAATGATCGAGAAAGAGACCCTTTTGTACCCCTTTATAGAGGTCTTTAGTAAGGAGACCAGGAGGCTGGGTGAGGTATTCCTGTGGATGCTCACACACAGTAAAGAGCAATTCTCTCCCCGTGTTACAAAACTCCTCTCATTGAACACCGGCCAGCAATCTGCTGCTTCAGTTTCTTCGTCCCATCTGTTTCCCTCTCCCTGGCTATATTTGTTAATATTTCCTCAAGCAGCAGGCTGGATTGCCCTCGCGACGCCACTGAAAAGGGACATAGATTGATCATTTTTTGCGAAGTAGAGAAACGTTTATTTGGGTCGAAATAATAGGGAATGCGTTGCCTTTCTGCACAGTCTGAAACAAGTTTTCCAACCGAATAGAAGGAAGGAGGGAGAGAGGGAAATAAGGAGAAAGGCAGAGGCGGGTAGGCTGGAGGAAGGGTGGGAGAGGAAAGGAGACTGAGGGGGGAGGGAGAAGTAGAGGGAGAGAGAGAGAAGGAAAGGGTAAGGGGGAGGGAGAAGAAAAGGGAGAGGGGAGGGAGAGTGAGGGAGGCAGAGAGAGAGAGAGAGAGAGAGAGAGAGAGAGAGAGAGAGAGAGACCTGGCAGGGCTGTAGAGTTGGAGGCAGAGAAGAGCCAGGGCCGCTCAGCTTAGTAGCCTCCCTCCCTTGACACGCGAAAGCTCCCAGCTCCGCCCACCATGTGTCAAATCTATCATTTCATGTGTCAGCAACCATTATTCCCTCTTTTGTCACCAGTTTTGACCAAAGGATGAAAAATTGCAGTCTTGCTCAGACAAAATTATTGCCGGGGAGGGGGCAGGCAGGAAAGAGGGCAACTTCAGCAGGGAGGAGGGGGCCAAGGTGAGAGGCAGAGAGGCTCCTGTGTGGCGTCTGGGTTAAAGGAATATTGATCTGCCTCCTAAAAACGGTTGATCTCTCTGAGCAGGGGGATGACAAATGGTGGCGGCAACACACAAATAAAAAGTAAAAAATAAAAAAGACAGTCTCCAAGGACATTGGGCCTGCTCTGAGTGTTTCCTTCCTATTTGTTTGGTTTGTGGGTTTCTGCACTGGGGATTTCAACAAAAATAAGAAAATATTAAAGAGAAATGAAATAGACACACACACACACACACACACACAGGAACACACACACATGATCCAGAGTAAAACATAAGCGAAGAAGACCAAGCCAGAACCAGAAAGGTCCACACACCCACGGCAGGGCACCAAGGACAAAAAGTGCTGCTGTCTGAGACCTCTCAGTCCCTCTCTGTCCCTGTCCCCGTGTCTTCAGGGCTGGATTGTTACACACGAAGGAGGAGGTGTGGTTTCATACAAATGGGCATCTTTAATGATGGCAGGCTAGGCATTTAAAAATAAAGTCAAACCACATACGAAGTATGATGCTGACGTTCATGGGGCCGCAAGTGAAAAGAAATACAGAGGTCTGCATTCATTAGGCAAATACAGGATCAGGAGGCATAAATCCAAATTGGAGGTTTGAGTAATTTTTCCCAACTGTAAAAACCAAGCACCAATAAAGTGGGCGAGCCTAGGGCATAAAACAGCTACTATTTGTTTCTCGTTGGGGAAGAATGCAGGATTGTGACTAGGGGCCGGGACCTTGTGCCATATACCCTGGCAGAATTCATTCTCATCAATCACCCTGTGTGTGATTTCTGGGAGACTTTAAACCTGTGGTTTCTGATCTCTTCTTTTATCCCCTCATCTCCTGGTTGTCCACCTAAGAACCGATCAATTCGAACTGATAGAGAAATCTGGAAATGCTGCCATAATATGGTAGGATGTGGTAGTATTACATTTTCTTCCAATTTTATAAATTCCCTTCTCTCTGTTCATGTTAGCGACATGTTAGGTAGCCCAGCCTACCCTCCTCAAATATAACACAGTCCAGCATTTGCCCCTATTGTAAGTCGCTTGGCCTGGCCCCTAAGCAGATTCCAGTCTGTAACTCTATGAACATCTGTAGCAGTCTCAGAAAACGCTGGTGTCTCTCATGAGTCCTAGTTCTGCTCCCTCGATATGAATACACTGAAGTGCCTCTGGTGCGTCATGCTAGAATTATGTAACATCTTCCTTTTAGTGAGTTTCTTAGTGCTTAACGGGACTGAAGTGCCACCGTGTGAAAGCCATGCTGTTCTGCACACACAAGGGACATGCGATTCATGCTAGTTAAGGGAGCTGGCTGATGGAGAATTAAATTATTCTAGTAAACCCCCCAGTATCCTTATACAATACAGAGACATGTGTGGGAAGTGTACTCTGGAAAGTTGGGAAGTCAAGGGCTCACAGACAGACAGATTCCCCCGTCCTCTCTGAGGTCCCATTCTGATTTGTTCTGCACCTAGTAAGTGACCATTTTTCTTCCCAGTGCCCTGGTTCCTGAACTATGCAAAGTCCATGGCACACTTCACCTCACAGTTTAGCCTATTCCTCTGGGCTTCAAAGACTCACACACAACTTGTGTTGGAAATCCGTATATTTTTAATCTACATGCCCTGAAGCATTTTGTTGTTTTTCCCTAGTGTGCTCAGACATTGCAGTGCCTAGTTATGAGTAAGAGAGATTCTCACTGACATGTATCATGGTGGTCTCTGCTGTCAACAAACCTGACAGTACACCAAAATACCTTAAAACTTCTGCCGAAACAAAGCTCGGGAATCCCTTGTTGAAAGAATGGGAACGGGGAAGAACTGCACTCATCGTTCCTGGCAGACACAAAGCTGAGTTCAAGCCCTAATACGATCCTCACCAAAATTCACCAGAACACAGGTCAGTTGTTTAACCTGGAGAAGCGGCAGTCCAGGATCATCTCTGTCCGTCTAATTTCAACAACCCAAAGTAAACATCCATATCAGGAATCTACATACTGCATAGAATCGAGAAATAGATACACTGGGTATCTATATTCGGGGCACAGGGTATCAACACACTGTATCTACGCCCTGGAACTCTACACAGTGGGCATCTACATACTAGGTATCCAGACACTGGGTATCTACACACTGGGTATGTATACACTGAGTATCTATCTGCTTTTCTCAATCAAGTAATCCTTACCCTTTATCTTTTTCAGGTAAAATTTGGATCCGTTTGATTAAACAACTGTATTTCCAAACATCAAGAGAAAAGAAAGACAGTTTCAGTTGTGTTACCTCCCCTCAAAAACTCAGTTTTGACTATGTTTCCTAAAACAAACAAACAAAAAATCCTACATGCTTTGACAATGAATGGCAGTCAAAACAATGGAGAGACTTAGTCAGACTGACCCACTTAAAAGCTTCTAGGAAGAGAAACTCAGTTCACTTAAAAAATAGTGTTAGGCCCAGAAGAATGGTTCTGTGATTACAAGCATTTGCTGCTCTTGTGGTCCATTATCCCCACCCACATGGAGGTTTACAACCATCTCTTACTCTGTTTCCAGGGCATCTGATACCCTCTTCAGCTTTTCACAGGCACCAGGCACAGACGTTCTACACAGGCATGCATGAAGACAGAACAGTCAAATACATAAAACAAAATTTAAAATTCTTTTAAAAGCCTTGGACAAAACCAAACCAGAAAAAAAACAAAGAAACCACTCAGTGTTTTCACTGCATACTATAAGAGAAAGCTGTCACAGAAATTAGTTTTCAAGTTCCCGCCTACCCAGAACTTCTGAATTTGTTGGCCTCTAAGGAGTACATGTTAATGTCGACTAGAGGCACAAATAGCATGCAGGATTAAAGTACCTTGTGAAGAAAGTCCCGATTCCAGTCCCAGCGGCAGGGTTTCTGCATCATACTTTCCTCCTGTATGGTATTAGGCTAGAAGCTTAGTCACTCTGTATCTATCGAGCTGCTCAAGAGTGAAACTCATTACTTATATTCGGCAGCTATTCCATCTCTTTATTTACTGAGTCAGTAAATGTGGCACTGAGAGGTGAAGCTACTGGAGGCACCATCCTATGTTTTCAGCACCATGCTTTTCAGTAACGTTTAATGCAATAGAATAATGTAAGGATGACTTTTTAAAACCAAAGCCACACTTACTACCATCACTAAAGTGACATATAGGGGAGTAGATCTTCCTTCAGTGAGAATAGACACACAGGTGACACAAATGAAAACAGAACACCCTGGGAAGGCAGGAATGTCAGGCTGGCAGAGTAATGTCTGCGTGTAGCAGACTTGAGAATCCTGTGTCCCACACGTTGTCAGGGTACCATTAGAGTTATTAATAACTACACATCTTAAAACTATTAGCCGCAGAGTTGAAATCTAAAAACGAAATGCCCAGTCTGTACACTCACCTCACAACGAGGAGAGTGTGAGAGTCAGACTGGCTCGGTTCTGAGCTATTGATCTTGAGTGTTCTCCATTGATAAGGTCTTTCCTTCAGGTTATTCCTAAACAGGGTTATTATGTCCCCTATTTCCTTGTCATTGTGAGCACAGTTCCTGGGAAAAAAGCAACTAGATGAAGAAACATTTATTTTGGATTGTGGTTTCAGGGACTATCAATCCATCAAGGATAGGAAACCAGGCAAAGTTGCTCAAATCAAGGCAGAAGGAATGTGGCAGAGGCTGCTTACATCATGGTAGACCAAGAAACGAGGAACAATTCTGAAACCGGGTTCGTGTTGTAACCTTCCCGAGACCTAGTTCCATTATCTATACTTGAAATGTAAAGGTGCCTTAGCATCCCAGAATGACAGTACCAGCTGGAGAACAAAGAGTTAAAAAAAGGAAAGTAGGGGACAATTTAGGTTCAAGCCCTAGTCATGTCTGTCTCCTTCCTATCCCTTTTTTATTCTTTCTCTGTCTCTCTCTGTGTGTCTGTCTGTCTGCCTCTTTCCCTTATTCCATTATTTTAGTGCTTCATTCTTTTAAACTATGACCATACTCATTAAACAGCATTGTATAAATTAATGCCAAGTAATTGATAGCATGCAAAACTTAGGAAAATTTTAGTGTTTGCCCAAATGTAAGTAAACGTGCATGCTATAGATAATATGTGTTTACTACAAGGCAAGATCTAGAGTTCTCTCCCTTGGTAATTCTTACTTATATCCCTGAATGGGCCAGAGCAGGAATGTGGGAAGACACGCAAAGAGGTTCAGGAAACAAATGCATCATGAAGTAGAGTGACTAATGAGAACAGGATCTTTCAACAAAGACAAGGTAAGCTCAAGTTTCTTGAACTGCAGAGATAAACAGGGCGACTTTAGTCCAGGCTTATCCGTGGGCTTTCGACCATGCCTGACGACCACATAGTCAGTCTGTCTTTTAACTGAGACAAGTAAACCATCCCTGTATACAGAGCACATAGACTGAAAAGCATCTCCCAAAGCACAAGGAGAAACCACAAAGATAGTGTTTTTAAATATGAGCCTGCACACACACACACACACACACACACACACACACACACACACGGTGTCGCACTGTAAAATAAATTAAAATAAATATGGGAATGGAGCCAGTAGTCTCATATTGGAGCAGGAAATAGACATGATAGCCTGGAGCAACATGTCACACCAGAAAGGAAGTATTCCAGAAAAAGGAAAACACCCACTGCTGTGAGAGAATGTCAGGAAACACAGGTCAACTGAAACAGCATTTGGTGATCAGAGGCAGAGTGGAATCCAGGGCGTCCACCCCTAGGCATTCCTGGGCCAAAAATGACTAAGTAAACCAATGAGGAGAAGGAAACCTACTTTTTAAAGATTCATTTCTTTATTACATATATATATATATTCAGACACACAGGAAGAGGGCATCAGATCTCATTATAGATAGTTGTGAGCCACCATGTGGTTGCTGGGATTTGAACTCAGGACATCTGGAAGAGCAGTCAGTGTTCTTAAGCACTGAGCCATCTCTCCAGCCTGTAAACCTACTTTTTAGAAAATTAATTTTTTGAGAGACTTACTCCATAGTTCAAGTGACTTTAACATGGAATTCTTTCTCCGTGCACCTCCTGAGAACTGGGAATACAGGCAGGTCCTCAGGTCCAGATCAATAGTACTTATGAGGACTCTCCACCCTTCAAACAACGGAGCCTAAGTTCCTGTATATGACAACTTCTTCCCGAAGAACAGTCTGTCAAGGTGAGGAGTGAAGGCATCCAGCACTCTCAGAAACCTGACAAAGGCTTCAGCAGGCATTGATGTCACCATGAACAGTGAAGGGTGATCGTGGCCAATTGTGTCCTTGATGGGATTCGATGACAATGAAGCAGCTTCTCTGTGCTTCCTCCTGAAACCAATCTCCACTCTGATCATAAAGAAAAAATTCCTGCGCTCAAGGAGAGACTAAGCCTTAGTGGAATGGGGCGCATGGAAAAGTGTGGATTGACGTTAGGGTGATATGTGACTGGACACTGGAAAGGTAGGCCCAATAAAGGCAGGAAAATGGAAGAGGAGCAGGGATTGTGAGGAGAAATCAAGATGGAGCCTGAGAAAGTGGACCTAGATCCTGGTGGCCCTAATTGGTGTTGGGTAGATATGAATATTCTTAAGGGATTCTACAGATCTCTTATCTCATATAGAAGGGCAGTTTGCATCTTTGTCTATTGGATATGATCTTATTTTGTAGAGAGTCTGTAGATTGATAATTTAATATATAAACCATGATGAGCTATCAGGCTAAAGAGTCATGTTTGTGCTGGGCTGTGGAGGAAAGTTTGTGCCAGGTGGCTGTATCCACCCGGGGCAGAAGCAGCAGGACAGACAGACTGACCCACCTAGGAAAGGAGTCCCCTAGAGAGGGTGGCTGTGGACCAAGTGACTGCGTTCATGTGCTCAGCTCCATACTAAAGCAGAGTGAGACCACGGGGACAGATGAGATGAGCCATCCATATAATACTGACTACAACAGAAAAGGACCATAGATGCCAACCAAGAGAGTCCATTCTCGAGTGACAACATTATTGGAAGACAGAACAAGTTCATTGCTGGTAACTGATGTCCCATCCTGATCTAAGATGTCGTATTAGTTGGTATTTCTTTGTTGTAATAAAATACCTGACCCTAGCCACAGAAAGAAGAAAAAATGTGTTTATTTGGTTCATAGTTTTAGATAGCGCAAGTTCCAATATTATGACAGTGAGTCCAGTAAAGGCCCCTTGTCCCAACCATATCACATCAAGGAAGAAGCTTCAGGACAAGAGTCTGTAAAGGAGAATTCACAGATCGTGAGAGGAAGCCAGACCCTGGAGAGCTGTCATTCTTGCTCATTCAAAATAACTCACTAGTCTCATGAGAACCACATGGTTCTGTCCAAAGGCAGCATCCTAGTGTTTTCCCGAAATGTTCCACATTCTTCAGGTCACATCACCTGTTAATGTCATCACACTGGGGACCAAACTCCTAACCTTTGAACACACAGGATGTAAATCTCACCAAAACCATAGCAAATATTGGAAATGAGGTTGTGAGGGTGAAGTGTGTGAGAACCCGTGGCAAAATCCTTGCTTTTTCCACACTGAAAACCATTCTACAAACATTTTTAACATGCCGTGGGCTGGAACGATGGTTCACAAGTAAGAGCCACAGGCTGCTTTTGCAGAAGATTCGTTTGTTTGCTAGCACTCGAATCAGGTGGCTTATAGATGCCTGTAACTCAAGTTTCAGGGGATCCCATAGCTCTGGCTTTTGTAGGAACTTGCATTCTCATTCAAACAGACAGACAGACAGACAGACAGACACACACACACACACACACACACACACACACACACATGCACCCCACATAATAAAATATATCTTTCCCCAGAATTTCTACTGACTAAAGGAAATACAGAGACAAAGTGTGGAGCAGAGACTGCAGGAAAGGCCATCCAGAGACTGCCCGACCTGGGGATCGATCCCACATGCAGACACCAAACCAAGACACTATTGCTGATGCCAAGAAGTGCTTGCTGAAAGTAGCCTGATACAGCTGTCTCCTGAGAGGCTCTGCCAGATCCTGACCAATACAGATTTGAAGGCTCAAAACCAATCACAGAGATTCCAGTGGAGGAGTTAAGGAGATAAGGACTAAAGGAGCTGAAGGGACCTTATTATGCTATCAATGGGAGGAAAAGCTTGATGACCCAGTGTGGAGGAATGCTAAGGCAGTGAGACAGGAGTGTGGAGGTAGCACCCTCATAAAATCAGGGTAAAGGAGAGGGGATAGGAGTTTTGCAATGGAGAAACATGGAAAGGGAATGACATTTGAAATGTAAATAAATAAAATATCTAATTTAAAAAATGAAGACAAGAATGAAAATTTAAAAATCTGAGTGTGAGACTTGTAGTTACAGTGAGTCTCAAGAAATGTCAGAGACACTGACTTCCATGTTTTTGTTCGTTGGGAAGTATTGAGACTGTAGCCACTTTATCTCTAGTCACAAGTGCTATTGAAAGCTCAGCTGTTCCCAGAGATGGTCATGATTTGAATCCACCCATAGCCTAAACTGCGTGTTAGCTACAAAGCTTATGTGTACAGACACATCTTAACTGCATCGACACCTCCTCCCACTTCACATAAACATGTATCTTACTGTCACCTTTACCTGCTTCAGCACACATGACAAACAAAGTTTGTCACACTAAACCCTGGCTCTTGCCACAGCTTGCAACGTCTTTTGGCTCATTTTGAAGCAGGTAAATTACGGGACAAGATTGCCTGCTGCACTTTTTTTTCCGCTCTTAGGAATTAATTTCCTAGGTTTTGCACACAAAGTAACGGACTGCATTATGAAATGTTCATCTTCTATACTTTCTGCCTCTAAAACAATTTTGCCCAAGGTAGCTGAGTGATTTATTCCACCACCGAAAAGTCAACCCACCTCCCGCCCAGTCTTTCCTGACTCTGTTTTGGAGATTAAGAAATGAAGATTCATGGTCAGTATTCTCCCAACACCTCACTTACAGGCTAATGGCTTTTAATGGTTCAAGGAGGACAGCTCCATCTGTATACTCCTCCAAGACGTCTGGGACACTGGCTCGGAGTTTGCATGTGCCCCTGTGGTCAGAAAATGGAACCAATTAAGATGTCAGTATTTTCAACTTCATTAAAAGTTTATTTTTATGTGGTTGGTTGTTTTGCCTGAGTGTGTTGGTACAGCAATTCTGTGCAGGTTTTTCAGAGGCCAGAAGGAGGCATCAGATCCTCTATAACCGGAGTTACAGACACTGTGAGGTGCCTTGTGGGTGCAGGAAACTGAACCAGGGTTCTCTAGAAGAGCAGACAGTGCTCTCAATTACTGAGCTATATCTCCTAGCCAAGATGTCAATGTTTAAAATTCTCTTTTGAGTTCCTTTTCTTCATCAAAAGGGATGAGTTTTCCTAAACCACCTACATCTAGAACCTAAAAAGTAAGAACCCACTTTGAACTTCTAGCTTACATTCAAATGATATATAAATATAAAAGAATAGCCATCCATTTTTTCCCTCCCTGGACTACCAAAGCTCTCCTTTAAAATTCTTCACAGTACTTCACACACCATAGCCCTGCAGTGAGGGCACGTGCTTCTGTTTCCTTGTCCTTTGAGCATCAGCTGCTTCCATCTGTAAAGTAAAAGCTGTAGACTTGATCCGTTGCAGTAATAATCAAACAGTGCCCTCTTCGACCGTTGACTCCATTATGGAAGATACTTATTGTTATTGCTTATTTTTAACATTAGTGATTTTTCTAAAAATTATTGATTTAGTAATTATTGATTTAATGATTATTTGTGAGATGAGTGTTTATACTTGGCTTATAAATGTCTAGGTACATCTAAAGGAAGCGGAATCCCTGATTTCCAAAACTTTCGCTTTTTTACACAGACTTCATCAGAGATTCTGACATAGATTTTGTTCATGGAGCAACAGACTTAATTATGGTGCTGAAGTCAAGTAGGACTCATCAGAAGGGATCCCAAAGGTCCAAGTTATGGATATCTTTGAAAGCTTTGTAAAAACTGTTTTCAGAGTATCTTTCCAAGATTAGAATATTTTAATATAGAAGTACACTTATAATTACAAAATACACTCACAAAATAGCTAAGCTCCCTTAATGCATAATACATTATATGTTATGTATTATATATAAGTGAAGCCTTGAAGCATATAAAATGCATATACAAAATGCACATATAGAATGCATGTATAGAATGCATATATAATGCATACATAATGCACATATATAAAATGCATATATAATGCATTATATAGAACACATTTATATGTATAGAATGCATATATATAATATATATTATATATATATTGTATATATATACCCAGCATCTGTCACGAGGAGACAATATAGCTAACGAGGAGAGTAGTAATTGGCCACCTTTGATGAGAGACCTGGCTCAATAAGTAAAGCAGATGGTGATTGAAGAAGTCATCCAACATCAGCTTCTGTACACATGTGTACTCTCACACACACAAACACACCTATCCACAGGCACACAACATTACATCTAGACAAAAAGTAAAAGTGGAAAAATGCTAGGCTCAAGGCTCATATCCAAGGAACCACAGAACATAATGTATTACAATTTTCTCCCATTGCTCCCCAAGCCCCTTAAGGCATTCAGCCTAAAACTAGTTACTTATATCTTTATTTAGTAAGTATTGAAAATGCAATGATAAAGATACATATGAGACATTTAAACAATTTGTATTTATGTGACTGTGTGTGTGTGTGTGTGTGTGTGTGTGTGTGTGCTTTAAATAAACTAGAAGAGACACCAAATGTGTTCAGGGTAGTTACCCTTCATATTGGAGATAATGCAAATTCAATGAAACTACATTATATCAACGCTGCATTTAAATGCAGAAATATGGGAGGATAACAGCGATTAATCAAGGTCAGTTAGCACAGTGTATGAGCACAGCTTGGTAGTCCCTTACAGGTTCTGAGACGCCCTTTACATTACATGACAGTGTCCAGTCTCTGGCTACAAGAGTTGCACATGACTCTGAATGTCTCATTCTTCCTGAACTGAGAGCTGTGGTCTATGGAATGGCTGTAGGTGGCAGCAATTGGCTAATGTGGGTGGTCAGTGTCAAGACAGGCAAAGGACATCCTGGATTAACCATCCACAGAAGACATCCCACAGCGCGCCCTCAGGGCAAGCAAGATCACCAATTTGTAAACCAACATCTTTTGTGTTTCCATCTCAGGGTCAGGCCCAAACCGTCTGCCTTTTCCCTGACATCAGGCAATACTGACATAACCTAGCCACTGTAGGTGTTTAGATCCACTCTCTCAAAATAAGCAACTGCCTAAACACAAATGAGCCCTTTCCTGGTTTACACACAACTGTACAATCTCGACTGTATCGAACTTGAATGCACCGGAAATGTCGGGCTAAGATAGAACGCCAAGTAAATCTGAGGAAAGAACCAACACTGTCCCAGTTCTTAAGTTTATCAGTTATGATACCTTTTCTCTTATTCCTCTTATGCTAATATTTAGTTATGAATGATGACATGAATATAAAATCTTGACAATTGTTATATAACATATAATTTAATCAGCATTTGGTGTTAATTAAGAATTTAAGTGACAACCTGCGTGAGATGAATCTCATTTTAAAATATATATTAAGCACCTACCACGTGGCAGTTACAGACCTAGCTGCTAGAAGGGAATTATCCAAGCAGGAGAAATACGGAAAACTATGTTTCCAGAAGGCGGTGATCAAAAATAAAAATCAACTTTCTCTTGTAAAGTTGTAACAGTTCTGACTGAAAATATGCTGTTTTGAGATGAATTATAAAGTGTCAGTATTCATGGTTATGAACAGGAGTTTCCAGATACATATAATGACTTGGAATTTGTGTTTAATCTAACAAACCACACTGACTATTGGATTTGTGTGTCTGTGAATATAAAGATTTATTGTCCCTGGAGGTAATTATTGACCTCAACATCTTATCAGTCAATATTTACCTCTTGGGCCAATAAATCTTGATATAACCTCATGAAAGTCAATATCTGTTTAATAGTGTACGTGGAAATCTGTAATAGTTTGATAACAGGCTTCAATGTCACGCTGGCCATGTACTCCTCGTGTCTGAGGGACACTGGAGCATTCTTCCTTTGTAATGTAGACCGAACGGCTCTGGTGCCTGCGATCCATTCGTGCCCCTAGTACCACTGGGTTGGGAATTCTGTATTACTCTTTCATTGTGTTTTGCACACAGCCCTTGCCTTATGAAACAACTCGTAAGTTCCTTCAAAGCATGAAACTAATTTAATGCTCATTCGGTTTCATTATTGGCTCCTGGCACAACTCCTCACCGTTACAAATCAAATGTGCTTCTGTGGACAGGCAGAACTTTGAGGCCCAGGGCCTCACTGTGTCCCTAAGTCAAGCATTGTTCTTCCAGAAACATTGTTCTCTTGTTTGTTCTGAAAGCATGCCTCAAGCTCAGGAAGGACCCAGCACTATAGGATTCTTGACAGCAGATGAGTATTTCATAACTAATAGGATCATTTTCTTAATCTGAGAAGTCAGACTGTAGGGTCTCATTTGGGTGACATGGAATTCAAGTATCCTCTACAAGATTTGGTAATGCAACAGTTTCACTAGACATTCTGGATGATGAAAGTCTGGTACATATGGGTAGATTAGACCACCAAAGAAGCAAATATTAATTTTTGCTGTTTCATATGCACTTTCTGAAATGTTACAAACTATGACGTATATTTATGCATCTTGGTCATGCAAAGCAGTGGGCCAATAATGAAATAAACCAAATATGTTACATCCCTGGTAGTAGCAGTTACCTTTAGTGGGTTTCGAACATCCTGTCAAGGTTTCACACCACCCCTATGCTTCCTGATGCCTGAACTAAGAAGTTCGACCATAGTCAGAGCCTTTACTGGGTCTGTGCACTAATAAAAATCTGTCTTCATAGTCCTGTCTGCACCGGTCAAAGTTTGAAATACAAATTCATCATGTTCACGGAGTTGTTCATATGGGTCAACAACACATAGTTCAGCTGGATGGAGCAAAAACATCGAAAGAAAAATGCAGATGCAATTGGTAGTAAGTCTGGGCTGCTCCTGGCCCATTCACACAGCATGGCCTCTAAAATCCACAACAGTGGATGCCATCACTGAACAGTGCACTAAGCTTTGGGCTGTAGGGCTTTTATGGTACATCCTTAGCCAAGTGACAACCCCTCTCGGGATTCTATCTAGTGCCAGGAAATGAAAGGGGTATGACCTCAGCAAACCATGGTTTCTGTTTTCTTATCATCAGCTATGATTACAAGATTTGTATTATCTTCTTTTATAGAATGAATGGAAGGACTGAACCTTAAAGGAAGAAAATAAAGACCTGACACTACAAGGGGCTGCGGGCTATCATACGCTATCATAAACATTGGATTAGAACCAATTTACAGATTTCCATTTCACTTTCCATTCACTTTCTTGGTTTCTTTCCTCTCTCTCCACACACCTGAAGCTGCCATTTCCCCCTTTCAGTCCCCTCTCCTGTCATCTTCCCTGTCCCCTGTCCTCCCTTGTCCCCTGTGCCCCCTCCCATCTCCCCTCTCTCCTCTCCCCACCCGTCCCTTCTTCCACCTTGATCCCTCCCTCCCTTGAACTTCCATGACTTGTTCTCCCTTCTAAGTGAGATTCAAGCATCCTCCCTTGTGTCTTCCTTCTTGCTTAACTTCTTTGGGTCTGTGGGGTGTATCATGGATTTTCTGTACTTTTTGACTAATATCCACTTGTCAGAGAGCACATACCATGCATGTTCTTTGGGATCTAGATTTCTTTATTCTGGATGATATTTTCTAGCTCTATCCATTTGCCTCAAAATGCATGATGCCCTTATCTGTAATACCTGAATAACATCCATTGTGTAAACAAAACACATTTTTATAACCACTCTTTGGTTGTAGGGCATTTGGGTTGTTTCTAGTTTCTGGTTCATACAAATAAAGCTGCTATGAACATAGTAGAAAACACATGGGTCCCCCAACAACTAGAGTGAAAGCTCTCCCCTAAAACTATAGCCTGGCTGTGAAATATGTTTCCCAACATGGCTACCTTGAGTGGCCTCAGCGGAAGCAGATGCACTTAATCCTGCAGAGAACTGATGCGTCAGGGTGGAGGGAATCTGAAGGGGGGCCCACCCTCTCAGAGGAGAAGAGGAAAGGAGAGGGTGGCAGAAACTTTGTGACAGGGGACCAGGAGTGAGGCACTACTTGGAATAGGAAGGAAGGAAGGAAGGAAGGAAGGAAGGAAGGAAGGAAGGAAGGAAGGACAGAAGGAAGAAAGGAAGAAAGGAAGGTATAAGGAAGGAAAAAAGAAGGAAGGAAGGGGAAAGGAAAGAGAGAAGGAAGGAATGAAGGGAAGAAAGGAAAAAAATGAAAGATGGAAGAAAGGAAGGAAAGAAGAAAGGAAGGATGGGGAAAGAAAGAAGGAATGAATGGAAGAGAGGAAAGAAAGAATGAAGGACAAAAGAAAGGAAGGTAGGAAGGAAGGAAGGAAGGAAGGAAGGAAGGAAGGAAGGAAAAGAATCAGTTTGCACAGAGATTTACAAAAGGCCAACACTTCTTCTTCCCAAACTCCCAAAGAATTATTATACACATGGGTCTTAAATCTTTACTTTGGGTTTTTTTATTAGATATTTTCTTCATTTACATTTCAAATGTTATATCCTTTCCCAGTTTCCCCTCTGGAATACACTTATCTCCTCCCCCTAAACCTCCCCCTGCCTCTTTAAGAATGCTCTTCCAACCACCCAATTCTCCTATCTCCCCACCCTGACATTCCCCTACACTGGGGTATTGAGCCTTCACAGGGCAGGGGTCTCTCTCAGGGGTCTCTCTCTTTGACGCCTGATAAAACTGTCCTCTGCTACATATGCTGCTGGAAATAAGGGTCCCTCAATGTTGATGATTTAGTCTCTGGGAGCTCTGGGGATCTGGTTTGTTGATATTGTTATACCTGTGGGGCTGCAAATTCCTTCATCTTCTTCAGTCCTTTTTCTAACTCCTTCATTCAGGATACCGTTCTCAGTCCAATGGTTGGTTGAGAGCACCTGACTCTGTACTTCTGTAATTCTCAGGCTCCAGCAGAGACAGATTCCTCAGGAGACAGCTATATCAGGCACCTGTCAACATGTACTTCTTAGTATTCATAATATTGTCTGGGTTTGGTTACTGTATATGGGATGGATTCCCTGGTAGGGCAGTCTCTGGATGGCCTTTCCTTCAGTCTCTACACTTTGTCTCTGTATTTCCTCCTGTGAATATTTTCTTCTTCCTTTAAGAAGGACTGAAACATCCACTCATTGGTCTTCCAACTTCTTGAGTTTCATGTGATCTGTGGATTGTGTCTTGGGTATTCCAAGCTTTTAGACTAATATCCACTTATCAGTGAGTGCATACCATATGTGTTCTTTTGTGACTGGGTTACATCACTCAGGTTGATATTTTCTAGTTCCATCCACTTGCCTAAAAAATTCATAATGTCATTTTTACCAGCTGAGTCGTACTCTATTGTGTAAATGTACCATATTTTCTGTATCCATTCCTCTGTTGAAGGTCATCTGGGTTCTTTTCAGCTTATGGCTATTACAAAAAAGACTGCCATGAACATGGTGTAGGATATGTCCCTGTTATATATTGAAGCATATTTTGGGTAGATACCCAAAAGCGACATAGCTGGGTCCTCAGGTAGCACTCTGTCCAATTTTCTGAGCATCCACCAGATTCCCAGAGTGGTTGTACCATCTTGCAGTTTCACCAACAATGGAGGGATATTCCTTTCTCCATCTACTGTCATCATCTGCTGTCACCTGAGTTTTTGACCTTAGCCATTCTGACTAGTGTGAGTTGGAATCTCAGAGTTGTTTTAATTTGCATTTCCTGATGACTAATAATGTTGAGCATTTTTCAGGTGGTTCTCAGTCACTGGATATTCTTCAGTTGAGAATTCTTTGTTTAGCCTCTGTTCACCATTTTTAAAAGGGTTATTTGATTCTCTAGAGTCTAACTTCTTAGGTTCTTTGTATCTATTGGATATTAGCCCTCTATCAGATGTGGGATTGGTAAAGATCTTTTCCCAATATGTTGGTTTCTGTTTTATCCTATTGACAATGCTTTTTGCCTTCAAAAGCTTTGCAATTTTATGAGGTCCCATTTGTTGATTCTTGGTCTTAGAGCTTAAGCCATTGGTGTTATGTTCAGGAAAATTTCTCCTGTGCCTATGTATTTGAGGGTCTTCCCCATTTTCTGTTCTATTAGTTTCAGTGTATCTGGTTTTATGTGGAGGTCCTTGATCCACTTGGACTTGAGCTTTGTACAATGTGATAAGAATGGATCAATTTGCATTCTTCTTTATGCTGACCTCCAGTTGAACCAGCACCATTTGTTGAAAATGCTAACTTTTCTTCCCCCACGGAAAGAATTTTGCTCTTTTGTCAAAGATCAAGTGACTATAGATGTGTGGGTTCATTTCCAGGTCTTCAATTTTATTCCATTGATTTATCTGTCTGCCTTTGTACCAATACCATACAGTTTTTATCAGAATTGCTCTGTAGTTTTTTAAATTCCAAATGAATTTGCAAATCACTCTTTTTATTAAAGAATTGAATTGGAAGTTTGATGGGGACTGCATTGAATCTGTAGATTGCTTTGGGCAATATGGCCATTTTTACTATGTTAATCCTGGCAATCCATGAGCATGGGAGATCTTCCCATCTTCTGAGATCTTCTTCAATGTCTTCAGAGACTTGAAGTTTTCCAAAAAAAAAAAAAAAAAAAAAACTGGAGAGAGCATACACTACCAGTTTTAACAGCACACTTGAAAGGTTAGGGAAAAAACACCGAAAAAGAGTAGAAGGAAGAAAATAACCAAACTCAGGGCTGTAATCAAACAAGTAGAAAGAAAATGAACTATACAAAGAATCAACAAAACCAGGAGCTGGTTCCTTGAAAAGAAATCAACAAGATAGGCAAAACTCTTACCAGACTAACCAGAGGATAGTATCCAAATTAACAAAATCAGAAATGAAAAGGGAGATATAACAATAGAAACAGAGGAAATTCAAAAAAAATAATCAGTTCCTATTACAAAAGCCTATAGTCAACAAAACTGGAAAATATGGAGAAAATGGGCAATTTTCTAGACAGATATCAGGTGCCAAAGTTAAATCAGAATCAGATAAATCACATAAACTGTCTCATAACTCTTAAAGAAATAGAAGCAGTCATCAAAAGTTTCCCTACCAAAAATTAGCCCAGGACCAGATGTATTTAGTACAAAATTTTATCAGACCGCCAACGAAGACCTAATTACCAATACTCTCCAAACTATCCCACAAAATGAAAACAGAAGGAACACTACCCAATTTGTTCTATGAAGCCACAATTATGTTTACACCTAAATTACACAAAGATACAACAAGAAAAGAGAACTTGAGATCAATCTCCATTATAAACATCAATGCAAAAATACTCAATAAAATTCTTACAAACAAAACTCAAGAACACATCTAAATAGTCATTCATCGTGATCAAGTAGGCTTCATCTGAGGGATGTAGGTATGGTTTAGTATTAGGAAATCCATCAACGTAATCCACTATATAAACAAACTGGAAGAAAAAACCACATGATTATCTCATTAGATGCTGAGAAAGCATTTGACAAAATTAAATACCCCTTCATGTTAAAAGTCTTGGAAAGATTAGGAATTCAAGACCCATATTTAAACATAGTAAAAGCAATATACAGCATCAATCTAAATAGGGAGAAACTTGAAACAATCCCACTAAATCAGGAACTAGACAAGGCTACCCATTTTTTCCTACCTATTCAATTTTGTACTTGATGTCCTAGCCAGAGCAATTAGATGACAAAAAAGATGTCAAAGGAATACAAATTGAAAAAGAGGAAGTCAAAATATCACTATTTGCAGATGATATGATAGTATACTTAAGTGACCCCTAAAAAGTTCAGCAAAGAACTCCTTAATGTGATAAACAACTTCAGCAAAGTGGCTGGATATAAAATTGACTCAAACAAATCAGTAGCCTTTCTCTACTCAAAGGATAAACAGGCTGAGAAAAAAAAAATAGAGAAAAGACACCCTTCACAATTGTCAAAAGCAGTGTAAAAGGCCTTGGTGTGACACTAACCTAGGAAGTGAAAGATCTGTATTTTTGATTTTTTTATGTTTTAAAAGGTTCACATCTGGATACATTGTATCTTGTTCAGTTCCACCACTGTCTCCCTCCCTCCAGCATCCTCAGTTAATCTTTCATCTCCCTCCCAACTTCATTTGGTTTTGGTTTCACAAACTAACATTTTTAGTGTTTTTAAACATTTTTCTCAATTAAAAAAAAAAGTTTATTTAATCACTTCATATCCAAAGTCAGCTCCCCCTCTTTTTCCAGTACCTCCTCACACAAAACCACCCCCATTATCCCCTCACTACATGCCCTCCTCCCCTCTGCACATCAAATTACTTCAGGACTGAGTATATTCTCTCCCTCTGAGGCCAGACAAGGTGGCCCATTTAGGGGAACAGGATCCATAGGAAGGTAGGCAACAGATTCAGGGAAAGCATGCTCCTGTTGGGGACCAAGCTGCTCATTGGCTACAGATGTGCAGGGGGCCTAGGTCCACCCTGTGCTCACTCTTTTCTTGGTAATTCTGGGAGTCCCCAAGTGTTAGTTGATTCTGTTCGTCTACCTATTGAGTCCTTGTCCTCTCTGGGTCCTTCAGTCCTTCCCCCAACTCTTCCATAAGACTCCTGAAGTTCATCTAATGTTTGGCTATGAGTTTCTGCCTCTCTTTCCATTGGATGCTGTGTGGAGTCTCTCAGAGGATAGTTATTCTAGGTTTCTGTCTGCAAGCATAACATAATATCATTAATATTGTCAGGAACTGGTTCTTGCCCATGGGATGGGTGTCTATTTGGAGCAGTCATTGGTTATTCTCTCTGCCTCTGCTTTTTGTTCTTGAATGTCTTGTGGGCAGGTCATATTTTGTGTCAAAGGTTTTGTGGGTGGTTTGGTGTCTTTATCCCTCCTCTGATAGTACAGCACAGGAAGTGGTTGCTCCTGGATCCATACCCCCTGCTAGTAGTCTCAGCCAGATTCTTCCCTATAGATCCAATGGGAACTCTTCCTATACCAGGTCCCTTGCACACCCAGCCTGCCCACCCACCTACCACCAATATCCCTCCCTTGCTCCCCTACATCTGACCTCCCCCTCCCATCCTCGTCCTGCCTTCTGCCCAGTTTTCTCTGGTTTTCCCCTTTTGAGAAATATTTCACCCTCCTTTCTCTGTACCCTCCTTGTTGTTTGGCATCTTTAGCATGGTTATCCTCTACTTTATGGGTAATATGTTCATAACAGCTTTATTCATAATATCCAGAAACTGGAAATAGCCTAGATGTCTCTCAATGAAGAATGAATAAAGAAAATGTGGTTCATTTACACAATGGAATAGTACTTGGGCCAAAAAAAAAAGGACATCATGAATTTCAAAAGGATATGAATAGCATCCTGAGCGAGGTAACCCAGACCGAAAAGGACATGAATGGTAGGTATTTACTTATACATGTATATTAGCCAACTTTTAAATAACACCACCTATGGCTCAAACCCAAAGAAACTTTAACAGCAGAACACTCCAGAATTCTAAAGACCTTTATCACTGACATTTCTAAGACAGGTTGATGGACAGAGTGACAGAACATACAGATATGGTTACATGTGGATATGTGGCTGTTGCAGCACATAACTGATGAGCACATGTAAGAACATACATGCAAATACACATTATCTAAAAAAAGACAATGTCACAGGACAGAATCTTCAGCATTGTAGGCAGTATGGATTTCAATCTTCTTCTAGCAACATAGGGGATCATGGGCACTGGAGAGCAAAGAAAGCCTTCATACCCACAGTCTCTAATAGTATCTTCAGTATAGTGTTAGCTCAGAGGGTCACTGCAGTTGATGTTTGAGTTTGTGGAACAAAACAAAACAAACAAAAAACAAGTCTTAACACTGTATAAGACATACTGTTTCCAGTACCTGACTCAAAATCGCCCAAGAGGCAACTGAGAAAAAGACATATAAACTTTTTTAATCATGGGTAAACAGTTGAAACTCATATAATTTGGATCAGATGATGTCTCTAGCTCACAAGTCTGCTGCAGGGTTGGGTTTTTCCCTCACCCTGAAAGCAACAGAGGTCATTGAGCTTGACACTGACTAGTCCAAAGCTGCACTTCAAAGGGCAGGGAAGCATCTGCTGTCTGAGTGAGTTACATCTCACCCTAGTTGAGTGTGGTAATCAGTGTCTGTAGTTGAATATGTAAGGCCTCTTGGCTCTCTGGTGCACCTTGAAGTTTCTGGTGTTTTACAAGGATGTTCAGCAAACAACTCCCCAGAATGCACCCCTTCACATAATGCCCAGCCGCCTGAATCGCACAAGGAAAGAATACAATTCTGGGCACCTGCTGTCTGTCATGCTACAGCTGATCACCTTTCCAAACCCATTCTTCATATAAGCACTAAATGGTTAGCCTGCTTGTATCTTTAGGTCACAAAGAGAATTGCTCAAATCTCCCCTTTTCATATGCTTCATCCATCAGAATTGCTGCATCAGACTCTCTCGCTGAAATCTTACTCATCAGAGGCAACTCTTCAAGATCATCCATAACAGCTGAGGCATACTGCTGGGTGTTCAGGATCCCATAAGACTTACTGATGTTCAAGAACAGTTGGAATCCAAGTATGCCAAAATTCAAAAACACTTCTCTTTTTTATTAAATATTTTATTTACATCTTAAATATTGCCCCCCCCTAGAACCACCCTATCCCATTCTCCCTGCCCCTGCTTCTATGAGGGTGCTCCTCTCCCCACCTACTTATTCCTGACTCCCTGCCCTGGCATTCCACTACACTGGGGAATTGAGTCTTCATAGGACCCAGGGTCTCTCCTCCCATTGATGTCTGACAAGGCCATCCTCTGTTACATATGCAGCTGGAGTCATGAGTCCCTCCATGTGTAATCTTTGATTGGTGGTTCAGTCCCTGGGCACTCTGGGGGTCTCGTTGTTTGATATTGTTGTTTTTTCTATGGGGTTGTAAATTCCTTCAGCTCCCTCAGTCTTTTCTCTAACTCCTCCATTGGGGACTCTGGGCTCAGTCCACAAAGCTTCTTTAATTTCCCCCCTTCTAAGTAGAAATATAATCTTTAACTACTTGGTTTGCTTCCAAGTAACCATGAGGGGTGGTCTAACAGCTTTATCTGCCTTAGAGTCTGGGCAAACCTAAGAAGACCCCAGCCAGATCAAGCATTAGGCAAATCCCTGAAAGTATCTCTAGTTAGAGTACAGGTGGTCAGAACCCACTCACTGTTCCCAGAGGTCTGTTAGATCCAGACTTTAAGCTATGGACCTTACACACACTGCTATTCTTGAGTTGGCTGGAGTCCAAACTGGGTGGTTGACCAGGATAAATTGCTTCAAGGCTAAAGCAATAGTTGGTTACCATAGAGATTTGTAGGAAGTCAGCATCCTCTTTAGAAGCCAGACTCCAAGTGATCACTCTTATATCCTTTCTTAGATTGATTTAGTAGTGCTAGTAGCACTTCAAAGTGCCCTAAAATAAAAACTGGGTAATGTAACAGTTTTATTCTTTTGATAATACTGTTGATATTTTGGAAAGAGAATTTAAATCATTATTTACCAAAATGTCTCCAAATTAATACATCCATTTGCTCTTTAATGCATTTATTCATTCGTGATTTACTGAACAATATTTATATGTTCGTATTTACAAGTATGACTTTCAAACTTGAGGACATTAAAATGTAGTTTGAGTGAAGAAGGAAAATGTTGTGGGGCCAGGTAAACTGAGAAATTTAATAATGACCCTTAAAACCATAAAGTTAGATGTTACAAAGTAGAGTGAAATTAAGTGCCTGATGTGTGCAAATGAAGACAAATATACCAATTACTATCAAAATACTGAGTCTGAGCTATAAAAAGTCTTCCAGACTTGACAATTTAAATTAGGCCCTATCCTGGTTCTGCATGTAGCCAATCTAACCACCTCTGCCTGTTGAACTTTAATGCAAATGCTTCAAGACATGATATTGCTGAATAGATAGTCCTACCACCTATGGGGTTACATATCTATTTTCTGTTTATGTTCCTTCCATCTCCTGGATCTATCAATAGTTGTCACCTCCTTTCTAACTGGGACCTACTACTTAGCCAATTATTACATAGACAAAACAACTACCTCTCTCTCTCTCTCTCTCTCTCTCTCTCTCTCTCTCTCTCTCTCTCTCTCTCTCTTCCCCCCCCCCCGCCCGTTCACTTTGCCTTCATAAGTCACCATGTACCACTCCTTAATCATTGTTGAACTATCACCTTTCTATAATTCTTATTGATGTTTATCTGCTACTATACCTCATAGATTTCTTGAAGATAAAACTTGTGTCTGTTTTTTCTCATTCTTTCATTTCTAGCACCCATGATAGACACTCAAGAGCTGAAAATACAAAAAGCGGTCATTGCCTTTATCATCCCAGGAAGAAAAGTTGAGAATCTCAAAACTTTTTGAGCTTCTGAGGTTGTAATGGCATGTATATGCTTGACCCAGTGAGTGGCACTTTTAGGAGGTTTGGCCTTGTTTGAGGAACCATGTCACTGTGACTTGGGCTTTGAGACCCTACTCCTAGCCACATGAGAGCCAGTATGCTCCTAGCTTTCTTTGGATAAAGATGTAGAACTCTCATCCACCATGCCCACCTTGAAAGTGCTATGGTCCTGCCTTGATGATAATGGACTAAACATCTGAACCTGTAAGCCAGTCCCAATTAAATGTTGTCCTTACAAAATGTCTTGGTCATGGTGTCTGCTCACAGCAGTAGAACTCTAACACAGAGGTTCTTGAGTCATATGCATCTCACATCTCCCTCCTCCTTCTAGGAGGAGATTATTTCATTCTAGCAGAATGAGCTACAGATATCATCTAAGTTCTGGGTGCTCTAGTAATTGAGAAAAAAAGCTCCTAGTCAAGGAAGAGAGAAAATGAAGGTTTTGGTATTGGAAGCCATTTTCTACAACAGCTATTGTCCCAGGTTAAAGATTAATTCACATTTTGTAAATGAAAACTTCCATCCTATGTGAATACCAATCATTTTTCTTCCAAGATCCATACCAAAGGGTTACCATACCCCACATCTTTTAAAGTTGCTTTTTATTCTACATTTCTTTTCAATTCCATCACAGAAAATGTATTTTCTAGTCATGATCTAGAAGGAATTCAGCATTGTAAATATATTATTCTAAAGAGGAGCTTCCTCTGCTTTGCAGAAGCACTGGGTCTTTCACAGTCTCTTGTCTCTATGCTTTATCTATACCTACTGAGTATCACCTCTGTTCCATAACCAGGCAAGGCTTGTGACTCCATAAAAGCAAGAGTTGTTTGTCTCTAGCATAGACACTTCATTTCAGCTTAGAGTGTGATCCTCAGCCCATGCCTGCTGAAATCTGTGAAGTACTAAGTGTTCTGCTGTTTGAACGTTTGTTGATTCAGGACATTGGTTTGCCCAGCTGCTTTTCAGTGACTTTCAACACTACACTAGTACTTATGGTTGATTTGGGAATGACCAAAGAAAGCACATCCAAGATATCCCTTCAGTTTCCTCTGTATTTATCCTTGTACTAAGCTTCTCACATTTTTATAGAAATAATAATAAAAGAAACATAAGCATATAAATCAAGCATTTCTTGTCTTCTAAGCATTCAGTATGACTGTACCCAAACGTTTGTCCAACATCTAACCACAAATGAGTAGATACCCAGCTACTGAATCACTCAGCGCCCTGCCCAGGCCCAGACCCTATAATCACAGCTGAGGATTATGTTGTCCTTTAATCTGAACACATTTCCTCATCATGGTTCCTACAGGAGAAATCTGGGCAAAGCTGAACTCTAAACACCAACGAGGTAGACCACAGCACAGGTCTTATAATTACCTCAGGTTGAAAAATGCCAGTGAGTGTCACAGCCATGAGATGGGCTTTAGAACACCCATCTTCTTCTTTTTTTTTAAGGTGCAAGGCACAGTTGTTCTGTCAGCAAGTTGGCCACTTGGACATAAGCATGATCATAATGACTGCCCATCTTACTGTCTGCTTCTCTTTAACAAATGGACATTACATAACTAGTTTATTCTTAGGCACTACAAAGCAGTTACTTGGCATTTCAACATTAAATCCCATGCACCTTAATCTTGCTTTAATCCAGTTAGTAAGTTTTGGATGGTTTAAATGAGATATAAGTGTATTTTTGCAGAATGTGGAATTTCTCATTTTATGTTCACAACATCAGCTTTTCTGTTCTCCGTGGCAACCGCATGTCAAAGGGTAAAAGATGAATTCAGAGGAAATGTAAATTTGATGGGGCTAAAATGTACTCACTTCCTATGGTTGGTTCCATGAATCCACTTTACTTCCATTACTTTCCCATGCCGGGTTCTCAGAAAGGGAACGAGACAGAATAGAGTTGCTGTTCATTCATTTATCTATTTCCATTCGAGAAACATTTATCAGTATAACATTTACTGTTTTATATTGGTGTCATAATAGATGATTATGTAAAAAGTGATATTACATTCTGGGATTCAAAATTACCACTAGAAAAATGTCACAATGAATAAAATATTTGATTAATAAATTATAGTGTATCTTATTTAAGTTTCTGCCAGAATTCAACACACTAATCTTTTAGGTCAGTCTTCACTTACAGCTTAGTGGTTTGCAATAGGACAGTGCATGCTTGAAAACCACGGGGACGTAGTAAACATTTCAGTCAAAAACTTGTAGAAAAAATGCTGCTTAGAAAAATAATTCACTGGGACCTTGTAAAGACTGATTTCACTTTTCTTACCAGTCCACTGCTTATGTTTTCCTCATGTGGTGCCAGGATATGTCTAATAATTCTTTAGGTTAATTGTTACATGTAATAATACTTAATAGTATATGTATGTATATATTATGTATATGTGTATGTGTATACACATATGTACTATTTATATGTGTGTGCATGTGTATGAACCATATATATATATATAATATTTTAAGTTGAAATTTATGTATTCACTACTGTTCTCCCAGTTTACTAGACCAAGAACTAGAGTTATCTCTACATCAGCTTATGAACACTAGAGGGAAAGCTCGCTGTTCACTTTGACTAGGACGTCTTTTATAGGAACATCATATCTTGTGCACTGTGTAAAAGCACAGCTGTCAATAAAGACCTGCACAGCCTATAAAAAACACAAGAATGGATGGGACATCCAGCAGACAGAGAGGAGCTTTAGGAAAGTATCAGGTGTGGGAGATTTTCCACCGAGATGAGGGATGGCAGACATGTGAAACTGAGGTACTAGTAGCCACATGTCAGACATAGAATAGTATGACTCGGTTGACTGATTTGGGAGCTGGTTGGGGAACAAGTCCACCTTACAGCCTAGTCATTAACCGATAAATGAATAAATCTCCATATTATTCTAGAACTGGGGCCAATTTTGAAAACCCCAAATGGTTACAGTCTTGAGCAATAGACTTTTGCCATCTAGTTCTGGTTGGCAACCAAGAACACTATCAATATCCTGAAAGTAATGTTCAGGGAGCATCTACAAACTTGCTCACCAACTCTCTGGGGTTTCGGTCTAAATGTCTATGGTTTGAGGGAGCAGTATTATGAACCCATGAAGTGGCCTGTGTTCAAGCTATCTTTTTTATTATACACACACACACACACACACACACACACATGTATATATACATACACATGATGTGTATTTGGCATTTTCATGCATGCTTAGTGACTTCATTAGGGTTTTACTGCTGTTAAAAGACATCATGACCAAGGCAACTCTCATAAGGACATTTAATTGGGCTGGCTTACAGGTTCAGAGGTTCAGTCCAGTATCATCAAGGTGAGAGCATGGCAGCATCCAGGCAGGTATGGTGCAGGAGGAGCTGAGAGTTCTACATATTCATCTGAAGGCTGCTAACAGAATATTGGATACCACGCAGATAGAAATAGGATATTAAAGTCCAAGCCCACAGTGACACACCTACTCCAATAAGGCCAGACACATTCCAACAGGGCCACCCCTCTAAATAGTGCCAGTCCCTGGGCCAAGCATATACAAACCATCACACTTTGTTTTGGTTAAGTGTCCCTATATTTCATACCCATGTCCACTCCCTATTTTATCCCTGTTGATAACTTCCTATTCCTAGTACTTTTATATTCTTAGTACTTTTATATTACAAGTGTATTAATATCCTCCTTCTACCTTCAGACCCCTCCCCCTCCTCTCATATTTCTTGGTTTCTTGATTATTTATTCTACTTACAGACACCAGCTTAAACACAGTCATGTAAAAATTCAAATACATAATCCATGTTGGTGGGAGAACATTTGTCTTCTGAAACAGGCTTACCTCGCTCAGTGTAATGTTTTCTAATTCCACTCATTTTTCCTGCAGATCTCATGACTTCAGTTTTCCTTAGTGCTGAATAGAATTCTCTGTGTGCATGAATCAGTTTCACTAGCCATTTGTCAGATGATGGGTATCTAGGCTGACTGATGCCTTCTCCTAGCTAGTGTGAATTGAGCATCAATGAACTTGGATAAGCAGTTTCTACTGTATCAAGATATAGAGTTCTTTGGGTCAGACCCGGGAGTCTTTGCCTGTGTTATATGGTAGTTATACTTATGGCTTTTGGAGACATCTTCATCTTTAACTTTTAAAATGGTGTTATATTTATGCAGGATAAGTATTGCTTAAAAATTTGTTATTAAGAATTTAGCACTATTTTTTGTGGATCCCTAGTTCTACAACACACACTACATATATGCATGCATGCATGCACATGCATACACAATCATACGCACATACACATGAAAAGCACTGCAGAAACACACACACATACACACACACACACACAGAGAGAGAGAGAGACAGAGACAGAGAGAGAGAGAGAGAGAGAGAGAGAGAGAGAGAGAGAGAGAGAGAGAGATTGAACAAACCGTAAAGAGCAATTCAGGAAACAGTGTTCCTCTACATCTTCTGCTTCAAGGTTCCTGCCCTGAGATATCTCATGTTTCCAAATGCATGTAGTTCACAACTGCCAGAAATATCAGTTTTAGGGTATCTAATGAACAAATAGGTAACCTTGGATGCCTATATGCTCACAGTACAAAACTCACACAATTATATATATATATATATGCATATATATACACAAATATATGTATATGTGTATAATTTTCATATATATGTATGTATATGCAAATTAAAATAAATCTTTTTATAATGATCTTTTATTAATTTCTTTGAGAATTTCACACAATATATTTTGAACAGATTCACACCCATCACTCCTAATTCTTCCCCAACACACACCTGCACACTCCTACACATACACACCCCACACACCCACATGCTTCCTATACTTTTCCCTCAAGGTTCAGGATTTTTTTCTGTTTTATTTTTATTATTTGTCAATTGAGTCCAGTTTGTGTTGGCCAGCTTATATTGGGATTGGAGCCAGGCCTCTGATAGACCTACAAGGTCACCCTTCATTAAAGAAAAGTAACTCTTCCTTTCCCAGCAGCTATTGAATGTCAATAGCTTCTTGGTTAGTGGTGAAAGGGTGTGCTTACCTTCCATGGTCTGGGTAGGGATTTTTGCCTGCCTGAAACATTTCCAAGTGTTGGACATGATATGAAAATCACCATGAGTTCATATGTGAAACTTCCCTGCTTCATCTGACAAACATTACAGCTTCTGAGGTGCTAGAGACTACTTCTGGCTCTCACATCTTTAAGTCATTCTTGCACAAAGATGTCCTTAGTCATTTGGGAAAAGGAGTGATATGTGTGTCTTAGTTAGAACTGAGCATTGCAGAGACTCGTATGATGTTGAAACAACAAACTTATAGAAGGAGGTGCAGTTTAGAGATTGGTTGGGTCAGGGTGAGGAGATGTCTTGGGGCAAGATCATTTGGTTATAAAATGACAAAGATTGTCATGATGACAGAATCTTGATTGTGGTTGTTGACATCATGGTTTGATGCAACCACTCAGGAAAAGCTAAGTAAATGTTATTTGTACCTGTTTATACTGTGTCTTACAACGCATGCAAATCTATAGTTATTTCATAATTAATAATACATAAAGAAATTCAGTGGATGGATGGATCTGTTTTCTGAGTCAGTGCCGCCTGCACTGAAAAGACTATGGGGGGCTGTGCCTTCATACACTCATGCTCCTTGTCTTCTTGACTGACACTACTGCTTTTTATTCCAGGCAATCTTGGATTTGTCTTTGCCTCTTCAATCATCCCCAGTAGCAGGGGAGACAGAATCCTAAGCAGGTGCCTCTTAAGACTCTGAACTCTGTCTTCACGAAGCAGCCCACTATGTTCCTGACAACCTTCATGCTCTTACTCAGACAATTTTGATTTTTTTTTCCACTAAGAGGCCTATGAATTTCACATGGGTAAAGTTTAGGTCACATGTGTGCTACCTGTGGCTCTTTTAAATGCCACAGTGCCAGCAGAATATCAGGTAGCATATGCCAGGTGCATCAATGTGCTCTGAGAATCACACAATATTCTTGGGTGCTCTGGTTGTCTTTCACAGCGACTAGAACATCATGACCATCTATAAATGCTAGATCCTCCATGCTAATTCTCCATTCCCAGATGTCCTGACTTGGCAGTGGAATTTATTATTGCATGTAGAGTTGGCTTTACATATTAGTCTGTCAGAGTCCCTAGAATTTATCACAGTCTGTTTCTGTTGCTCCTGTTTCGTTTTGTTTATCTTTCTGCAGCTGGTATGCCTGGGAGGAATATCGTACCTTCTATTTACACAACAAACTGAAGGTCTATAAAAGGACAAGAAACAGGTGCTGCCATCCCAGAATAGAATTGTCATGTTTGTTAACATACCGACTCTCTTTGGGAAGCAAACGTGTATGCCTCAGTTTACCATAGGACATGGACTTTCCTAGGTTAGTCACCTCTACAAGTCTCTCTGCTTCAGGTTTTACTCCGATTCAATTCAATACCTGTGGTTCCCAATACGAAAGATTGCAACCAAGACCCTTAACAATGTACTTCCTGTGCACTCTATTTCTTATTTGGAATAAAATATGTCATGTATTTTAACAACTTCAACCTTTGTGTATATTTTATTCTTAGTTGAGATTACCATCCAAGTCCTACTATCTTTTCCAGTATTTAAACTATTCACTCCTTAAAACTCATTTTGTTCTTCCATATGCAAGCTTGGTGCTCCTTTAAATAGAAGCATATTAAGATCTTTTCCCAATCTGTTGGCTGCCATTTTGTTTTCTTGACAGTGTCCTTAGACTTACAGAAACTTTGCAATCTCATTAAGTCCCATTTGTCAATATTTGACCTCAGAACACAAGCCATTGGTATTCTGTTCAGGAAATTTTCTCCTGTGCCTATGTGTTCTAAGGTTTTTCCTACCTTCTCTTCTAATAGTTTCAGTGTACCTGGTTTAATGGTATACAAAGAAATCAAGAAGTTAGACACCAGAGAATCAAACAATCCTATTAAAAATGGGGTACAGAGCTAAACAAAAAGTTCTCAATTGAGGAATATCGAATGGGTGACAAGCATCTAAGGAAGTGCTCAACATCATTAGTCATCAGGGAAATGCAAATCAAAACAACCCTGAGATTCCACCTAACACCAATAAGAATGGCAAAAATCAAAAATTCAGATGACAGCAAATGCTGGGAAGGATGTTGAGAAAGAGGAACAATTCTCCACTGTTGGTGGGGTTGTAA
Organism: Micromys minutus; assembly: GCF_963924665.1. Classification (NCBI taxonomy): domain Eukaryota; kingdom Metazoa; phylum Chordata; class Mammalia; order Rodentia; family Muridae; genus Micromys; species Micromys minutus. Next base: position 83,648,568 of record NC_137974.1, read on the forward strand.
AGTGGTACAACCACTCTGGAAATCAGTCTGGTGGTTCCTCAGAAAATTGGACATAGTACTGAAGACCCAATTATTCCACTTTTGGGCATATACCCCAGAGAAGCTCCAACATACAACAAAGACACATGCATCCCAATGTTCATACCAGCCCTATTTATAATAGCCAGAAGCTGGAAAGAACCCAGATGTCCTTCAGTAAATGAGTGGATACAAAAATTGTGGTATATTTACACAATGGACTACTACTCAGCTATCAGAAATGATGACATTATGAAATTCTTAAGAAAATGGATGCATCTAGAGACTATCATCCTGAGTCAGGTAATCCAGTCACAAAAGAACAGACATAATATACAGTCACTGATAATTGGATAATAACCCCCCCAGAAAACTCTGAACACCCCCAGAAAAACTCACAGACTATATGAAGTTCAAGAAAAACAAAGGCCAAAAAGAAAACTTTGACTATTTCCAGGTTACATCTTGTTTTACATGTACTTTATGCTCATTGTAACTAGTAAGATTATAATGCATACTATCAAACCTTTAAAAAAATAAAGTACTGACAAATATGTACTCATATACTTTTATGCAAAAATGCTTTTAAAATCTGTACATTTATCTCTGTTTTTTAAAATAAAGTTGTTCAATTAAATAAATAAATAAATAAATAAATAAATAAATAGTAGCATAAACTCTGTTGTACCTGTTGTATGTATTCTGTGACTGCTTCTCTGTGCTTCCTAATACTTAGTGACATCACCAGGAAAGGGAAAAGGGAGAAAACATGTAGGATATTGGTACTGACAGAATTGTTACTTTGGTTGAATAAATTTAAGGAGCGGGATTTTAGTCCTACTATACTCACGGTTCTATTCTACTTAAATGAATTTAGATGGGCTCTCTGATTTATTTTGATGTTGCATTCAAAATGTGATCCCATTCTTTCCCATATTTCAAAGAGAAACACAGTATTTACTTCTTTCTCAGAGACATAAAAGAGTGAAAGAATTCTTAAAGATCTTCTCAAAGAGAGGCAACACTAGAAATTGATATGAAATACCAAGTGGGAATAATCAAGTTGAAAAACATGAAATATTTAGTGTCAAAATAATGAGAGTTTATTGAAAATTTAAGTTTAGATATCTGGGGCTTGAGGCTCAACTAGTTTGAACAGATTTCTTGATGCTTGTGTTCATCTCCTTGGTATTGGAAATGTCACTGTGGGTATAGTAACAAGGAAATGAAGGGCCACAGTTTCCACTCAGCTCTTGCAGTTAAGATGGCAGAAATACAGACTCCCTGCTCCAAGAAGGGAGGTACTCTGCTGAATTACAGATATAGAAGTTTGGCAAAGCAAATGTGGGCATTTTGGAAAATAATAGTTGTAGAGAATATTAAACCACAGTAATCCCCACAGATGATGTCTGAGAATGGTCCTAAGCCATCACACTGAAGCTCTCTTTCACCAGTAACGGCGGGAAACTTCACAGTCCCATAAAATAACAACAACTAATTTACTACAGAAGAAAGTCAGCATGAGAATTCACTAGAATGAAGAAACAGACCAAATTTAAAACAATCGAACACAAGTTTGGCTTGATATGAATTCCCATTTTATTGACTTGCCTTTTCAACACAGAAAGGCTATGAGAGCTTTGCTATGCAAACATCTTCCTAAGTTATTGGCTACATTAGTAGTTTGAGTGTTTGGGGCTAAACCCTGTCAATACTGTTCCTTCCATTAAGTATAAAGGAGAAACAGGTAGCCTCTAAAATCTACTAGTGTGAGCAACTTCAGCAAGATGATACAGATGTTCATCCTAGAAATACACTCCAGTGCAGGCTGGACAGGAACTGTGTCAGACTGGTATCCAGTCTAAAAAAGGCACCCAAATAACTCAGTATCAAAAGCACAAAACTCAGAGTTTAAAACTCAACAGATACTCTTCAAAAGAAGGCATACTAATGGCCAAAAATACATACAAATATTCTCAATATCATTAAAAATCAGGAAAATTTAAAGTAGAGTACAGATGGATATTTCCATGAAGGATAATTCAAAACAACACAAAAGGTGTCGGTATAAATATTAGTAGGAATTTAAGTTAGTTCAGCCATTATTAACAACCAGCATGCAGATTCCTCAGAAGGAAAAAAAATAGGACTATAAAATCCAGCAATTCTCCTTGTAGGGATATCCAAAGAAATGATATATGTATGACAAAGTGGGATCAGCACTTCCTAATCGGTACCACATTGGTCACAGTGACAAAGCTGCCTGAATGAATCCTTGCAGTTGTGTGTGTGTGTGTGTGTGTGTGTGTGTGTGTTCACTGTCTTCTGAAGCAACATTATCAGTCAATGCTATCAGTTAGCCTTCTGTTTCTACCACCACCCCATACCTTTCAGCCTGTAATCTCTTAGGAACCATAAGCCATATAAATGTTCTCTTAAATAAGGTGCATTTAATCACAGTATTTTATTACAGCAACGGAGACATAATATAGGACAGGCATCATGCCCTTTGAAGGTTCACATCTCTTCTTGATTTACATGAAATCTGCCAAGACATGATGGAGGTGGATCTAAAGGATCTACCACAACATCTGTGTACCAGATATAAGAGCATCTAAGTTCATAAAAGAAACATAATACAGATAAGATCACATATGACCCTCATGCAGTCATGGTGTGTGACTTCAATACCCCATTCTCGCCAAAAAACAAGATCATTCAAACAAAACCTAAACAGAGAAATACTAGAGCTTAAAAATACAGTAAACCAAATGTACCTAACAGATGTTTAGAGATATTTCAGTCAAACACAAAATATACATTTTTATTAGCACCTCACGGAACATTCTCCAAAATTTACCATATACTCTGACACCAAGAAAATGTCAACAAAACAAACTTGTTTCACACGAAAATTGAAATAACACCCTGCATCCTATCTTACCATGATGGATTGAAGCTGTAAATCAGCAATTACAGACACAACAGAAAACCTACAAACTTGAGGAAACTGAATGACTCACTACTAAATAAAAAATGGGTTAAGATGGAAATTAAGGAATAAATATAAAACTCTGTAGAATTAAATGAAAGTTAAAACACAACATACCCAACTCAGGGAACACAAAGCAGGTTTCTCTAAGAGGCAAGATCATAGCACTAAGTGCTTATATTAAAAAAAAAAAAAAAAAAAAAAAAAAAAAAAAAAAAAAACAGAAGGATCTCATATTAGTGACTTCATGGTACACCTGAAAGCACTAAAAAATAAGAGGAGAAATAAGGCCCCAGAGAGTAAACACAGAACAAATCAAACTTGGGGATGAAATCAATTAAATAGAAACAAAAAATCACAAAGAATCAATGAAATAAAAATTTGGTATTAAAATATTAATAAGATTAACAAACCCTTAGCCAAACTAACTAAAGGGTGATGAGAAAAGACTCAAGTTAACAAAATCAGACACAAAAAGAGGAATAAAACAGAGAACCATAGAACATTCTTTTTGTAAATGCATACTGATGAATAATAAAATTACTGCTATGATTATTCCCAACCTCAAATTGTACTACAAAGAAATATAATGAAGGCAGCATGGTGTTGGTACCAAATAGAAACATCGACCAGTGCAATTGAATTGAAAACACAGACATAAATCCATACACCTACAGATACTTGATTTTTGAGAAAGAAGACAAAATCATACAATAGAAAAAGGAGAGCATCTTCAACAAATGGCACTGGTCACAATGGCTGGCTTCGTGAAGAAGAATCCACATTGATCCATATTCATCACCCTACACAAAGCTCAATTCCAAATGGATCAAAGAACTCAATATAAATTCAGATATATTGAATATGATAGAAAAAAATTGGAAATAATCTTGAACTCATTGACACAGGAAGCAATATTCTGAATAGACCTTTGGCACAGGCACTAAACAACAATTATTAAATGAGACCTCATGAAATAGAAAATTTTTTACATGGCAAAGGACACCATTGCTCAAACAAAGCAACAACCTGCAGAATGGGAAAATATTTTACTATACAATTAACAGAAGACTAATATATAAAATATATAAAAAACTCAAGAAATAAGATATCAAGAAAACAAATAACCAAAAATTTAAAAATAGATTATATATCTAAACAAAGTATTCTCAAATAAAAGAGAGAAAGGAAGGAAGGAATAAAGAAAGAAAGGAAGGAAGACAGAAAGAAAGAAAAAGAAAAACACAAATGGCTGAGAAGCACTTAAGGAAATGTTCAATGTCCTTACTCATAGGGGAAATGCAAATAAAAACCACTCAAAATTTCAACTCACATAGCCAGAATGGCCAAGATCAATAAAATAAATGTCAGCTCATGCTGTTGAGGATGTTCAGCAAAGGGGACACTCATTCATTGCGGGTGAGAATGCAAACTTGTACAGACACTAAGGAAAATAGTGTGGTGGTTTCTAAGGAAACTATAATAGATCTACCTCAAGATATAGCTATACCAGTCTCTGGCATGTATGCAAAGACTCTATATTCTACTAGAGAGACACTTGCTCACGTATGTTCATTGCCTACTCATAATTGCCTATTCATAATAGGCAGATATTGGAAATTGAGTAGATATGAATTAATTGATGAATGATAAAAACTGTAGTAATTTACACAATGGGATGTTATTCATCTGTTTAAAATGAAATTTACAGATAATGAATAAAGGTGTGGAAAAAACTCACCCTGAGTGAGGAAACCCAGACCCCAAAAGACAAATATGGTATTATTCTTTATATGTGGATATTAACTGTTAATTCTTCGATGATCAGGCTATAATCTATATAAACACAGAGGTTAGGAATATAGTATGGGACTAGAAGGGAGGAGAGGATATCCCTAGGAAGAAAAAATATTAAAATAAATATTTATGAGTGGCTGTGGGCTAAAATGGGAGGATTAAATAAAGAGGGGGAAGGAAATGAGGGAGGGAATACAGGGATGGAGAGCTAAAAGTACAGACTATTTGAAGAGTTGTGTGGAAACCCAATACAATAGAAGCTTTCTGAAAATATATACATCCACCAAGGTGACCTAAATGGAATCAACAAATAACAGGAGTCATGGAGCTCCAACCAAACATCTTTTATCAGCAAATGAAATTTCTAGGTCCAGGAATAGGATGTATCTAATAAAACTGTCAGTCAAGGGGGTGACAAGGGAACCCTCAACCAACCCATGCTCTCCACAAACTGATGATAATACCGAAGTCAACACCAAGGTAACTCATTGAACAGGATCAAGCTTGTATCTGTCAAGAAGCTTAACCCGTACAGACTAGAGTTCCTGGAACTGGAAGGTATTCAGCACATTACCAAAGGAGAAATATAAACACCAACACAGCTCAAAAACCCTTTGATCTACAATGGTGACCTGCCTAGAAGATACAGTATTGCACTATTGGCACAAAGCTTGTCAGTGTAACCAACAAGATTCTGTTTGAATTCAGGACCAACTCCATGAAATAGAATCCATTCCTGATACTGGACAAATGACCTGAGACTACAGAGGCTGAGGACCTATGGGGAAACCACATAATACTGTTGCTCTAAAGAAACAGCGATAAAATTACTCCTCAATAAACTTCATACATTAATGCCTTGCTCAGCCTTTATCACAGAATCATCTTTCTGCAGAAGATGGAAATAAATACCAAGACCCACAGATGTACAATGTACAGAGTGAGAGATGTTAAAACTCTTGGTACTAAAAGGGATGTCATGATCAATATCTTCAGAGAGCCCCATGGGAAGGGAGGTGGAAAAATTGTAAAAGCCAGAGAAAACAAACACCAAGGACAGATGCACATATGATCATATGAGATGTGGCAACATACTCAAGAACTATTGATGGGGTTCCTCTACTGAAAGAAGTATACACAAGAACCCCATCCATAACACAGCAGCTATCTCTGATTGATAAGTCTTCACAGATGAAAAATTACTTTTCTCTGGTGAGTCTCACTGGTGATACAGATTACTTTTAAGGCCACATCTCATTCCCAGTGTAAGTGGCCAACACAAAACAAACTCATTGGCATCTTTCGAGGTTCTTTGTTGGTGATTTATTTTCTTATGGATTCTAAGTTTACTGGCTGTTTTGTGTGTGTGTGTGTGTGTGTGTGTGTGTGTGTGTGTGTGTGTGTGTGAACTAGACACAGATGGAGTTATCACAGAGAAAGGAGCCTCAGTTGAGGAAATGCCTCCATGAGATCCAGCTGTAAGGCATTTTCTTAACTAGTGATCAATGGGAAAGGGCCCAACCCATTGTGGGTGGTGCCATCCCTGGGCTGGTAGCCTGGGTTCTATAAGAAAGCAGGCTGAGCAAGCCAGGGGAAACAAGCCAGTAAGTGACATCCCTCCATGGCCTCTGCATCAGCTCCTGCTTCCTGGCCTGCTTGAGTTCTAGTCCTGACTTCCTTTGGTGATGAACAGCCATATGGAAGTGTAAGCTGAAGAAACTTTCCTCCCCAACTTGCTTCTTGGTCATGATGTTTTGTGCAAAAATAGAAACCCCAACTAAGACAGCAGCCCTCGGTGGGTGGTTCTGAGTCATGTAAGAAAGCAAGGTGAGCAGGTCATAAGCAAGCCAGAGGACAACAGTCTTCCTCATCATCTCCAGCCCCTGTTTCTAGCTTTCTGCCTTGAGTTCTTGCCCTAAATTCCCTAAGTCATGAGGTAGGACCTGGGAGTTCAAAGATGCAATTAACTCTTTCTTCTCCAAGTTGCTTTTGGTTGTAGTATTTTATCAAATCAGTCCCTTTTCCACCAGGAGAGGAAACCTATTCCAAGAGTGGGCACAAGGTCCTGCCAGCTCACTTCTACCTCATTCACCTTGACCCATCTTTGTTTCTACTACCACCCTCTCTGTGTTACTGTGGCATACTATTGACCCCTCTAATTGTCAGCTTTTCCATGGGGGTCATATGCCCTTCTGCACTTTCTGCTTCCTTTGCCCTTAGTTTTGTGTTATAGCTAATTTGGAGGGTTCTGAAGGGAAGCAGCCTGTGTCACATGCCACTTTCTGGCTCGAGCCACTGAGAGTTAGGGTGTCATTTGTTCCCCTTTCTTCAGTTTGCAGCACAGTTGGGGCACCCTGCTTTGCTTGAGCAGCCAAGGAGCATATTCTTGAGTTCCTGATGCTTGGAGAGTGAGTTGTTTACTTTGAGAATTACTTATTGCATTTTCTGCAGAACGTAGCTGATGAGCAAGTGTGCATGTGATTTTTCAGATGAATTCATGTCAAGCTAGGTTTTCCTCCTTTGGTTAAAATCCTAAATTATCTCCAAGATGACAGCTCCAGTGTAAGAATTTCCTCTATAAAACACAAGTAGGGCCTGTTAGAAGCTCGTTGCCAATGTTCATTAAGGTAATGATCCATACTCTCAACGTGCTTAATTGTGATGGATCAGGAATCAAATCTAAATACCGTATTGACTGTTTCAAGAATTGTGACTATTGTCAGGCTTTTGACACTGAAAAACTAATTCCAAATGAATTAACTGCTCATAGTTTTTTAATCTGCAGGTAAATAAGTATGAATTTTAGATAATAAATTTTGGGGAAATGATTTGATGTACAGCATCAGAGCAGAACACCCTCCCCCAAAAGAAAAAGAAAAGAAAAGCAGGGAGACAGGTAAAATTTAACATATGGAAAAAACCATTGTAAACAATGAGAGATGGAAACTATTGAAAGATGTCAAACCACTTGTTATTAGACTTGGGTATAAGGTATACTTATCATGTGTGCAATTCAGTGTTATAGGCACCATATATAGTGGTTTTATTCACCGCCTCCTGTGCTCATCCATTTAGTTATTCTGCCTTTGAGAATCTACTTTTAAGGAATCACTACTGAAGTGTTCATTGTAGAATCATTTTTGCTGGCACATGGCTTCAGACAGGATAATAAATAAGCCAAATATTCATCCACATAATTAGTACGTCATTGGGATTATATTATTGACATTAGTAAAAAGCACTGAAACTAATCTATAGGAAATGTTCTTTAAATTATCTATGAGAGGATGAGTAGCTGCTGCTCTCTTCTGAGATGTTCCCAAATGTTTCCTGATTTCTCCAAAGATGCTGCTTTTCCCCTGAAGCCCTATAGCGTGTCTTGTCTATAAAATGTTTATAAAAATCCCAGAAGGGCTGTGGAGTTTGTAAGTGTTGATCGTGCTCGCTTCATCTGCCCGTTTTCCCCCACCAGACTGAGCATCTCAAGTCCTGTAGCCTGGCGCCTGCACTATGTAATCCATATAAAGTGCTGCACAACATCTGCATGTAAGCTTTCTAAAAACCTGTGTGAACAACGACCCTGCAAACTCAAGCACAGAGGTGGTGGTAAAGCCTTTTGCCCTAGGAGGGAATCAAAACTGCAGGAACAAGAACACATCTAGTTTTTGTTGGAGGCAGGGAAAACCCGGCTTTACATGCCGGGACATCTCACTGCCCCCAAGCATACCCGCTATGCTGCCCGCTCTGTGGACTGTAACTGGAAGCAACCGTAACTCGGACGTCCTATATCTCTGCCTAATGACCTCTCTGTGCTGACTTTGTGTCAAGATCTTTCTTGCAAGTTTGATTTCGGCAAAAGCCTGTTAGAGCTTGTGGGATACCTTTATTAGATACTGGCACCGGTTCCTAAGAGAGAAAAAGTGGCTCCGACAATCTGGCTGAAGAAGACAGAGGAGGAGACTCGGACAGCTCTAGCAGAGACAACCTTGGGTAGCTTCTGGGCACATGAGTAGAGGTTTTTCTTAAAGCATCTAGCTTCAGGCAAGACAACAGTTGAAATCAATTGACCCAGAAACACCTAAGCCAAGGCAGAAGCTGCTTCGTCTAAACACAGTTCGAAAATACAGAACCACAGCAAGTAGGGTAGTGGTACCTTGAAGCTGCTAGTCCTGCTAGTCCTGGCCTATTGTGGGTAACCCAGAAATCTATGTGCATTTCTTCCCTACCCATTGTTCTGATGTGCTTCAAGCATCTCGGAGTATGCCTAAAGACAGTGTGGCACTGCTCCCCATTGTCCTGGGTAAAATTAACTCACTTGGTCCTGACTAGCCAGCCCCTGCCAAAAGAAAGAGCCAGAAAAAAAAAAAGGCTTATTGCAGTGACCACTAATATGATTTCTTTTCTGATCTATTGGGGCAAATAGGAAAAGCCATTCCAATCCCAGGGTGGAGTTAAATTCTTCAGGGATTAATGGAGCATGCCATTGCTGGTCTCCCATCCATTCAAATTTACCCTGGAAGGGAGGAGGCAAGACTCAGCAGTTCTGCCTCCATAGGATGGCAAACCCAGTAAGAAGCTGACAAATTCTATACATTTCTGCAGCAAGGGGGAAAGTGTCAGGCGGGTAAGCCAAGGGGCGATGGCCATTTACCATGAATTATATACATCCCCCCTCCCACTCAAGCAAAGATGTCAGCTTCAGCAACATAGATGCCAGCATGGTCGTCCAGCTTCTCGGTAGGCAGGTGTGGCCATCTGGGCTTCACGTTCTTCATCTGTAAATTGAGGGCTGTTACATCTGTCCCTCTCAGCAACACTACGGTAACAGATGAGATAGCAACTATGAAAACATAGTCTTCTGAGGAAAGTAGCTATAATTATCATAATTTAAGAGAACATGGGAATCACCTCGTGTTTACCAAAATGAGACACACATTTCAGATTGTTTGTCAACCTAATTCCTTTTAGGTATGTGAATGTAGAGTTTTTGTTTACACTGATTTCACCGAAAACCCTAATTTAGCAGTAATAATGTTAGTCCAGCTGTTTCAACATCAGTAAAGTTCCGTTAAGGTAGAGTTCTATTTGGATAAAGCATATGTATGTTGGAAACCGGTAGTAATCCTGGAAAAATAACTTGTATAACCCAACAGGAAAGCAATCTTTGAAGTATATAATACTTTCTAATACAATATACCTAATATATACATATATATTAATATAATGTAAAATACTGTTAATAAGGTTGTCATACCTAAAACTATGCAAAATGTACTTTTAACCTGAATTAAAACATTAGCCGGCTAATAGTACAGCTGCCTATGACTTGGAATAAACCTCTTCATAAACAAAATTTCCTGTTCATTCACGAGTTTCTTATCTGTACTTGCCAATCTTTTCCAAAAATAAGAAGAGCTTCCCAAAGTTCAGAATGTGGTTATGTAAGAATCACCGAGATTTATCAAAAATAGCTAACAGTGATTTTTAGAATTCTCTGGTTTTCCCCTCAGACAATAGTAAACAGCAACAACGATTTTTAAAAAGAGCACTTCAAATGTCATTTGTCATCTCAACTGTCTGGTTTAATTCATAAGCTAAACAACATTAAAAAGTAATTGAAGTGCAAGATAAATAGTTCAGACTTTGCTTTTCTTATTTTTTCACATGATCTGCTTGCATTATATGTTCATAAACTCCCATGGTGGACACCAAGATAAAGTTTAGCTTTTTAGCACGTATCTGGCCCAGGGAAGGCTCTGGGCTCCATCCCTAACAACACAGAAAGAGAGAGAGAGAGAGAGAGGGAGGGAGGGAGGGAGGGAGGGAGGGAGGGAGGGAGGGAGGGAGAGAGAGAGAGAGAGAGAGAGAGAGAGAGAGGGAGAGGGGGAGGGCGGGAGGGAGGGAGGGAGAGAGGGAGAGAGAGCCTTGTGTTAATTATGTTTGAGCAACATTAAGTGTGTGTTTGTGTGTGCATGTACACACATGTAGTTGCACATGTGTGCACATAAAAATGGAGGATAGAGGATGGGCTCAGATATCACTCTGATAAACAGTCTACATCTTATGGGACATAGTTGTTCATTGACCTGGAATTCACCGAATTAGAAACATTGGCTGGGCAATGACCCTGGGGATCCCCTGGTCCCCACTTCCCCAGTGCTGAAATTTTCTATGCGCATTACCAAAGCAATAATTTTTACATTGATTTGTGTGATCAAGCTCAGGCCCTGTGCTTGTGAGGCAAGCACTTCCCTAGAGTAGACAACCGTGGAGCCCAACTCTATGGTGGTACTCTGCCACCTGCTCACCAACTACCACCTCTAGCTGTTGTATTGAATCTTTTCACATTAACACATCCAGTTTCCCTCCTTTGTCTTCTTTAATTCTCCTTCCAACCCTGAGAGAGCAGTCAGACAGATTACCAGTTTTGCCCATAGTGCAGGGAGGAGCTACTCCAAATCTACAGATCACTAAGTTTCCTTGAAAATCAACACAAGCCCATCTGTCTGGGTTTCTGTGAGACATGGTTTGCTATTTTAAGCCTTCAGAAAAAGTGGTGGTAATAGAAACATGTAGATAATTCTTCCCAGGAAGAAGTGGTTAGTCCGTGACTACTAGACCTCGCTGGCATGGCAGTGTTTGCCTAGCCACAAACCAGCTTTCCCATGAACCAGCCTCAACAGCTCTGCCCCAGGAACTACTGCCTACATGAAAACTCTCCCCAGTCATTTTGCTTCAAAACCTTCACCTACTTCTGTTTTTGTTTGTTTGTTTGTTTGTTTTTGGTATCATTATTCCTAAGACAACTCTTACCTGTTTAGCCTTCTACCTGTCTTGTAAGCCAGAATTGCTTCGGTATTTTCTAGAAAAATCTGTTCCTATCCCCAACCCAGAAGCTCTCTGTCAGCAGCTCCTAGTCATATGGGACAGTTTATGGTGAGCTCAATTGAGTTCCTGGGTTTGGGTTGTATTTCTACTTTTTATAAGGTGTAGGAGCCTTTCCTGAGTATCTTGGAAAAACTAGACCCTTTCAGAAAAGTAGAAGTCACTTTATACTAGAGTGGATACTGCATATGGCATTGAATTTGCCATAAGAGAATAGGTCCTATCCAAATAAGGAAGAAGTGTGAAAAAGAAAGCTTGGAAAATAATTTAGTTGGATGCAATTTTACCAAGATGTGGGTAGGACAATGTCTTAGGGTTTTACTGCTGTGAACAGACACCATGACCAAGGCAACTCTTATAAGGACAATATTTAATTGAGGCTGACTTACAGGTTCAGAGGGTCAGTCGATTATCATAAAGGCAGGAACATGGCAGCATCTGGGCAGGCATGGTGCAAGACCAGAGTTCTACATCTTCATCTGAAGACTGCTAGCAGAATACTGGCTTCCGGGCAGCTAGAATGGGAGTCTTAAAGCCCATGCCCACAGCGACACACCCACTCCAACAAGGCCACACCTTATAATAGTGCCACTCCCTAAGCCAAGCATATGAGAACTATAACAAGAAATAGAAGCCTGCCCTGCTTGCTGTGTTCCATGTAATCAGGAAATACAACAATACATTTCTGCTGTCCACAATAATGATGTGCATACCCTAATGATGACCTGAACAAAGTTAGTAGTCCATCAAGCTATTCTGAGACCCCGAAACCCGGTTCAGCATTTTGAAATCCTACCTAATTCTACCCTCCTCCCACCACTGCATTCTATTATTTCTTTCCCATCAGAGGATAATTAATTGAAAACTAGAACAAAGTCAGGAGCTGTTGAGTAATGGCGAGGATATTCTTGCTCCATTTCAACCCTGAACCAAGGCTGGACTCCTGCTGTGAGGAGTGTGAGGGAAAGTGGTACTGTCAGGTAGGTGAAGGAGTGCATTCTGGGAAGCCTATTGATCAACAAACTGTGCTGAGTGGTGCTCTGAGCTCACAGGGCACCAGAAGAAAGAAACCATATAATTACCAATTATCATACCCAAAATACAACGTTTCTTTTCTTATGTGGGAATTATTCTGTGGGTGAGGTAGGAGGAGATAAATACGTAAGATCAAGTCAACCAAAACGAGTAACTGAGATAATAGGGCTTTTAATGGAAAATAATTATAGTTAAGTACAAATGTTCGTCCCAAAATAGGTCATTCTCTCAGGTCTTAATTGTAAAAGAAAAAAAAAAATCACCCTGGCACAAGCCAGAGCTGGAAAATTAGGGTTTTTAATCTGGTTCTTCTCTTCCTGGACATTGGTCTGCACGTGTTGAGTGCAATGGGACAGGGCATTAGTGGAGGAACCTGACACAGAGGGGAGGAGCGTCGGAGGGATATAAGTGTGAGAACGTCCATGCAGGATATCCTGAAGCTTTTGGTCCTCACCAAGAGACCAAAACCCAGTGCAATGAACCATTGCAAACTCGATATCAAACTCAAGCCATATTTTTTAAAGATTAAAAAAATTACGTGTATGTGGGAAAAGGTTTTGTGTGGGTATATGCCTATGCGAGCAGATGCCCAATGGGACCAGAGGCACTGGATCCCGTGGAGTTGCAGTTGAAGGTGTGAGCACTGTGAACCCATCTTCAGTCCTCTAGAAGCAATGGGAATATGTGCTCTTACTCACTTATCCATATCCACACCCTCTCAATCTGCTCATCTCAATCATTGTCACGGTGAAAATATAAAATAAACAACGTCAGAAGTATGGTTCTGAAGAGGGCGCTACCCTGGGTGGCCCTGGTTCAGCAAGGAGTTACTCTGCTCTTTGAAAAGGAGAACTCTGGCTTCTCCTTTCATCGTGGAAAAAGCTGACTCCTCTAATAAACTCTCATCATATCAAAGCTTCAAAGAGCTGTCAAGGGAAGTTCAAATCAGGCCAGTTTTGACTCATCTTCATTGGGAAAGGCCAATAAATCAAACGTGTAAGTTGTGCAGCCCTTAGTTAAACTTTACAATCTCTGATGTTGCTATAGGACCTATCATGGGATTTCTTCTCTTTCTACTTTCCTATTCCATCCAGTGGAATAATCAATATTTTGCCAGAGTAGGCAGTATTATACTCCAGAGCTAAAAACCACCAGTTGCCTCTAAGTGTTACCACCTTTAGCCTAAGCTCACCACACAAAAATTTAGCATCCCATGGTTTTCCCTAAGTATACAGTAGGGCCCAGCCCCAAATACAGTTGGCAGAAACCTATAAAATGTATCTGGTTCTTTCCAAGTCTCAACTCATTGGGTCAGAATGTGATTGTGATTATCCACTCCTGCTTCAAAAGTGTTGCCAAGCTTGTGACTTCTTGTTCTATTACCTGCTCTTCTTCAGATAACAACCTCTGCTCCAATCCAGTATACCTCTAAAGTCTGAATGAATTTTCCACTGAGTTCAGAACATTCTATGTCCTTGTCAATGGGTGTCTAAGCATAAAGTTCTAGGAGCATGAAGTTCAGGTGGAAGCTGTTCTGTCTCCTTGTTCCACAATTTCTGAGTGTGTCCTCCTCCTGCACTGGCCTTGAAAGGCAGTGAAGAAAGCTTTCCTGGACACATCTGACAGTCGAAAGAATGAAATCATAAAGACTCAGATGCAGGAAATGTCAATTTCAGGGGCCCACACCTTGCTTCACAGATGAGAACATGGTTCTTGTATAGCCAAGTAGCTCTCTATTATCAAGGAACAAGACACCTGCCAGTCCCTAGGGCATCTAAAGACGTAAGTGGGAGACAAAAGATAATAAAGACTGGATGAGTCATAATTGTAATTTCCAGTCCTATCCGATGCATATTTCCCTCATAAATACAAAATGAGAGAAGGAGAAATTATAAGCATCTGACGGATAGTCTTGATTGTCAATTTGACTACATCTAGAATTAACTAAAAAGAACCAAATGGCAGGGCATTCCTGTGAGGAATTTTTGCTGAATTTAAAGCAGGAAGATCTACCTTTAATGTGGAGATCTTTGTGGTGGGAAGATAAACTTTTAATCCATATCTCGTGAGATGCAAAGACAGAAAACATTGTGCTAGAAGCCTATATAAGGACATGAAGAAGAAAGATTTTGTTTGCTCTTAGCTCTCACCTCGCTAGATAATCCATTCCTATGAACCTTGAATCCATGGGCACCCACTGTTGGATTAGCTTGACCATAACCTGTAAGTCATTCTAATAAATCCCCTTTCTATATATATATATGGATAGATTTGCTCTATAGGTTCTGTTACTCTAGAGCACTTAAGTAAAGGCCTATGTGTAACCCTGCAGCCTCACCACCACCACCAGATATCACCGCTTGCTCCCCTTTCTGCCTCTGATGCCTCAAAGCTCTTCACACCCTGAAGCACATAACCCCATACTCTCCTCTGCCCACTCGAACAGTATTTTAGCCCTGACTGCCTGAAGCTCATTTTTCCTACTTTTATTATTTGAACTTCTTTCTCAAACAAAACTAAACGCTGACATAGTTATCCACAAAAAATGCCTAATAGCTCACTAGAATAAAAATTTTGAGCTTACCAAAATAATATTTAAAAAACATAGAATACTTTATCATCACGTTAGTAGATGTGAAAATACACTCGATCTGCAAACCAAGAGGTTGCGTGTGGCTGAAATTGGGATAATACTCATCAACTTCTTTTTTAAGGGAAGGAAAATTTCACTTTAAAACAAAAAGTACTGTGAGCTCAAGGTTTTAAAACGTGTGATTTCAAATTTTAATTAGTAGTGTTTTAAAGATTCTGTGAGGTAGCTCTGTGTAAACTACCATCAGATCCTCATACTGTGGGGAGAAGAGTTCCCCCTGTGTGAGAACTCTTTAATTACAAAACAGCTCAGAACTTTTAAGAAAACATTGGAAGTAAAATATACTTGGAAAAAAAATATTTAGGGACGGGTAATATTTCTCATGATGTGAGTATAGCTGACAAAATTTTATCTGTTATGTTAAGGTAAGATCAGATATGTAGGCTTTCCTCCAAATTGATAATTGAGAAGTTTCCTTTCATAGAAGAGAGGATGTGTGACTAAGAAGGCTTTGTTAATACATTTTGTCTGGGGTTTGGAAAGGAAGGTTTCTCTGTTGCCAGAAAGCTCTGCCATGAAACTGAGGAACAAAAACAGTATGTGTGAGTTCCCCATACATCATATACATATACACATACACATATACATTATATACACATTACACATACATGTACACATACATATACATATACAAGTGTAAAAACTCAAATTTAAGTTATTTGGGCAATAACAATTTAATAAGTCCCAGGAGGTCATGAACCAGAATGATATGACTTCAGCTTGTGTGATAGATTTTCTAGTCAGCCTGAAGGACCATCAAAGTCTGCTTTAATTAAAGAGTAACTCTGTTGTGGGATGCTGAAGATGCAGCTGTCAGTGTCTGGGACAGCATCACAAACTGTATGGAACTTAGCTACTGAAGACCAAGAATAGTAACATTGATAATAACATTGTTGCAGGGCGTGTATTAGCATAGATTGGATAGAAACTTCAGTAAATTCTAATAAGGGATAAACACAAAGTACTAAGTAAACATCAGTATGAGGCCATTTTCTGTTACTGTAATAAAAGCCCCAAGGCAGGTTAACTTTATAAATAAAAATGTTGAACTTGGAAAGAGGCCTGTGCACATGATTCTTATAAAAGAGGCCCTTGCTGACTAAATCAGATGGTTTCCTGGCCCAGACTCAGTGCTTCGAGGAGGCTGACTCCAACTTCTATTCCACCTAACAGCTTCTGGAGCACAGGAAGAAGCAGGTCCTGCAGAGCTGGTGCCATTACTGAATAGGGCCAGTCGATGCCTACCACCCAGCCCTTAGCGTGGAGCTGCTGTGGCTGCAGCTCGCATACTTTACCCTGCTGAGGGACTACGCACCTGTGGTGCTGCCCGCAGGCTACAAGCACAAAGGTTGGGAGGCCCAGGGCAGCCCAAATTGAGAGCGGGAAGGTTGAGGCAACCTGGAGCTCACAAGGAACCTGCCCCCAGATGCCCTGCCTAGCTACAAAATCACCCTGATTGTAGGCAACATCAGGGTATCCAGCAGCAGGGTGTCCAAGATAAGTCTGAGGGATGGTGCACTATTTATGATGTGTCCAATACTAGAAACCCTGAACCAGACCAAAGACTCCTTGCAGCGAATATCTGCAAGTAAAGCTCTTTAGACCATGTGTGTGCATGAGTGTGTGTGTGTGTGTGTGTGTGTGTGATATACATGTGCATGTGGTGTGTGCATGTGTGTGTGTGTGATATGTATATGTGTATGTGATGTGTGTATGTGATGTGTGTGGTATTGTGGTATGTGTGCAAATGTGTGTAGTATTGGTGTGTATGTGGTATGTGTGATATGTGTGGTCTGTGACATGTGTGGTACACATGTGTGGTGCAAATGTGTGGTATGTATTTTGTGTGTGCATGTGTGTTTGGTATGTGTGTAGTATGTATGTATGTGTGCATGTGTGTGTATTGTCTGTGTATGTGTGTGCATGTTTCTGTGAGTGTATGTATTGTGTGTGTCTCTGTGTGTATGTGTGTGTGTGTGTGTGTGTGTGTGTGTGTGTGTGTGTGTGTGTGGTATGTATATGTACTGTGAAACACACTGCAGGCTCCAATGGCACTATGATGAACTAGTATGACATGGAGAGATGAGAAAGAGTACTAGAGCTATAACAGCAGAGATAGGTGTGAGAGAAGGCTTGGCCCACAGGGGAACAGATCATTGCTTAGTAGGGTTGGCAGGCTGGTGTACAGAAGTCTGGAGTGTACACACACTCAGCCACTGAATACGCTGCCTAGCAGCTCTCTGTGGCTCTGAGCAATGACAGGACATCCAAAATAAAGAATGGTTTATTGTCTGAATTGGGCACCCTCAAAATGCTACCATATTGTCATGTGTCCACTGCCTCGGGTGTTGTTGAAGCCCAGGGTTCATGTGGACGTACTTTGTCTGTGATACCTCATGAAGCCATGTTGCTGCTCATGGTTTGTGCTGTCACCCAGGACCAAGACTGGGTCCTTGGTCTTACTGCAGCCATTCTGATGTCTACGGCCCATGTTCCCACCAAAGGCCAGGCAGAGGTGCATGATCTGTGCCTCTGCTTGAAACAGTGTTAGTGTCCATGGACCAGGATGTCACCAGGAACTGTAATTGTGTCTGTGGCTCATGTTGCCTGGAGGGCATGTTGATTTCTTGGCCTGGTGACTGTGGTCATGCTCTGGCAGAAGGTGTTGTTGGTGTTTACGGTCTGTATTGCCACCAGAGACCATACTGAGGTTTGTGGCATATACTGAGGCTGAGGAATATCTGCTGTGGTCCATGCTGTGGCCAGAAACTGGTGGAAGTCCGTGATCTTGGCTCCCAGTGGCGATAAAGGGTAAGGAAGCTACTTTTGCGCTGACATCAATGGCTGAAGACTCACAGTTAGAAACGAGGGACACAGAAGGCTTCTGTGACAACCATGCCCCCACAAATAACAACCTGGACAGAAAGCCATCGAAGAACTCTTAAAAATGTTAAAAGTATGCTGAAGCATGGTTTATGGTGTGGGTATAGATGAAAAACTTAGTTTTCTTTAAGAAACACGCCAGTGGGAGTCTGGGAGTGCTCCAATGAGTGTATGGGCAACATAAATGAGATATGTGGTTCCTTTTGGGGGAAAATGTCAAAGCAGGGTAAACTTGGGATCACTGGGCAGTAAGTTCAATCTGGGCGCACAATGTAAAATTTCCAAATAATTAATAATCGATAAAAATATTATGGTGGAGAATTTTCACTCAGTTCTGGAGATTCAGGGGGCATGATGCTGGCTGCAGTTCAGCTCTGATGAGGATCTCATGACATGTTGACAGCACAGCTCTGAGAGAACCCTGAGGGAGCTCTCACGTCAGCAGGCGGGAGTGAGTGAAGGGTCAGGCTGTCTCTTGGAGCCCTTTCACTGAGCTGGGAGAGGGTTCAGTGGGATGCTTGCCACACAAACGTGAAGACTTGTACCACCTATGTGGCATGAATATAAAAGCCAGGCATGATGGGACATACCTGCTGTAATCCCATAACTGGGTAGTCTGGTCCCTGAACCTCATTGACCAAGCAGCCTCATAAAATCAGAGAGCTGTACATAACCTCAAAGTGTCACAAAATTTAATGAGGGAAAAACATAGAAAATACATATAAATACATATAATGTTTCATGTTAATCTCTGTCTTCCACATTTATACACATTCAAGCATGTATACGCACACACACACACACACACACACACACACACACACATTTCCCCAAGAGTTCAGAGGTTACCTCTAGTTCATTCCTCCAATTAAGTAATTCCCATGGCACTCCACGTTTTAAAGATCCCACCCCCACCCACCTACATACCAAGAACCATGTTACCAACAGATTATCCATGAGGGTACTCTCAGACCACATGAGTGACTTAGCATCAGTTGCTTTTAGCACATCTTTTGCATTTAGCTGTAGAGCTTGTGGAGGTGCACACAAATTCTCTGTTTCTATGTTGAATCGCTATCACTAATATGTGTGCAGGGGAGACAAGGGTGAATGTTTTCAAGGAGGAGAATGTTGCTCTCTATTTCTCCACACACCACAGCAGGCAGCCCATCATTAGGAATCATTAGCCTTATTAATTTAATTAACATAGCAGATTGTGATGCATCCTAACTGCTCCGAATCTGTGGACAGGCATTTTTGATTCTTTCCCATTTTTTCATCTGAAATGAGAAAAGGATGTGCCTGTATTTATTGCCTAACAACAATAATCAATATGAAAAACTCATTTTAAATGGAATTTTTAAAAAATTAGAATGCCTGAAATCATAACCAGTAATCTCTGGAGGGCTCTAAATCTGAAATGATCCTGGGAGAAGAAAAAGAAAGAGTCCAACACAAACTGCATCATGGTCATTAGATAATGTGAATATTTCTTCTTATGGAAGGTATCAGAAAAGGAGCAAAATATAAAGCTTTTTACCAAACACAAGTGCATAACAGCTAAATTAAAATATGTGTGTTTTGGAAAACACATTCAACAAAAAGAAACCACTCAGGACTACTTTTTTAAAAATGGAGTAAAATACATTAAGCAATGATTGATTGGCCAGCACAATCAAGAACTTTATAAATTTTATATAAATTTCAGGACTTTTTTCTGTGCCTATAAGAAGTGCACTGTAACTGCTGGTTTGTTTGGCTATGGACATTTATTTACTCTGTTCTTCACTGACAGGCACATTTTGTTCCCAAGTAGATATTGCTTTGGATTGCCCAACTCAGAACCCATTTTCTATCCCATAAGCCTCCAGAAGGTTACTTAGTAATCTCAGGAATGAGACAATCTTTTAAACAAGTGTGCCAGTACACACACACACACACACACACACACACACACACTGGTAAATCTATGAGAACCCACAGGACTGTGAAGGAGTTGCCAATGTCCCCTGTGGAACTATGATAGGGAAGGTTGCAGCTTCACAAACTACATATTGCCCGGCCTGCTATCATGTTTCAGATTTCCAACTTGAAATGTCAAGGCTTTGAAATAGTTCTAGTTGACCATGAGACTGGCAATTTTGTTGGCGTGGTTTGATGGGTAATAACATGACATTTACGACAGTGTCCTCATATTGTTCCTGAAGAAAGGCCATGTTCAATGCGTTAGCTGGTTCTAGTTATAAAACCCACTTGCTTAATAAACTTGTTCACATAGAAATCCCAGAACCCATGGCTGGCTAATTATGTATGCGTCTCCCAACCTTGCTTGTGCTCTGCTTAGGAACATGGTAAAATGTTATAAAAGAAAAATCTGCAGAGCTAGCGTTTGAACCAGAATATAGTCTTGAGTTTCTGTTTATATGAAAATAAGGAAGTGTTGTGTGCACACAAAATTTATATATGTACCTATTATCATAAACTGAAGCTGAATTGAAGGTGCAAAGTGCAAGATGAAGAACTGATAGACATGAAAGCATCAAGCTAATACCGCCCCCTTATCTAACCATCGCAGCAGGCAGTATACACGGAGCATTTGCACAATGTGCCCCAAGTACCAGGTGAATAAATGACTGGACTCCTGTATCATTTCAGCTTGGCAGTGACCTTATTTTCCTTCTCCACTGGATTCCTAGTACAAAGCGTAGAATGTGTCTCCCCTCTGCTCTGAGTGTCTCTGTGCAGAATGACTGCCTGGCTCCGATAACTAGTCAATAAAACAGTTAAATGGAACACAATTAGTTCATTATAAACTGACTTGTTTTTCCCTTACAAAGTGACATCTTGAAAGTCGGGATGGAATTAGGCTGGTAAGAAAGGAAGTTGAGGAAGTAGAAAGTATATCTGAGCAGAGCACTGGTTGCTTGGGGAGGAGAAAGCTTATGAAGAGACTGACTTCCTGAGAGAAACAGAGAGCATGCCACCAGACAGAACTGTGGGGCTAGGGCGACACAAGGCACCAGAGACAATTTCAGTTCGACTTCAACGAAAGCCGAATGTATGGATTCAGGAAAAGACACCAACATGGTCTGATTTGCATTGGGAAGTGAGTTCCTTTGACATGGAAATGTTTAGAGAAATAATTTTCCAGCATGTGAATGGAAGGTGACTGCACTAGGCTAAAAGTGGAGATGCTTCTGGAGTGGACAGGAGATTCATCCTTTAAAAAGGGGAGAGGAGATTACTACACTGGCTGTTTGGGTGGATTTGAAGGGGACCGAGATAGCTTAAGTACACACATTCTCCTGCTTCAGAATGCACTGGATGCCTGCAATAGAGTTGCCGCAGAAAGGGGTAAAATAGAGGAGTTCTTTATTTCCATATTCCTTATGTTCTTTAGATTAGAAAAAAAATACCTTAGGGGCAATGAGTTGCCTCGGTGGATAAAGATACCTGATGCCAAGCATGAGACACCCTGAGTTCAGCCCCCCCCACCCCCCCCACCCCCCGGTAGAGGGACTACTGAAAACTCCACTCCAGTATTCACACATGCAGCATGCCTGGCCATAATCCACCCACAGCAAATATAAGTTCTTAATAAAATAATATGTATAATGCAGAAGGAGCGGTATGCAGAGTTGTAGGCCAGTCTAACCTGTGGTGGCCCACAGGCTGCCTAAAGCCAATGACAGCTGTAAACCATGGCCTGGCCCGGCCTGGCACAAATAATGCATTTGCTTGAAACATTCTGGAACTTTCCTTGTAAGCTGATTGCATGGTTCTCAGGGGTGAACCTGGTGTACACAGCTCCTGAGTTCATCTAGAAAAAAAAATGCAAAAAGGAAGAAAGGCCGTGGAGAAATATGGAAGAGAGGGGAGTGGAGAAGAGGAGAGGGAGGGAAACAGTAGATGGAAGGGGAGAGGAGAGGGCAAGGGAGAGGGAATGGGAGAAACACTAAGAGGAAAGAGGAAGGGGGAGATGAGAGGAAAGAAGAGGAAGGGTTGGAAAGGGGAGGGAAGGAGTGACAAGAGGGGGGAAGATGAGAAGGGAGGAGAAATCAGGGGGAGAGAGGAAGAAGAGGAGGAGAGACAGGGGAGATGGAAAAGGGTCAAAGACAGGGGTAAAGAGGAAGAGAAGAAAATGAAAGAGAGTTGAGGTGACTGGCAGAAGGAAAAAGAAGGTAAACTAGAAAAGGGGAGCTCAAGGGTTTTCAGGGTCTCGTTTAAACCTAGAAGAGGGCATAATTAATTGCATTCTAGAAGGGAAATGAACCTAGCCTATGAACAGAGAAAATTAAGGTCATAAAGGCTTTGAGACAAGGCAGGTTCTGGGGTGTGCACCTCTCAATCCTATCCCTGAAATGTAGACACCCAGAAGTTCAGAGGCATGGTCTGTTACAGAGGGAGTTTCAGAATAGCCAGGGCTGGAATGACTCCTTCAGAAACCAAAACAAATGACATATAAATTTTATATTGCTTCTTTTTAAACATGAACCTTTCTTCATAAATGCAGTGATTCATTAAAAGAATGGCAAGGGACATTTTTTTGTCATTATAAAGTACATCCACAGGATCCCCCCCACGGACTTCCTTGTTGTCTGTTTTGAGGCTATGCACTCTCTGCTGGCTAGGACTCCCATGCTCCCTGCCTCAGCCTCTGGAGTGTGCCCTATAATGTTTTTGGAAGGCTACTTTTTGCAATATGTCAATTCAATTAATCAATTGTTGGCTACTGTGCCTGCCAGGAGCTATAGAGATGAATGAACACTAAATACTGAGCCTCCAGAAGGACCAGTAGAAGGGAAAGGGAAAGGATTAAACTATTTGAATGGAATATTAGTGCAAAATTCTGAAATAGCATGTCACAGGCCTTGCACCAATTAGGGCAGTGAGTGGAGAACTGCACAAGACCAGAGAAACTAGGTGTCTTCTCCCACAGTTAGAAGTCATGAGTTCTGGGATAGCATTCCACAGTGAAGGAGTAAAAAAAGCAGTGGTGAAGTCCAGGTTTATGTGGCATCTACTGTAGCCAGACCCTGAAGACTGCACATGAGAAAAGCTTACAAAACCTACCTCCACTCGTAATTAACAAAGGTCTGCTCTTCAATAAGGCATGCTTAGCCACTCCCACTACCCCCTACATCCAGTTCTACCTCTGAGCAACTGGAATAAACAGCCTCTGGCTCCTCTGCTGAATGCCATGAGGCACGGGTTTGATGAAGCCTCTTAGGTGCCCATGTTCTTTAGTGACTCTGTCTCTGGCAGCACATGTCGCTCAGCTTATAAAAAAACAACATGCCGGCATCACTCCAGTTACCCACTTACAGTCTATTTAACACATTCTCAGACCTGGACCAGATCTTGCTACTTTATACTTGAACTATTGACAGTGCTCTTAGGGGTGAGGGGCATCCCTGGCTGTGTACAGAAGGTCCTCTGTGTTTTTGTAGATTCCATTCTCATATATTTCTTTATTATTCATTCATTCATTCATTCATTCACTTACACCTGGTCATGCTTCCTCTTCCTCCTTTCTTTCCTTCCTCTTCAGAGAATAGGAGGCCTCCTTAGATATCCACCAGCCTTGGTATATCAACTTACAGTAGGACTAGGAAATTTTCTTATTGAGGCCAGGTAAGGCAACCCAGTTAGGGGACAGGGATCCAAAATCAAGCAACAGAATCAGAGACAGTCTCTGCTCCTGCTATTAGGGGACCCACATGAAGACTAATTTGAATGCCTGCTACATATATGTAAGAGACCTATATCCATTACGGGCATGCTCTCTGGTTTGTAGTTCAGTTTCTGTGAGTACCTATGGCCCAAGCTTAGTTAATTTTGTAGGCTTTCCTGTGGTATTCTTGACTTCTCTGGATCCTTCAATCCTTCCTCACCCTTTCACAAGATTCCCTGAGCTACACTTAATGTTTGGCTGTGGGTAGCTTCATCTGTTCTCATAAGCTTCTAGGTGAAGCTGATGAAAAGATGACAGCTATGCTAGGCTCCTATCTGTAAGACTAGCAGAATAGCACTAATAGGGCTGGATATCTCTCATGCATGAGACTTAAGTAAGGCCAGTCATTGGTTGGCTCTTCCCTCAATTTCTGCTTCATTTTTATTCCCGCACATCTTGCAAGCAGGACAAAGTTTGGGTCAAAGGTTTTGTGGTGGAGTTGGTGTCCCAGGACCTACAATGAAAGTTTTGCCTGGTTATAGAAAGTAGCCATTTCAGGTTCCATATCCCCTATTGCCAGGAGACTAACTGAGGGTCACCCTCATAGATTCTTGGGACTTTCCATTGTCCAAGATTTTTAGCTCATCCCACCAATTCCATTTCACTCTCCCTCCATCCTCCCCACACTTAAACCCTCCTGTTCCCTCCCACCCCATCTCCCACTGGGTTTTCTCCCTCCCTCCATCCCAGACTAATTTTATTTCCCCTTCTGTGTGAGATTGAACCATCCTTCCTTGGTCCTCCTTATTACTTAATTTCCAAGGGTCTGTAGCACGGCTGCCCTACATTGTATGGCTAGTATCTACTTATAAGTTACTTCAATCGCTTTTTTTGTGTTTGCCATTCTGGACTTGATTACCTCAGTGAGGGTGATTTTTTTCTAGTTCCATACATTTGACAGTAAATTTCACAATGCCATTATTTTTAATAGCTCAATAATATTTTATTGTGTAAATGTACCACATTTTCTTTTTCCAGTCTTCAGTTGAGGAATATCTAGGTTGTTTCCAGTTTCTGGTTGTAATAAATAAATCTGCTATGAACATAGTTGAGCAAGTGTCTTTATGATATGGTGGGGCATCTTTTGGATCAAAACACTAAATATACAGAACCAAGAAAGAATATTAAAAATTGCAAGGGGAAAAAACAAGTAAAAATGTATAGGCAGATCTATCAGCATTGTATCTGACTTCTCAACAGACTCTAAAACTGCAGTCCCTAAAAGATCACAAATACAAACCCAGATTGTAATACCCAGCAAAACTATTCATAAGCATAGACTGAGGAAACAAAATATTCCATGACAGAACCAAATTTAAGCATATATATCCAGCACTACAGAAGATACGAAGAAAAACTCCAGCCCAAATGAGCCATCATTCTACTGCATGCAAGAAACACGTCTCAGCAACAAAGATAAACAGAACTTCAAAGTAAATAGCTGGATTTTTCCAAGCCAACTTCTAATAAAATAGTCTTTCAGCCAAAATTAATCAAAAGAGATAGTGGAGGACCATCCCATCCTTTTTTTTTTTTTTTTTTTTTTTTTTGAGTAGATTTCTTTATTTTTAAATCTTTGAAAATGTTATGCATATATGCAATGAAATATGATCATATTCAGCCTATGGCCTCCAAACACTTCAATTTCGTAATTCCGTCTTATTTTTTAAATGGATTTCTGATTGTGCTCCTGAACTAAGAAGATTTGAAAAAAATAAAATGATAAGGAGAGGGTACTATGGGCACACATAAAAATGATCAGTTGTAACAGGGTGAGTATTATCTTCTCACATACTGCCATGACTGAACTGGATACTGAAGAAGTATCTTTCTATGACAACAACTTGTTCTCTATTTACATACCACACCACAGAAACACACATGCACAGAGACACACAAACACACAGAGATATATGCACAGAGACATACAGACATACACATACACACCACAGACATACACATAACAAAGACACACACCACAAACACATATCATAGAGAGAGGGAGTAGGGTAGGGAGAGAGAGAGAGAGAGAGAGAGAGAGAGAGAGAGAGAGAGAGAGGAGAAAGAGAAGGAGGGGGAGTAAAAGAAAGAAGGGGGGAGGTCAATCGTTGTTTCCTTGATAAAATACTTCAAACCTGGACTGTACATTTGAGTCATATTTTTGTGTAAGTATCTTTTTTGCATGAAAATAACAATCTAATAGTAACTAACAAGAAGCTACCATACAGTACAGAACCTGGGATGTCTTCAATGTCAGCCTGTGAATCTTAGACACATCCAAGGCCTTGTGTACCACAAGCACCCTCAAATTTTGTTGCTACCACCACCGTAAGGTTTCTTTGCTTAATGATATATGGAGGTTATAATATACTTACATTATTTTCCCCTCCTAAACCTCTCATGTAGCCCCACCTTTCTCTATTGCAAATTCATGACCTGTTTCTCCATTAATTGTTCTTAAATGCACATGTGTGTAAATCATCATATATGTGTATAATTTGTAAGTGTATGGTGTCTTCAGCAATAGGAACTTACATTCTACCTCTGCTGGAAACATAGGAATGGGCAACAAACAAAGCCAATAGCAAAGGGCTATAATATTTTGGGGTCTCTTGGATAGCTCTGACCAACAACTCAGAAGACAGCTTCTTGTGCCTGGATTTGTTAGCATGTAACTCTTTGAATAACCAATGTAAAATTTTCCTTTAAACTAGGTAAGTATATTTATAAACCAACTTATGTGTATTACAGCTATTTCAGTCAGATAACTAATAGCATAGTTTGTTGTGACTTTTGCAGACACATTTACTATTGTTTTAGACTCCCTTATCCAGTTATCTCCCTCTTCCTGATTAATGAGTCCCCTATATTTGCACTCTGCTATCTCCCCTCCCTATTTTTCCACACCCACACCCACCCACTCCCCCACAACAGTCTCTTTTTATTTTCCAGGATTTTGTACTTACTTGAGGCTAAGCACTCTCAGCTAATGATTCAGATCTAGGACCTTTCAATGAGAAAACACGCAACATGTCTCTCTCTAGTTAAAATGAAGGCTACCATAATCAATGAGATAATTTCTAATTCCATCCTTTTTTATCTGCAAATTTCATGATCTTATTTTTCACTGGTCATATTCCATAGTATATATACATATATTTACTACTCATCCATCATTTGAAAGACACATGGTTTTCATTTCCTTGCTCTTATAAGCAGACTAGCAATAAACATGGCTGGTCTGCTTATAAGACTTACAAGTATTTGTGAAATAGATATGTATTCAGGTTGGGCCTAGAATTTCGAGATGATGCTGGTAAACACAAGCCACTGGGCTGTGTGTACTGTGAATCCTGGTGTAAGTGTAGAGTATGGGAATAGATCTGACTGTTGAGAAAGGTGAATGAAGGGAAGGATTAGGCTAAAATCAGAGAAGGATGTAAAGGGTCTGACTGGTGGGAGAAGTGGGTGTGCTGTGAGAGGGTCCCATGGGCCAGGAGCAGGTTTGTTGGTCTTAGTGGAAGCCCAAAGTTTGGTTGTGGCACAGGGAAGGGTTGAGAGACTAGGCTACAGCATTAAATGCAGGCCTCATCCTAGATAGTGGGTTCATAGTGGGGAGGATCAGTCACTCACCAGGCTAGAAAATGGAAAAGAATCTAATGTAATTTGAAGCACACACACACACACACACACACACACACACACTGTAAACAAAGTCTTAAAAAGACATTCCTACATGGATGCTGACCTCAGCTTTATTCACAACTGACAAGAAGTTCACCTGTAATGTGGATAGGACAGTATACAATGGCTGCAATTAGGCAAGGGATTTTGACATCAGCCACAACATGGGTGAAATGTGAGGACACTGTGTTAAATGAAATGAACCAGGCAGAAAGAACATCTGTTGAGTGATATGGGCACCTGGAAAAGTCCAGCTTGTGGAAACAGAAAATAAATTGCTAGTCACCAGTGGCAGAGCAAAGGAATGAAGACCTGCAGTATAATAGAGTTTCCTGTTTAAAAGATGAAATTGTTCTGGAAATAGATGTGTAGTAAGTGTTGCCCAGTCCTGAGGATGCAACACATGCTTTAGACTATATCCTAAAATCAAAATGGCTGCAACTACACATTCATGCTGTACGAGTTTTCATGCTATAAAATGTAGTAAGGATAAACATGATACACCATCCTCCAAAAAGATCATGCTTGTGACCCTCTAACCCCTTCCCATCCCATGCCGTGGTGTGGTTGCCCCATGCTGTTAAATATAGAGACCAGAAAATCATTCGTTGGACAGCAGTAAGAGACAACATGTCAGGCGAAGCACTCCACTCCCATGTATGGCTGCTGAGAACCTATCAGAATGTTTTCACTCATTACCCTAAGCCTTCATCAGCTGATGAAACTAAATTCTTTTCCATCAGCTGATTAAGATTCAACATAATGAGTCAAAACATGCCAGGAGTAATTCCCAGTAGCACCAAAGACGGGATGTTACCTTTTCCACACACATGGATGCGTGCAGGAGGAAGTGAAACAGCTCTACCTTCTTACTTACAAAAAGCAACGTTCTTGTCACAAAAGAAAGGGACAACTGCCCCAAGTCTAATCATGGCTGATATAAAGTCAGTTGACCCAGTAAATGAAATGGATGGCTAGTGATTTATTTTTATTTTTTTATTTTTTTTTTAGAGAGCTACAGCCTGAAATTAATTCTTGAACACATGCAGGCAGAGGCAAGGAGGGGAAAAAAATCACAAGGGAAATGGTCATACCCAAATCTGAGCAGATTCTGGGAAAATAAAAGTTCCAAATACTCTGTGGGCTTCCTCTTAAATCAACAATGTGCCTCAGAATGTTTTTGATGGCAGCTGCATCTTAGCTGAAAGTTCCGGAATTTTTCCACAACTGTTCTGCATTCTCCCGGCCTCTTGTCTGATGGTGGAATATTGAGTTTTAGCAACAAAACCATTTGATTGAATACTTTACCTGTTAATATCAGATATATATGTATTTTAAATTCCATCAGGACTCCATCGGGAAGCCACCTAATATTTGGAATGCATTGCTTAATGTGCTAACTGATCTCATTTTGGTGTGGGGCTCACTGTCAGAGAGACCAAAAGCCGAGTGACAGTTATTACCACTGAAAGCATTCTGTGGCATGTGAGCAGAATGGTTGATGTATCTGGAGGCAGGGGAGTTAAATATTTCCTCCATCAGCACTCCAAAGCCTGGGGAAGATTGGACATAAAATTGTCTACATATCTGCCTCGGTTTATCTCCTCCCGTAGTTTGAAGTAAATCAACTTATAAGATCTACTATGAAAAGTGTCCCCCTAAAAATACAATCAATGCTGAAGTGCAGCAAGAGATGGTCTCAGTGGCAGATGGAAAGCCTGCAGTGTGCATCTCAGTGAACAATAGCTGTGATCTTATTGTCTTTGCATTGCCTCACCTGAGCATACCGTGCCTTGGAACATAAGAAGATACTAGCAAAGAGTGCTCCTGTCGGGGATGAAAGGAGCTTCTATCTACAGCCAGCCATGGGGATCACCAAGGACTGAAAACCAAGCATTCTCCAGTTCTTGCCTGGAGTTTTAGGGAAGGGAAAGGTGTGCTGCTGAAGAAATGAAAGCTGTCTCACCCGTGCCAGACTTTTCTTTCTTCCCTGACTGCTTTGTCACTTTCAGAAATTACCATCACCAACATCACTATTTGTAACATGCTACTTTGAGACACTACTTCTTACAGAGCAACCTACACACACAAAGGTGCGCACACGCATGTGCACACACATACACATACACAAACACACACACATACACACACACACACACACACACACACACACACACAAACACTAAACTCTCAGAGAGGGTCTTGATTGAAGCATGATTTACTGCAGAAGACAAAATTTCCTCTGGACATGCTGCTGTCCTATGCTGAGGACAACAATGCCTTCTGGGTTTTATGAGCTCATGTTCCATGACATGTTTTGTCAGATTGTTTTCCTTATTTATTTATCATCGTAAAATTCTACTTGGTGAGCGGCAGCTTCTCAGCCCTCCAATAATAATATAAATCAAAACATAAGATTTTAGTCTTCGTGCAATTTCCTTTTGGTCTGAAAATATGAAACCAGATGTTTTTGGCATGCTAAAGATGCTTTTCATCTTTTTTTTTTAAAGATTCTTTCAGGGCAGTCAAAGTAAATGCATTTTTAAAACCAACTTATGAAAGTTAAATTCCCTTTGTTCATCTGTGTGTAGTCTGTTTCACATTGAGGCGGTGGCGTTGAGAGACCTTTCAGATAACATACTGAATATTCTGGAGGAATTACACATGTGGGTCTAAAAGCTCAAAGGGCAGCAGAAATTATATTAATAGCAGATCAGCAGCCCATGAACTGTAATTCACTAGAGGGTCTTCCCAAGCAACATTCCTGAAAGTGGAGATTCGAGTTAGACAGCAGTCAACATGATCTTGACTGTCTGACCATTATCTGCATGGTGTGCCTAATTTGTTCACATAGTTAACACATACTTGAACCAGTTTGAAGACCAGGGGCCTAGAAAAGCACCACCATTGGAATTTCCTGTGCCAGTGAATCTCATTTCGGTAGATATTACCATCTATCTCAGCCTAAGGCTATCACTAAAACGTATAAACACTCCCAGATGGAACCTTCTCTGCAGATATTAAAGGGATTTGATGTTCCTGGAGAGACCTGGGGTCAGTGAATGGAGTGACACGGGGGATAATCTCATTTGTACTCAGCCTCAGATGGCCATGACAACCCTAGGCTATTTTGTGGTTTCGGTGTAGAACTCTTCGGACAGCCTGAAATACTTTGGAATCTCGGTGGGGTGGTGGATGGAATTATTTATAATAAAGTTCACTATCTCGGCTTTGATGTGGTTGCCCCATCCTCAGCCTCAGCTTCACAGCCAGTGCACCGGACATGTCTACCAGCAACAGACCTGGATGTGTTTGCTCAGGAGGAGTGACTCTCTCCTCTGTGCTTGCTCTGACTTCTAAGTAAATTATCCCAGAGACATCTCCTAAACACAGCCTCTGTAAATTTCCCTGTCACCTACTTTCAAATGACTTCACATTTCTGCCAATCCACTGAACATTCTGTGTCCTGGTCCCCATCAGTCCTCCCAGACAAAACCAACATGTTCTTTTGCTCTTCAGCACGGTCACAGTTGATGTGTTTGCCTCTTCCTCCCTCAGAGGCTTACCTACCCTCAGTTTCACTACCATTAAATGGTTGGCATTTTTTTGGCGTTTGTTTTATTTTGTTCTGTTTTTAATACTCCTATTATTCTGTTCTTCTCTCCCTGTTTTCTTCTACCTGATAATAAACTCTGTACCCCATATGCTTTGCTTTAGATCACCTCCACTTTCATTGTCCATGTTCTTCCGGGTCTGGTGGAGACCATTTCTCCTCTAATGTTAGACTCATGTGTCCACTTCACTTTTCTGCAGAAAAACCCATGCACTGGGGGGAATTGCCGCAGAGAAGTCCCAGAGGTGCCTCAAAGGGTATGAAAATAACCAGACCCCTCTTCGATTATTATTTTCCTAAAAAGTCAAACTTAATATCACTCAGATGTCTAACCTGGCAATCTGTTGCTGGTCCATGATTGCATGCACGAATTCTCCTACATGAATCTGCCCCAGGCCCTCAAATTCTACCTTTGAACTACTTTCAATGCCCTAAAAAGAAAAAATAATAATAACAACAAGAACAAAACACAACAACATAAACTAAACTGTATCCTCTTGATCAAGGAGAAATGGGAATAAAACTCAGGTTATTACACAATCCTTTCATTTTTCAGAATTTGAAATGTCCAGTACATTTTCTAGGTGTTCTGGAGAATCCTCCAGAAGTCCATGTACTTGTTATCACAGATATTTGTGAGGCTAAAGTCAGATGATGGTGAGCTGCTGGTCAGCCTAGGTAACCTAGCATAGCTAAACATTAACTCACAAAGAAAAGATACCCTGGATTCAGATTCAAAGAGGGAGGAAAATAGATATATGAGGAGAAAAATAATTATTCAAGTGGAGAGAGTCAGGAAGGAAGAATACCACGGAAAGGTCCTGACATACATATGAATTTGGAGGGCCAATGACTTGGCTGCTGAGAAACTAATGATGGATTTTGTTTCATCATTAGATAGAGGCAGTGGGCTAAGGAGTGTGGTAAAGCCATGTTCTCCCCGTCACTGTGATTGCCACTGTTTAAGGAGGGCTTTCTCTCTGAAGGTTCCACTGTGTCGGTGATCGTTGCTCCTATACCAGGGTTAATAGCACCACTAGGTAGTCGTACTGCTTTTTCTGCCTCCTTGAAATCCCGTCTAAGCCGACCACCCATCCAAGACTTAATCTTTCTGCAGTGATGAGATCAACTCTAAGCAAGCAAAGCAGTCTGAGAACTGGTTTTTAAACAGAACTAAAGGAACCTTTTCCTTCTTCAGCAAAAGGTCATTGTTCACCCTCTATGTATCAAAACACAAGTGTAATTCCCACTGAATGAACTACACAATACTTTTTGAGCTACATTTATAAATTAGGGGTATATTATTAGGCACTCAGGAAATCTTTGATCCTCATAAGACCTCTATGAGATATCATGTATTCTTCTCTTTGGAAGCAGATAGATGAGCAGGATAAGGAGTTTTTTGTTAACCTAAGGACATACAAGCCAAGACTAGCTGAAGAGGTAAGTCCTTCCTTTGTGACCCTAAACCTCCATCAAGAAGCCTTGTTCTGCTGCTTTAGAGAATGTTGGACTGGTAACTACAATTACACTTTTCAGAATTCCCCCCCCCCCTTTTTTGTTTTGTTTTTTGACTGGTTCAGCCAATGTTAGCACTAGCAGTTGATTTAATGGAATAGAAAGGGGGCGAAACCAATATAATGTCCACCATATTTTCATGTTGATACTGTGGGGTTTCTTTTGTTGGTTGGTTTGATTATTTGATTGTTTGTTTTCCTTTGGAATCTATTCTAACAAAGCAGACCATCCTCTACGACTCCTCCAGCTCTGGGGACCTTGTGCATACATATGTGTCCCTAGACTCTGGACAGTCACATTTAAAATGTAGATTACTTTTATCTCCACCAATCTGTGACTTGCTTTTGTTCTAAACTGATAAACCATGACAGTGTTAGCTTTCTGCCTGCCTGACCTCGCATATATATTCAGACCATTTCTGTGGTCATAGAAATAGCCATCTGGTGGTCTTGAAGGTCACCAGATCTCATAAAATCTCCTTAGAAGTTGCTTCCACCTTGAGTGAGCTAATGCTTAAAATTGGTTTCACCCTTCAGCCTCTCCGCCTGATAGACTCTGCCGAAGTTCTACTGAGGTGTGTCACAGAGCAAGTTGATCAAGAGCCCTATTTAAGCATCCTCCTTGGAGCTTTGGCTGGTGAGGATCTCTTTTGGAAGCTTCCTTGTGATAAAATACCATTTTGATCTGATCATCTTTTGACAAAACAATGCCATCTGCTGATCATGCAGTGTTTGCTCAGAGGGTCAGTTTTGTCATGTGCCACACAACTTTCAGGAAAAGAACAAACAAATAAACATACAGAAAGAGAGTAGGGCCTGTGGAACCTTTGATATCAAAATCCACATCTCTGATGGAAGAAGGCCTGTGTTGGTTATTGTTTATGAATCATACAGTTTTTTCAAATGGTTTATTGACTAGTGTTTCATATGCCCAATCAATTTTCAATTCTGCTCAAACTTGATTTCTCTAAACATAAATTTGACTGTCTCGCATCTTTAAAATTCTTATTAGATTTTGATTGCACTCAGGATGAAGACTAAATACTTCAGTATGATATCATACCTATTGTGTGGTTAAAATATGTCCCTCCCTCCATTCCCACAGTCTCTTGCCTGCCATTTGGACCTACCAGGATTCCATCTGGCTGCTTGCCATTCTCTAAGTCTACAGCGCTCTCTCTTGAGCTATCATGTTGCATTTGTGTACAATAATATCTTCCCTTCTATTTTTCTCTGACTCATTCATTTTCATCTTCCCAGAGTCAACAGTTAAGTCAACTGAAATCTGTCTGACCTGCCTTCTGTCCTTTCCTTTGACTTCTTAGTATCTTCTGGTACCCTCCACTTTCACTAGCCTGTAACCTGTCAGCATTACTTCATCTCATTGGACTTACCAGCACACAAGACTTTCACATAAAAGGATATTTTCTCTAATGCTCTTTACCCATATTAATATCTAATATAGAACTCCCAATATAACAGGCACAAAATATACCATTGCTACAGAAGTGAACCATAAAGACTCAGTTCTTTATCAACTGTCAGCATTTTCAGTCATTTAAAATTCTAACTACAAGAATGATACATTATATTTATCATGGTTTTGATCTGAATTTTTCTGGAAACTAAGGTATCAGATATATTTCATATATTGTTAACCACTTATATAGCCTGTTTGATCGAGAGTTCATTCCAGTCTTTTGTCTATTTTAGTTTTTTAAATTATCATTGATTTATAATTAACAAAAGTTGGATAATTTGATAAAACAGTTGCTAATACTTGGTGAGTTGACTTAAACAACTCTGGTCACATTGTCTATAAAAATGGCTTTTACTTTTTCTGCAATGAGAAAATAAATTATTATATTGAGTCATATAAACCATTGACTTTCTTACTACATTGTATGGAAGAGAAATTTTAAGCAATAACTGACCACAAAATACAATTTGCATGTAGGACACATTTATAATATGATGTTGATAAACATATGGGTCTGTTCTTTAAAGATGATCAAAATGTAAAGAACACAGAATAGAAGGACTTTATAAAAAGGAATTTAATTTAACAAGAAATGTTTCTCTTCTATTTTGTTAAAATACACAGTTGAAACAGACTTGACTAACACTAACCATTTTCAACTAAAGGAATTTGGATCTAAGTTATTTTTTATAGGAAATATATTTGTTTATCACAGGTCCTGAACATCCCATTGGATAACAGAATTGCTTCTTAATGTTTGATCATAGCCAGAACAAGCACATTTCCGGATTTATTTTTTTTTCCCAAAGGTTGAGTAAGACATAACAACCACTTCCTGCCGCAGGCAGGGCTTGGGGGTAGGTCTGATACCTGGCTTATATAAATCTTTGTGCTGAGTGTTTATGACATTTCAACTTAGAGGTTCACTCAGTTTGATGATTGAGGAGACAGCAGACAATTATGACATTAAACAGCTCACAGTCCTTCACTCAGGACCCAAATGTTTTAATTTTTCCCCGTATGGCTTTCTCTGCCTCTTCCAATGTACACAGACCAGCATAGAATTTCATAGAATTTCAAGCCTTTATCCAAACTAATTGTCTCTGCTTTGTGATAGCCCCACTGACTGTCTTGTAGTACCATATGGCTTCAGTTATTTAAAATTATCAATAGAAACTAATAGAAAGTATTCCTGACTTAATTGGGTAGTACATTTTGGCCATATATCCCCTAGTGGAACATAAATAAGAAAGATCATTACTGAGAACACAGCAGTGTTCTATGTAAGGCTACATTTGGAAAGGAATCGAATTGCTCCTGGTCAGTCAATCATTTCCACTTGTTTAAAAAAAAAGCAAAAGAAAATCAGGTTTTTCCCAAAGATACCTTTTCTCTTTCAGGTGTAGACATCATCTTAGATTTCAATAGATTTCAGTGGAATGAGTAGGAGAAAAAGGCAAATAAAAGCCACATAGAACTTTACTCAGTGACAAACATATTTGTGTACCCAATTGTTTGCTGTAGTCTTGACTTCCCTAGGACAGAATCATTTTTAAAGACACAGAGCACTTGCACTGAGTATAGTAATACATAGCTGTAATTCCCAAACTAAGGAACCTGGTACCACTGAAGAAGGATCTTGAATCAGAGACCAGAATGGGATACACAGCAGGTTTTAGGCCAACTTAAACTACATAATGAGTCAGATCCCAAAAGGAAATAGGAGAAGGAGAGAAGAGGGAGAAAGGGAGGGAGTGGTGGAAGACGGGGAAGAAAGAGGAGAGGTAGAAGATAGATGGCTGTTTCTATACAGGTCCTTTCTTTGAAGAATTCTGGTGGTTGGTCTGACTGTATGTCTTACAGTTTTACTGCTGTGAACAGACACCATGACTAAGAAAACTTTTTCCTTTTTTTAAAAAAATTAATCATTTTATGTTTTACATCTCAAATTATCTCCCACATCCACCAGCCCCTGATATTACATCCACCCTACCCCCTATCCCAACTCTTATAAGGACATTTAATAAGGCTGGCTTACAGGTTCAGAGTTTCAATCAATTATCATCAAGACAGTAGCATGGCAGTGACCAAGCAGGCATGGTTCAGGAGGAGCTGAAAGTTCTAAATCTTTATCAGAAGGCTGCTAGCAGAACACTGACTTCCAGGCATCGATTACTAGGGTATCCCACTGTGACAAACCTACTCCAACAAGGCCACTCACACTCTAACAAGGCCACACCTTCTAATAGTGCCACTCCCTGGGCTAAGCATATGCAAAACATCACAGAATATTAATGTACAACCCGATTGACCTTCTCTAGGTTCTCGTCTGTTTCATCCCTGCTAAGAAAAGGTGATCCACTTTTAACTCAGTTTGCACTGCCTTAGCAATACTAGTTGAGCCCTTTGAGTAAAACATGGTGGTTAATATAGCACTGCTACCAGAAATTACTTCCATCTCATGGAAAGTGTCTTAGGAACACCAAAACTTTCTTATCACTTGGAGCTATTTCATTGGTCATAACAGCAACCAGTGGTGACTCAGGAATGCTTGAAAGTATCATCTCCCAACTCCTTTTCCACATCCTTTTTTAATGCCGGTTCTTTATCTCTTGAGCCTGGCTTATATGACAAGCCCTCAATGAGAGAGCAAACTACACAACTTAATCATGCAAAGTAAAATTTATAATTACCACACTTATAATAAGATGAATTCACTCATTTTATTCTAAATGTGATGATGTGCTTTTTTTCCCATTTAAACATGGTCTAATATTGTGCCTATCATTCTGACACTTGGGAGTCTGAGGCAAGAAGATGCCTAAGAGTTTGAGATGACCCTCATCTATACAGTGAGTTCTAGGTCAGTCTTGCCTAATGACGTCCTGCCAAATAACTGCATATCGTGTGACCTAAAACCTATTGAATGTTACTTGGATACTCATAGTGTGTGGTATCTTAACAACCAAGTATAATATGTTATAATCTGAAAAAAGAATTGCTGGAGTGTGAGTCAGATAACTACGTCGATGGTCATGAAAGAACCTCCACCAGGTTTCCAACCTGGTGTCCTTAGTCCAGTCTCTCTCCTGGGTTCCCTAAAAGTTTATTCTGCTCTGGTCTAATTACATGCCCCAGCTTATCTTGGACTGATTCCTTTCTTTCTGTTTATCTGAGAACCGCTGTGTACCCCAACAATACTTCTCAATGAAAATAGTTAATAAATACATGAGAAGTGAGTTGGTGGGTGGGTGGCTTGGCAGGTAGGTAGGGTTGTGGGGTGATCAGATGACTTAGCTCATTTTTCATGGTGATCCAAACTAAAACTGAAGCCAGGGACAAAAGGAAATCAGAAATAGCAGATAAAACTTGAAAACAAGTGTTTCATAGAGGTATATGAATTCCAAGACAATTATGGAAGCCCACTTTTAATTTACTCAAAGCTCCACCTTTCATGTAAAATTCTATCCCCCCACTTGGTGTTGAATGATCCTGCCCCTACCATGTTTTTTTCACATATCTCAGCTACCCTGTGTTCTCACAGAAATATGGCACTGCCCACCTCCATTAAGGACTAT
Organism: Micromys minutus; assembly: GCF_963924665.1. NCBI lineage: Eukaryota > Metazoa > Chordata > Mammalia > Rodentia > Muridae > Micromys > Micromys minutus. The sequence goes on from NC_137974.1 coordinate 83,686,437, forward strand.
CTTATCCCTCCTCCTTATATCTTCTCCCTTCTTAAACATGCTTGGTTCTGCTGGTCCATGTCAATATTGTCTGGTTGTTAAAGCTAATGGGGACATGATGTATCTCCATTGCTGAATGCCAATTTCTTTAACAACAATTTGAAATCTGAAATGTCTAAAGGTTCAGAACTGATCCACTGTTTTTGATTGAACTCTACTGGAACATTCTGTAGGAAATCTCTTCTGAACTTGGAGACCTTGACAGGTTCATGTTTCACAATCTGACTTATTTCTGTCTGTCATGGGACTTGGCACAGACTCTAAGCTCCACAAGATCTAGTCCTCCATGAGGACTCTGTTTGAACAGCTATTATAATCCTAGGATCAAGTGCAGTACCTGAGGTGTGGTGAGAACTTGATAGATAAATATCTTGGTGTGTGTGTGTGTGTGCATGTGTGTGTGTATGTGTGTTTATTGCTATTGTTTCTTTACATTATAACTCTTGAAATCTATGCAGATCTATGTGGAATCTATCCAGACAAAATACCCAGCATGAAGGTCTTATCCTAGAGATAATTCCCACTTTTTCCTTGCAATGTACTCCAAGCCAGACTCAAACCACCACAAGTTGCATCTGTCCTTTTGCTTCCAGATGGAAGAGGGTGCTGACACAAGGCGCTCCTTAAGCTGCTTCCCTGGGACAGAGCTTCATACAACAGTTGCATGGAAGAGTAACAAATAGCAAACCTTGAGGGCCATATTGTTCCAGCACATGCCTCAGCCCCACCAATTAGGTCTTTGGAGAATGGGAATCACATTCACCCCTCAGAACCTCTAAGTCATTATTGGTACAGTGGGAATTCCAAAAGGATCTACCATTCATGGAAGGTTGGAAGACTAGTTGAGGTGTTACATGATAATATATACAAGACCTTTAAAGTAGCATACAGTATACTAATGGTTATAATATATTTTATTAATATCATATTAGTATAACATATACTAATAGATTATTAATATAATTCATATAATAATATAATGTATATATCATATGTGTAATGTAATATATTGTATACAGTACTAATAATGTAAGCATCACCAAAGATACTGAACCAATAAAAACTGAAGCATTGTTCAGGAGAATGTGTGTGGTCCTATAACTGCTCCACTCTTACACAGCCCCAGGAATGTGGGGAGAGAAATAGACAAGGAAAGAAAAGACACATGGCTACAAGTACAGAAAAGCTGGAATCAGGCGAGCAGAGCACCCAGATGGAGAAGCCTCAACACCCTGGCAGTTCGGCATGTTCCTTATATAGAGCTGAACAGGAAAGTGGGGTTATTGCAAACACCCCAACAAGTAGACAGACTTAGCTAATCTCAATTGGAATAGTCTTTGTAAGGGACTTAAACATAATGCAGGAAGAAACAGTGGCACTTCCTGAGCACAGTGTCAATATTCACACGTGGACACAAGGATGGCCTTGACATCCACTCCTTTGAGCCTTGCCCAGTGAATTTTGCCACTCCTGTGGAGCTGAGGCATTGGTCCATGTCAAACAATCACATTCCCTCAGGACTACATTCCCTCCCTGAAGATATGTGTGAGACTCCAGTTGCACTTTCATGGGTGAATCTGGGCTAACTTTGTTTCACACAAGTCTGTAAAGAGACAGCTTACTTAGTATCTCCTGTTGATTCATTGATTTTGAACTCATGATCACCAACATCATAAGCCAGGCTAAAAGATCTCCCCCTCTGTATGCACTTAGCACATCACAGACTGCTTGCACCCAGGGAGATCTGCCGAAACCGTAGCTCTTGAGGGTCATTGTAAACAGTGATACCACCAAGTAAATTCTACCAAATTAGAAAAAGCTTGTCAACGAAGAGACTTATCTACAGTCTGAAAGCTGAAACAAGAAGCCTGTCCAGCCTCAGGATATTGTTCCAGGGTTTCAAAACTGTTGCCACAGTGGGTATGTCTAAGTGGCCATAGATGCTCAGGGGCATTGACTTGTTACCAATCAATTGTAGCAAATAAAACAGTTCACAAACATGGAATTCCCAGATAAGGATGGTCGGCACACACACTTGCACGGGTACACACCTATGTGTGCACACAACATTCACAGAGAGAGATAGAGAGAGAGGAAGAGGGAGAGGGAGGGGAAGGGGACTGGGAGAGGGAGAGGGAGGGAAATAGAAGGGGAGGGGAATGGGTGGGGAGACGGAGAGGGAGAGAGAGAGAGAGCACCATCCACTGCTCCAGGGAGGGACATTTGTCCTGTTTCTAAGTCATCTCTTCTACTTGTCTTCTCATCACTTCCTATAGCAGTGGTTTTACCAGAGTGTTTCTTGCACATAAAATGAAAAGAAAAAAGATTAAGAAAACTATGCTTGTGTGTGTTCCTGGCCCTTCATTGCTCCCAGCAAAGGGCTAGCTGATCACTCTTTCCCTGGGCCCTGAAAGTCCTCTGTCTAACTCTGCTTCAAACCATCACTGAATGGATTGTGTGGCCACTACCTACTGATGCTCATCATCTTAAGACCATTTCCTCACTGCCAAGTTCAGTTGCAACCACTCCAGTGACCCTTCACTGCCACATGCTGACATTTGACACTGCACCACATGGAAGACATGTAGTTTCCCTCAGATTTTATTGAGGGTTCTACTTCTCCCTACCTTTTAGAAGCCACAGGTCCTAGCCTGACCTTGACCTACACCCTCATGGTATAACTATCCCATTACCTCACCGGTCCTACAGATGTTACTGTGTACATCCCTAGCTCTGCCCCACTGATAGTTCACCACAGCCTCATCCAGAGTCTCTCCCTTGCCTCTATGTTGTTCTCCATTCCCCAACCCCTCACACTGGCTCAATATCTAAGTATGATTCTGTGTGGTGCATTATATAATGCAAAGTCTGTTTTGATGGGGAGATGGTACATTTCAGTAGATAATATTAAAAGTTCTGCTAGTTATTCCTCCAAACCAAAGCATGTAGGGAAGCTATAGATCATAGAGCACAAGAACATAATAACAGGGTAGCAGTAATGTGGGTCATCAGAAGCAGTGTGACAAAGGGGTGTAAGAGTGGAAATCTAGGCTGCTGGTGGGAAGAGACTCTGACTCTGCACTGTCCTCATATCCACTGATTTCACACCCATAAAGTCAATCAGTCGATAGTTCAGTCAAGGACTGAAATATTTTTAGACATATTTATGTGAGTCAGGGTTCTCTAGAGTGACAGAGTTCACAGAATGTCTCTATATGTGAATGGAATTTATTGTAATGACTTACAGTCTGTAGTCTGACTAACCCAACAATGGGCAGCTGTGAATGAGAAGTCCAAACTTCTCGTAGCTCAGTCCCATGAGGCTAGTTGTTACATATGGTCTTCTGTATAAGCTGGAATCCTGAAGAAGTGGGTTCCAACGGGGGTACTGGCAAGTAAGTGCAGGCAGGTAAAGGAGAGCAAATCTTCCTTCTTCCAGTGTCTTTATGTAGGTCTCCAGCAGAAGGTGTGGCCTAGACTAAAGGTGCTTGCCACCACTTCTGGATCTGGAACTTGCTTTGTCCAGCGTGATCTTGAACGCAGAGATCTGCTTGCCCCAGTCTCCTGGGATTAAAGGTACATACTACCATGCCTGGACCTAAACTTTTTATGGTCACTATACCTGAATATCTCCATGTCAAGATCTGGGTCAGAAGCCTGTATCTCTCAACCTCAAGATCTGGATCACAGGTGTGCTCTCCATTTCTGGATTGTAGTTCATTCTAGGTGTAGTCAAGTTGACCACCAGAAACAGCCATCACAGAATCCATGTTGAGAAAATATACAGACATTCTTTCTTGTCATCATCCTGGAAACAATATATGAGAACGACTTAGAGTATTTATGCAGTTTCCGATATTATAAGTAATGAATAGCTAATGCAGAGCAGACGATGTGTACTATGATATATCATGGATGTGGGAAGCAGTGTGTTTAGATCTATAAGCAGAGGGTCCTGGAACCACTCCCCTCACGGATATCAAGGGACAGATGTATTTTCTCAGTCTTCTAGGACTGGCACTGTCTCTAGTTATTTGGCATTTGGTGTCTGAGAAATGAAAGTGACTTTCTGACGGCTAAGAAGAGCGGGAGACCAATAGGAAGCTGGCCATGAACGCTGTATCTCTTCCTCAGCTGCTCAAGAACAAAAGTTGACGTGCCTGCATGTGGCCTGCCCTCAAAACTGGGCATTTCAAAGACCACCCTATCAGCAACCAGGTTCATAGGAAGAAAGAACTTCCCAAAGGTCTAACATCTCTGCCCTCAACGGCCGTGGCATTTGCCCACTTGGAAGCTTTTCATGTTGTTTGATTGACAGATGGAACCACAAGGACAACATGTAGGTTATTTAAAACAAGGTAGGCAAGACGTGCTTAAGGGAGGCTTCATTCTTTCATCAAATTCACAAAAATTGAGAAATTAAGAAACTATCGCCTGGATTTCATAAAAAAAGCACTGCCTATGTTTGAAATCATGTTCCTTTGGGGGGCAAAAAATGCATAGAAAATGTAAAAAGTAAGTAAAGCATCCAAAGCAAAATGGAGTGTCTAAATGAAGGAGGCATTAAGTTACTGTGGGAAAAATTAATTCATTTGAGGGAAAAAAAAAACGAGATGAGTATAACAGAGATTAATTAAAATTTAGTTTATCAGATATTTCTCAGGAGATTGACAATTTAGTCAAAGGAAAATCTTATTTAAGTGCATAAGTACATTTCAGCTCCTACGTGTGGTGCACAATAAAGTAGAAACAGGGGGATACCAGTGTATGCTAATTAATTAACCGCATCCAAACTTGATGTATGTGAAAATTCTAAATTGAGTCAACAGCTTCCTTCCTTCAGATGATGATTCATGGTGCTCCAGTCGCTAATGCTGACAGACACTCTCTGGTCCTCCTCTGCCAAGACACATGGGACTCCTCTGAGTGGACCTTTTCCTTTCTTCTAGCTTCCAAAGACTGTTTTCCAGAGTGCATCCTCCTGTTCTATGGACAGACTCTTTCTGGTCACCTCTTGGCCCCTCTTCTATTGCCCGTTCCCTAGAATCCACATGGTCGCCTCTGTCTATTGCTTTTCTCAGATAAGGATCTCATTTCCAGCACAGAAAAGCTAAATTAAAGTCAGCCCCTAGGGTCACCAGCTGTGCCTGGCAGGTTTGTTTAATCTGTTTGAGACAGGATCATGTGTAGCTCAGGCTGTCCCTGAGCTTGTTTTGTGGCTGGCGATGTGTTTAAGGCTGAGCATTTGGTATTGGCTAACCAATTTGTGTGCTCTTCCTGAGGGAAGATTATTTCTCCTCTCAGCATTCCTTTGGGTATTTACTTCTTTGTCTAGGGTTGAGGCCTCATTAGCTTTTCCCCTTCCACGTTAGCACAGGTCTATTGGTCTCATTCCTCTTTAGATCTTCTGTAGGCGGCCATGTTGGTGAGATTTCAGGGGTGTATCCGTGACATTTCTAGGAGTCACAATCTCACAGGAAACGTTCTGATTCCCTGGCTATTTGAAATATTCTGCCTCTTCCACAATGGTGTCCGAGCCTTAGGTGCAAGAGTTCTGTTGGAGGTTCTCAGTTTGAGCTGATTATACACTTAATTCTCTTAATTTTGATCAGCTGGGGTTTTCAGTCGTGATCTTCATCAGTTTCAAGGAGACAATTGTTTGGTAAGGGGTGAGACTTATAATCATCTGCTGGAGTAACAATAAATAATTAGAATATAGTTAGTAACTACACTGGATTAGTTCAATGGTGGCTACCAGATCTCCTACAAGATCCAAGGCTTCACTAGCCCTCGGTAGTTTTCTAGCCTTCAAGTTCTGGCCACATTTTTCCTCTTGTTAAGCAATGGGTGAAGAAAATAATAAGAAATATTACTAATTGTCCAAGAAAAGCAAGTCAAAACCACAAGGACCTAGCCCTACACTCCAGTAAGATCAGTTATGATCCAAAAGAGAAGAGATGCCAAGTACTGGTAAGGATGTGGAGACCAGAGGATCCTAGCACACTGGGATAACATACACTAGTCCAGCCATTATGGAAACAGTATAGAGATTTCTCAAAAAGTCCAAATATAACCACCACATATCAGACTAACTACAGACGGCTAAATAGATCAAAGAAAGTGAAGTCAGTAGACAGCAGAACAGTCTACCACAGAACTCTTCTCAGTGGCCAAGATGTGGAAGCACCTCTCAGTTCAGGACAGTGCTGGAAGAGAGGAAGGAGACAGCCACAGTGACATGCTTTCCTTCAAAACAGACTGTTTCCAGGGTTTCAACCAAGGCTGGTGGGCACTGTGCTGAGTGAAATATGTCGGGCACAGGATGCTCTGACATCTGAAATGTTAAGCATATAGAGGATGAAAATGGAATAGTGTTCATGAAGGGGTGGGGTTGAGGTGGGCTACAAAGAGACTGATCAAAGTGAGAGATTTAAAGACCTCAGGAATAAAATCACGTGACTTGTGAAATAATAAAACTGTCATTGATAGCAATGCTTATTCTTAAAGCTGTAAAAAGGAAAAAAAAACTATGTTATTCAGGGTGATTCAGATATTTCAAAACATTGTATCTGTAAATGTTTGTGTGTGTGTGTGTGTGTGTGTGTGTGTGTGTGAGTGAGTGTGTATGTGAGTTTGTGTGTGGTGTATGTGTGTGTGTGTGTGTGTATATGTGTATGTGTGTGGTGTATGTGTGTGTGTTGTGTGTGAGTGTGTATGTGAGTATGTGTGTGGTGTATGTGTGTGTGTGTGTGTGTGTGTGTGTGTGTGTGTGTATGTGTATGTGTGTGGTGTATGTGTGTGTGTATGTGTATGTGTGAATGTGTGTATATTAAAAATAATGTACTACATTTTGTGAAAGTCTCTGGGTAAATAAAAATAAGGAGAAAATGATGAAAAGAATGGCACAAGCAGTCACTCATGACCTGGAACCTCTTCCTGCCTCAACAAAAACAAGATGGTAAACACCTCATAAAATTCTGAGCTTTAGCATTATGTGCCAATAAATAATGCAGATGTCTGAGTGAGCTAAATGCTTCCCCGATGCTCCTGCTTTCTCTGATCTCTTGCAGTCACTACAAGTGTCTAACCTTGGCAGACTTCTGAGGCCAGCTTTTGATGAAGGAAGAGTATTTTTGTTCAGTGATGCCATTAACACAAATTTGACGAAGTAAACATTGACTTGATTGTATTTAAATGATGACTTTTAAATTGGCAACCATGAGACATCGGCTCTAGTGCCTTGATGGAAATCAAGAAACAAATCTGCTGGTGATGCTTGGTCTTAAGTCTTATGTGGTCATAACGACTTGGACAGTGCTGGGTTTACCTGAACAGCTAGTTGCTAACTGTGTGCCTTTGCTGTATTAATCAAACCACTATTCAGTTCACAACCCTGTATCACTGATACCCCAACTCACCATACTGACTTTGAAACCTGTTCAAAAGTAGGGCAGCCTCAAAGCAAATATTTGATCCCAACTGTCCTAGGGTACTTGGGACACCGAACTCCAGTCTTTGTTGCATGAAGGCCTGAATAATGACAAGTTCCCATTAGAAGTAACTTGAAAATGTCAAGACATATTAAAAGTCCTGAACCATATAGGGGTATAGCATGCCGTCCAGGAGCAGGATGTATGGCTGAAGTCTCCTCTGATTCTAAGCTGAGTCTTTCAACATCCTAGAGATTCTTTGAAACAAGTAATATATAGTTATACATATACAATCTTGCTATGTTGAAAAGCCAGCTTTTTGAGCCATTGTCACCCGATTATTTTATACTAGTCCCCAAATATTCAGAGTACACTCTTAATCCTACGTGAAAACCCAGCATGAGTTATTGGGTACCTTAAACTTCTACAGTCACCCAGAGGCTCACAAATGAACAGGCATGCTGTGGACTTATTTTCCAGGTCCATCTTTCAGTCAGAAAACATTTATTGAGCATAAAAACATCACACATGACATAAACAATCTCCAACAATCTTAGGCTCCCAAAATTTGAGTGGCTGTTGTATTCAATAGTGAATTGTGGTCCTTAGCTTGAAGCTAGACAGGAAATCCCAACTGGACTTTTACAGCTTCAGAGTAACCCTTAGCTCACCTGAAAGGAGACCTCTAAAATGATATTACAAACACCATACACAAAGCTCTACAGATGAATTCACTACAGTGGATTCAGTGGTGGATGGTTTCTCTTTTACACTGATTTACACTACAAACAGCTTTTCTTATGATCGTCAAGCATATTTTAAAATTAATAACAATGTTTACTTCTTACTAATTAAGAAGCAAGTAGAGATGAATTGTGTGTGATTCTGGACCAAAATGTAAATACTCCTCCTCGCTGTATTCTTTTTCAATTTTAAAAGAAATGATGGGAATTTTGTTGACATGCACATATTTAATACTCAAAAAATCTTTACTGAGTGACTGTTATGTGGAAGGCCTGGATCCAGACCGTAGAGGAGGAAGAAGGACCTGCCACTCAGAGGCACTCCCCTCATGGAGGGTATGGAAACAGTTGCTTGTTTAACTGTCTGGTCTATTTATTCCCCGAGAAGATGGTTCTACACAGTAACTTTTAATACAATGTGTGGCAGGAGAAAGAGCAGCATGCAATTATCCAATTTTCATCTACTTAGATTTTAATGACCATACTTACTTGCCCATTCAATTTGGTAACTTTTAGCCCAGAGGCACTTAAGTAGCAGTTTGAAACCTGAGATTCCCTCAGATTTATATCCATGTGGCCATTGCTTGTTGGATCACTATGCTATAATAGGTTAGTTTTCCATTCACAATAATTCTCCATTTTAAACGGCCAGTATTCTGAACGGGTAGCAAGCCAGTCTGACCTCTATTGTTTGGAGAGTAGTACCCATGAAGTGGTGATAAATAGAACCAATGGTGTCAGACGTCATCCTCCATTCATCAAGAGGAGGCAAAACAGTCTTTCTTCCTCCCTTGGTCATGGTCTCCCACATGAACACTCCCTCCCTCCACCTACATTAGAAGACTGTTCAGTAGAGAGAGGTGGGAAAAGCAAGTAAAGGTCACCTTATGTGCAGTGTTAAAAATGAAGAGGGTTATCCCTCTCCTCTCCAAAGTCCAATAAATTCCTATGAGAAGCAGTGCTTGGCTGGGAGCATGTACCAGGAGGTCATAGTAGTTAACTTGCCATCTGAGTGTATGAAACTTTGAGAAATATGCTGATAAGAGGCCACTGCTAGAGAGCAGGGAAGGCCAGTGTCCTCTAGGAAATGTGACATTGGACAGTACAAGAATATACACAGTTGGGGCTGGAGGCTAAATAGCTGCAGGTCTGGCAGCCTCTGAGGCAAGAGATGTAGAATTATCTTTAGTAGTGTAAAAAAACTTGTAAAACACCCTTGTCTGGTTCTCTAGTCCTTTACAGTCAAGAAAGGGTGAATTTGACAATGATTATGACTGAACAAGGAGTGTTAGAAAGGTTCTATCCAGACAGAGCTGAAGTACCGGCTAATCAGGGTCCCAAAGAATTCCAGGTCTCTTGGAATGAGCCCACAGCATCCTGAAGAAGTGGAGACACTGAATACAGAGTGCTGTTCATAGAGGGAGTGATGACTAAGATCAAATGGTGGCAGGAGACGGCCCACACATATGACAGTATCTATGACATTCTAGTCCTTACCTATACTTTGACCCTGACCCACCTTCAGAGGTCAGAGGCCTACCCAGAGAATTAAGGGACGTAGAGAAATTTTATGCTCCTGTCATAAAAGTAGATGTGGAGAGAGAATGATCGATGTCAACATAATTACTTTTTGGTTTTCTCAAGATTAAAAAAAAAAAAAGACACCAATAAAACACACAAACAAAACAAGAGGGCATCAAATATATGTGACAAATAGCATCAGTCAACTCAAAGGTTCTCCACACCGGCCATCGTACTAAGATGCCCACCCGTGTGTCTTTTTACTGTAGAGTATGTGTCTTGGTTGAATTAATCCCTATCACATTGCAATCAGCTCAAAGCCGTAGCATCCTTCTCAAACTGAGTGTAAACACGGTCTGTGATTAATCTTTAAAAGGGCAAGTTCAACCACACTGCATAGAGCAAAGAGGTGAAGCAGAAAAATAATTGTACCGTTCCTATTCATTAAAATGAGTGCTTCTCCAGAATGTCACCCAACTCAGTAACAGAGCACACCACAACATTTAGTCACACCTTCCAATATGCATCAGGCGCAGCCAGGTTTTCTCCACGTGTCTTGAAAAATTGGAAAAGGTATTCGGATCTTGGCTCCCGACTGCAGACCTTGAATATTTTAATTGGGAATCATAAAATCATACATATGCCATATTAGATTATTTCTTTTCCTCAGGAAATTCAGCCGCTAAGCTGATGCGGAAACTCTCCAAACATTTCAGCAAATGTCCAGATGCTAGTTTCCCACTCAGGGTTCTACTCAGTTCACTTGTTGTTTTCATTGAAGACGTCTTGCTATGTCAGTATGGGAAATGAATCCAGATGTAAATTTTTAGACAGGTTAAAGCTTTATAATGTTCACAGGGGCAGTAAAATCTCCCTGTAAATTGAGTTCTATTCTCATTGTTCTCTTTGGCTGCTAGTTTGTATATCATTTTTGCTAGATCTGATTCTTATATTCAGTAAGTCAAATACTGTGGAGCAGAGGGCTTGTGCATCCATGTGTATGTGTGTGCGTGCTTGGCTATTGGCACATGAGTGTGCATACATGTGTATGTGTGAACATACTTGTGCACTGGCACATGTGTGTGCTTGTATGTGCATGTGTGTGAACATGCTTGTGTATTGGCACATGTGTGAATATGTATATGTACTTTTGTGTGTATATGTATAGTGTATGCATCTTTGTGTGCTGGCACGTGTGTGTGCTTGTGTGTGTGCTTGTGAGTGTATGTCTGTGAACATGCTTTTGTATTGGCACATGTGTAAATATGTGCTTGTGTGTGTGTGTGTGTGTGTGTGTCTGTATGTGTGTCTCTATGTGTGTGAGTATAGTGTGTAGTGTGTACATGCTTCTGTATTGGCAACACAGAACATTTTTTTAAAAAACATAAGAAAAATGAGAAGAAAATGCTGAAAAACTTTATAGAATTATATTACAGTTTTTGCCTGTGGCCAGAGTTCTCTAGGGCAACACTCTCCTATAGATAAAATCCCGAACCCAGGCCTAATAACACAGGCCTCTTATTCTGCCTTCCCAGCTGCTCAATGATGTGAGGCAGGAGATCACAGGGCCTGTCTGAGTCAAAAGAGAATTCAAGGCCAACCTGGGCATATTTGCCTGACCTTGTATAAAACACATAAAACATAAAAATGGGATTGAGAACATCACTCAGTGACAGGGAACCTGTCTAAATATGAGACAGACCTTACCTAGGCATAATGTGGAATTACACAGGTATATACTCATACAGAGGAGGGGGTAGAAACAGGTCACAAGTATGAGCTACATGTAATCTTTATTTCTAATAATTGCATTGAAGAGGAACAGACGGAAATTAACTTTCGAATAAAATTTTCAAATTCGTGTATTTTAGCATATAATTCAAATTCGTTTTAATACTAATTCTTCAAATTCCAATGTTCATTCTGTGTGCACAGAAACAAATAGTGTTAATCTCAGCTAGTCCAGAGGCTAGCTACTGCCTGTGACCACCATAGTCCTTAAGGGCATAACGGATCATAAAGCTCTAAGCCATCCACTAACGCCGCCATAGCTGCGTGGATGAGATTCATCTCTGGATTAGTGGCAGAGGTAGGGTCATTCCTCTTCCTGCTACAACCAGAATCCAACGGCTTTCCCCACCCTTCCTGGGAGACCACTCACACAAATAAGGGAGCTAGTAGTTGTCGACTTCCTATTGCTTTTATGAACAGAAGCTTCGTTCTGGCTCACAGTTTCATGGTCGGTCCACTGGGCTCTTTGCTCTTGGCAAGTGTGACACCCGGTGTGACACGCCGTGGCAAATGCAGGTCTTGGAGCAGGTGTTCACAACATGCCTAGGAAGCTTATGTGCATCCTCCAGTGACACAAAGAAGATGCACTAGGCCCTACTTCCTAACGGTTCAGTAATTCCTCATTGGTTCATTCTGGGAACCAAACTCTGAACTATAGGCCTTGGGAGACATTTTAAAAGATGAGGTGTAGAGCTTTTCTGTACCCCTGAGCTGACAAAAATCGCTTAGTTTGAACTCACGTTCAATCAACTCATAGTTCTGTCCCTCCCAAAATACCTCTGTGGTCTCTAGGACATGACTCTGAACAAGACTAATAGATGGCTAGCTTCAACCACCAGCACAGCCAAACACATTAAGTTAGGCATTGAGCAAACCTGGGCTGGCTTGTGTTTCCTGTGAGCATTCAGACTAGTGTTGCTCCTTTTAGCAAAAACAACTAACGCCAGCCCAAGTATAGGTGAATTTCAAATAATGAAGAGTTTTGGTGTAAATCCAGCCCCCCAAACTTGATTCTGGATACACTACTCGCAGCATTCAAATTTACCCAAGTACTACATATTTTGTCCATAAACTATAACCTGACCGTACACGACTCTGTACTCATTTTCTGTGAATCACTGTGAGGCTCAGATGGCAAGAGGCCACAGCAGCCTCAAGGTCAGACCAGAGACACAAGCCAAGTATAAAACTGGCTCTGACTCTTCCTGAAGATGAGCGGCACACCTTGTCCATAGGTCCCACATCTGGATTTTCAAACCACAGCCCAGAGCACTTTCTAAACTGTGTCTATACTGAATGCATGCCAACTTCTATAAGTTGGCTAATTTTTAATCATTATTTTGTGTACCGTCACTGTAACACCTACACTGTCATCTGCCGATGGCCCAAGGCAGGCTGGCTCAGGGTAGGTGTAAACACTTCATATTTCATATCAGGAACTTGAGCAACCTCAGATTTGGTGATCCTGGTTTGTCCTGCAATCAAAAACTAGAGGAAGAATTATCCCAGGAAATGAGACAAGTGAGACACTTCGGTGGCCAGAAGGCTGACCACCGAAGCAGGAAGATTTAAGTTCAGGTTCCCATCACCCACATAAAAAGCTCTGCTTACCTGTAATCCCAGTGTTTGGGACTGGCGGACACAACATGTTCCCACATATATGTATTATCTTGGCACTGGGATTACAGGTATACATAGTGGGCCTGCTGCCTAGCCTGCCTACCAAGACCAGTGAGAACCTAGCCTTACGGGCTGACTGATAGAAGGCACACATCTCCTCCTCTGGCCTCTGCCACTTGTGATCACAAATGCCTATGCACCCACCCCACAAGAATACTATACATAACACATTAAGGTGTATATACATGCATAAGCACATACAAAGAAATACTTGCATGCATACAAATATATATACAGATGCACTTAGATGCACACATATGTACACATACACACAAAGGCACATATATACACATAGCACATAAAAAGAAATACTTATATACACACAAATATATAGACACACATATACACACAAAAGCACATATACAGACAAGCACACAAAAAATACTTATATGCGTACAAATTCACACATAGAAACATATGACATAAACATGCAGGTATACACACACACTCAAGCTCACGTGTGCCACATAAGGTCATTTCTCCCAGCATCACTGTCTTCATCATCTCTTTGAAAGCCATGCATGACTAAGTATACCTGGAATCCCCAGTGCTGGGACCATGTGTGTGTGCGTGTGTGTGTGTGTGTGTGTGTGTGTGTGTGTGTGTGTGTGTGTGTGTCTTCACTCAGCTTTTATTAAGGCCAAATGGGATGATACGCCCTTGAAAATCAAACAGTACAATTAATTACTCCAGAAAATATTTTGTTAAGATATAAAAAATAATAATAATCAGGGCTGATTGGTGTGCTTGTACTCTTGGTTTAAGGCTCTAGCTGTCTAAGGATGTCAATAGCAAATGTTTAAAAAGAATTAGTAAGAGAAAAATCTTAAGTTACTTTAGGCCCTAATGGTCTAAGTTATCGTAAACATTTTAAAGAATAATTGGTTGACTCGGGAATGATATAGGATATTCTTATGACTGTTTTCAATCATGAACATAAAATATGTTCCTTAAATTTAAATTTAAAAATAAAATATAGTACTTACAAAAGAGGTGCATCAAGAATCCTGAACTGTGGAAAATACCGGGTTGGCATTTGCAAAATGCAGTAGCCTCACGCTGCAGTCTAGACTCCTGAGTATGTGTTCAGACAAGCTCAGTTTCTGATACTAGCACCGATAAATTAGACCAAAACATGAGTCACCTCTACTGCCTGCAAACACACAGAGAGAGACGAATAACACACACATACAAATGGACTCTTTTCCCCCCCAAGCCGTAGAGAATCTCAGAATTCTGAGAGGGAAGAGATGTACCACTATTTGACAGCAACACTTGGCAATGGTTCTGACAGTTTGAGGGGCAGCCAATCTCAGTGGTAAACCCTTTCATGGGCCCTTGGCTGCAACGTTGTTGTAACAGGAATGTGGCGCACAGGGAAAGCAGGGTTGGCGAGCATACCAGGCAGGCTTCGCTCTGTTTATCTCTGCGCTCACTGTAAACTGTGCTCATGGCGGAATCCACTGGCTGCCAGGTCTGCGTCGCTCCGTGGAGCAGAAGACGCAGGGTAAGTGGAGGGAGATTGCAGAAACCAGACAACGCAGCCGTCTCTTCTAGTTTTGGCTGTTAAGCGAAACTTTGAAATCACTGGATGGCTTCAGCTTTGTCGTTCTTGACTACCGACAGCAAGCACCACGAGAGCACTTTGCCTCGCCTGTGTGCAAAACGGGAATGGGAGAAGCATTACTGCCTACGGTGACCCAGTGATAAAGCCCTAGACGGCCACAGTGACCGGCTCTGAGTACACATTTGGTACCTGTGAAGCCCCAAACGGAGAGGCGCATTTCAAGCATTCTAATTACTGAACAGTTAGTCAGAGCGGATCCAGGATTCAAACCAGGCAGCCTGGCTCCAACGCCAGCCCTCTTAATCACTATCTTGCATTGTTGCAATTAATTAGCCATCAATTTTCATAGAACACTTAAAAATGCTTCATTGTGGTGACTCTTAATATTGATAAAACGAGGCACGAAGAGTTTTTAATGACTTGGCCAAGATTTTAAGGAAAAGTTCTGTCTCACGGCGACCATGCCCCGCAAACGTTTGGTAAATAACCTAGAAGTCAGTAGGACACTAAATATTACAGCGAGAGGAGAATCTGAAAACACGGTTCCCTCACGGCAGAAGCTTAAGTCTGGTCAAGTCGCTGAAGCTGAAATTTTTAAAAGGACTCGGCGCAGAAAAACACATGCGGTGTGGACGCGCGGGTGTTCAGATGTGTCCACAAAGGACCAAACGGAGAAAATTGAGAGGGAGCAGACTTAGAAGCTTCCAGGAAAAAGGAAAGTTCGAGCCAAGTTTGGAAAGAAAAGAGGGGTATGGGTTGGCAAAGCCTTTGCATCCAGCCAACTTGCCAATCAACAAACGCTCCGTGTCCAAGGCGGTTCCCAAGGCAAAGGCAGCATGCGCGCCCGAGTGTGTACACAGCTCCAGCCGGACGCCCGCCCTCCCCGCAGGCAAAGCGCTAGACAAGCCAGTCTCCACCACAACATGGCTTTGACAAGTGGCCAAAGAAACGCACCAGCAGAGTATGAGATGACCTTTTCCAAGGGAAGAAGGAAGGAAACTTGATAAAGATGAGCAGACGTCTATGAACCTTTCAACCCTTTCAGTGTAACTTCTTGGGGTTTTTGGTTTGTTTGTTTGGTTTTGGTTTTGTTTTTTTTTTTTTGTTTTGTTTTGTTTTGGTTTTTTTTTTACCATTATAATTTATTTTCATGCCCCTTGTAAACTGCAGCTAGTTTTTTCCCTCTACTTCTATGTCTAGGTTTACCAATGCCCTGTGGTCCGGCCCCTTTTGTATCCTCCCTCCTTTCGGTGCTCTCATGCCCCTCCCCCAATCTTCCCTTACCGCACTAAAAGACAAATGAAAGTAAACAAACAAATATGGGAAGCCTCTACCCTGGAACGACTCAAAAAGTCTGTACTATTAAGACACTGAGCGTGACTGGCTGCTTTCCAGGTGGCTCTGCAGGCTGGTAAATAGCTCAATTAGCCTCTCTCTCTCTCTCTCTCTCTCTCTCTCTCTCTCTCTCTCTCTCTCTCTCTCTCTCTCTCTCTCTCTCTCTCTATCTCTATCTCTCTCTCTCTCCCCCCTCCCCACCTTTCTCTCTCTCACTGGATTTCCCAATTGCATCCTGCATTGTTGGAAAGAGGCAGGGGCACATTAGCCTTGCAACATCCTTTCATAATTCTGATGCTTGGGACACCTGAACACAGCCCAGAGGTCACTGTCCCTAAGCCCTGTAGAGAGGGACCACAGGCAACAGAATGCACTTAGTCAGGACTTCTGCAACACCCGAGGATGGCTAATAAGTGGTGTAGGTGAGGACCCTTGAGAGGCACCTGGGCATCCTGCCCATCCAAGCAGAAGACAGTATCGGATAGCATCTGTCACCAGAGCCCAGAAATAAGGAGAGGGACAGGCTAGGAGCACCGGGTGGCCAATGCCAGCCATAAAGTGTAATCTTCCAACCCAGTCAGACCCAAGCCATCTTGAGAAAGGCTCAAGTCCTAGACTTTTTAAAGTAATACAATCCGTAAACATGTATAAGCCAAGAGAGCAGTGTGCTATAATTAAGCTCCTTCTCTCGAGTTCCTTTCCTTCCAGGGTTTGGCTCTGGTCCCCTCTTCTTCTAAGAAGGTTTAGATACACAACCTCCATCTATGCCACACAGTCCCCCAGCGGAGCCCTGAGATCTATACCATATTTATGTCTATCTGTGGCCTGAGCAGACATAAACAGTGTCAGAAGAGAACAAATGGAGAGCGGCATTCTGTGCGGAGCACTGTATGAAGCCCGGCACAATTCACAGAGCCCTGGCTGAAACTTGTTGCAGGAACATACAGAAAGCAGGACATTCGTGTCATAAGGTAAACACATTCAGTCTGTTGTCTGCTGCAGGTACATATTTATTGGTGTGGGCTATGTGATACCGATGTATTCATTACGCTTTGGCATTTACAATACACAGTGTTTCTCTGTTTGGCTCATTACAGCCTTCATACTAATTAGGTAAAAGGAAATATTGTTTGCAAAAAAACATACTTTTAGGGGGATTACATTTATCCAAGAATATTATGTATCACAATTTTAGAAACATTAAGTCTAGAAACATTAAGTCCCAACATTTCCATATAATTATTATGGTTATACCCTAGAGACGATATTTAAATGTCTCTACCCTATGTGCTGGGTTTGTGTTTCTCTCCAAAAGAGAACCCTGTCAAACAATTAGGAAGCTGAAATAAGAGAAAATATTCTTGGTTGTTAAATTGGAGGGAAAAAGGGTTGCCCCAAGATAAAAATCCTTAATGTAAAATTGTACTTTGATTTGGGTAGTTTATTTTTTTATGACATTATGGGGATTTTTTTTTAATTTTAAGCATAAAATCATACAACTCAATTATCATGATATTTGCATCTAAGAAAATCAAAATCCTCAAGTTATTATATTCAGTGGTTTTTACATGGACTCGGGTCTGTGTTTTTATGATTGCTGTAGTGCTAAGGGTTTGGCTCTGAATGCCGATGTGCCTTTGGTCTTGAGCTGTGATTCTGTACGCGTTGAATCAGGAAGTGAGCTGTAGACACAGGCAAAGAAGCACCGGTGGCTGCTACAGGCAGAATCTGAAAGCCCTCTAAAACCTCACGTCCCCCAGGCTGTCCTCCTTCAGTCTGAAAGACAGTGGACTTAGGGGAGCACCTGGCTTCTGGTTGGATCTATCTTCATCAGGAAAAATACAAAAGGGCATTCTAATTTCAATTGCAGGTCTTCACCCTCTTAGTGCACACCTATGCTCTTGTAGTAACACCTACCTGTAAGCCAGTAAAAAATAGAATATGGGACTAATCTGCCATCTATCTTCCCATGTATTTTCTTTACAAAAAAAAAAAAAAAAAAAAGAGGGGGGATGAGAGAGAGAGAGAGAGAGAGAGGGAGAGAGAGAGAGAGAGAGAGAGAGAGAGAGAGAGAGAGAGAGAGAGAGAGAGAGAGAAAGCATAATCAAAAGCCTAGATGACAAAGACTTGACAGTCAGGTTCTGTGGTAAATGATTCCAGAGTCGCTGGCCTGCAGAGCGCTGAGGAAGTCCCCAGCAGACCTGATTAATTCCAGTCTCTCCAGCTGCCAGGGGAGCAGAGGGTAAGCAGCCTCGCAGAGAGGAGCCTATTACCACTACTAGGCTGAAATAGATCTAATCAGCTCAGAGCCGCTCAAAAGAAAACTTTACAGGTGCAGCTCTTGCTCGGGCACTGCTTTAAAATGATGACTACAAAGGACCGTGGGAGTCTGAAAGCATTTAGTCTTTATTGCAGCTCAAGGAAATTTTCTGCTGCGGTTAGGCCATGCTAATTTACTGAACATGACAAAGCTTCCCAGACCCTGTGACATCATTTGTTTAAAGGCCCCCATACTCCCACTAGTGTACTTCCAATATTACTTTTTTTTTCTTCAAAAACAGTTAATTTGTTGATATTTCATCTGTGTTTGGGCTAATTACATGGCCCATTATAAATGTCTGGACTAACCTACTCTAACATTTAATTTAAACAACAATGCTCTGCAATTTGTCATGGTGCTCCCAAAGTGAGAAATGTTGCAACTTTGTTCTCTGGGTGATCGACGATTTATCAGTGCGGCTTAACAGAGGTTCCTAACTGGAGGAGAACTGCGAATGCTGATGCTATGACCGAGGCTATGAGTCCAAGCTAAGTGAAACCGGGCAGCAATTTGTAGCACAGAGGAGGCAAAAATGGTCAGAACTAATCAATACCATATCAAAGGTATGAATCTGCAACACACACACACACACACACACACACACACACACACACACATATATATATATATATATATATATATATATATATATATATATATTCCATATTCTGTGCTGGATTGTATAACCCCCTTCTTTTTAATGGAAAATAGACAGAGGAAAATTATTAAGGCCAGATTGAAACCAAATAACCATTTGTCTCCCTTTTTTAATCTTTGTAAAGACTTACAGAGGTAAGAGTCTGCTTTCGTTTAAGTAATCAGGATTTGGAAACGCTCCATGAGTAACAAGATATGTTGTCCAGAATGCTGTGTGTGACAGCCGACATGCAGACACGCACTTAGAAAATATATCGATTACTAATGGATTCGCTGATCACGCCACCAAAAGAAATTAGAGGAGAATAGTCAAATCATCAAATTTAAGGTAGTTACAGATGATAAGCTAAAGACTGTGTGCGTGAGGAATTTTATGTCAGAAAATGATACATCAGAACTCAGGAGACAAAGGGACCAAATAGGGATTAAACTTTAAAAGTAATTTAGATTAAATTGTAGAACTTTGCAATCCCTTTTGAGCTTCTCCATTTAAATTCTATGGTAACTGCCATCCTAAGGGACATCCTAAGGTGACTGAGCAGGCCCCTGAGCACACAATGGGATCAGAAGGAGCAATACGGTCATGTGACATTCCAAGATGAATCAAATCTCAAGTTTCCTTTGGAATCTTAACTGCCCATTCAGAGCCCCCACCTTTTCTGGTAAGTATATGCAGAGAACCAGGCTAATCGGTCCCTGGGCATCGTCCATGTTGAGACTTGGTGATTCATTTGCCCTGAATTCTTTTTTTCCATTTGTTTAGATTTATTTGTATTATTTTTATGTGTGTGAGTGTTTTTCCTGCATGGGTGCCTATGCGCCTCATGTGCCTTGTACCTGAAGAGGTTGTCAGAAGACATTGGACCTTCTGGAATTGGAGTTACAGGTGGCTGAAGGCTCTCACGTGGGTGCGCTGGCAACTGACCCACAATCCTCTGCAAGAGCAACTGGTGTTCTGAATCACTTAGCCCACTGTCCAGGCCAGACTGAGTTCTTGATGATCATTTTTGCCCAATAAAATGGAATTTTGAGCTATTTGTCTTTAACTTACAGAGCGACTCAGAGAGTGTTCGGGCTTAACCCTGGAGTCTGCCATGACTGATTGGGAGGTAGCTAACATCACCTTATCACCTTTGTTCCAGTTGTATTCTTGAACTCTCTCTCGAGGGTCCAAGCTGGTCTTCTGTTTAAGTCAATGAGGCATTTCCTTGGAAGCTTTCAGTTGTGTCTCGGCCAGGTAAAGCTTGGGTGTCAAGAAGCCAGCAGTCATCCAAGATGGCTTATGAAGATGTGGGTCTACAGAGCTGAGGAGATTGGTCCCAACACAGCAGTAGCTTTCTTGTTACCACAGCGTACCAAAGGCCAGATTTATGTCTGTCATTTTCAAAGTGACAGTTGGTTCCTTGTGGCTTCAAATGTGCAAGCAATTAGACAGCTGTGCATAGAATCGGTTTGAGGTGCCTGTTTTGTTCTTCCAAAGAGGACTATCTTTTAAAAAACCTGGAAGGATGAATTTGTAGTAATATGGTTTTAAGATATGATGCTTTATAACACAGTAGAATCAAATAGAGTCCCGATGAAGGCTTTGATACCTTGGGGAGGGGTATATTAAGATGTGTACAGCAGCAGTGGTGTACTTTAGACTGTTTGGGCCCAAGTCATGATGCTCAGAGCAAGCCTGGTCTCTTACTGACAATGTAGTATATATTATCGTAGAAAAAGGAGAGGTTAAGTCAATGCAGAAGGGACAAGATAGGAAATAACTAACAAACAAATAGCAACAACAAAAATCAGCGTGGGTCCAGCAGGCAAACAACTGAGCAAATAACCTACATAGAACTCATAGCTTCCTTTTCACATGCAAGCAACCCCTCAAAACTTCCTCTTCCGGTGCGAATATCAAAATCCCGAAGCCCTGAAGCTTTAGGAGTGAAAGAGAGCAGAACTATACCAATGACATCAGAACACCGAAGAAAGGGGGTGAGAATATAACTGTACCAGGCGACCTCTCCTTTTCCTGAGCTATTTTTCTCCTGCCTGCCTCAGAACATGCACCACGCCGAACGCTGAACTACGGAGCCTATTGCCTGTGTAGGCATTTTTGGAAGATTCGTTTATTACAAGTCTCACAGCAAGGTTTGTCAGTGGATTCTACCAGTGTAGCACTAGGGGTGGTGCTTAGTGTGCCTCCAATCAGCTCCATGCATATCCCCGAGAGTCCTTACAAGACCCAGTTGTCAGGGCAACATCTGAAGGAAAGGTGATGAGGCCACAGAGGTAGTATGAAGGCAGCACAGTGGTACCCAGTCCCAGACCATGGAGACCAGCCTACCGGAGAACACCAACACCATTCCCATGTATATTCTCCATCCTGGCCACAATTTGGAAGAAGGTTAGTTAGGAACCATTTGGGTTCATTTTAATTTTCAGTTTCCTCTGGCTAGGCCCCGGGCTATAAGCAGCGTTGTCAAGGCCTAGCTTCTCTGTCAGGTTGTGAGGCTGCATTCCAGAGGAGGCCTGGCTTGCTTGGCTAGCTATTTCCATGTGGTTGGGCTTCCTAATGGAGTCCAACAGGCCTCGTGCTTCTTTTTATGATTCATTTCCAAACCTCCATTTCCTACAGTGTTTGCACTACTGGATACTGCCCTAGCATTCCCTAAATGACAAACCCTCAACACAGACTGGTAAAGATGTGCTAATTAAACTCAATCCACTTCACATGGATGACTCAAGCTGTAATGGCTCATCAGATTTCTCCTGTCGAATGGGATTTAGGGCTGGTCCACAGATGTACTGTTCAGAAATGGGAGCCAGCAATTCCAATGACCGTCCTTGAATTGGGTTTTCTTCCTTGTTCAGATGCTGCAGGATTATATTTCAGTTGGGTTGTGTACTTGGTGACAGCGAGGAAAGTCCTGCTTTACAGCTCCTCTGGGTATATATCAGCCAACAGCATTGTAATGATCTCCACCATTCGGTCTTTCCTCTGACATAGCTTCTCACTCTGTGGTTCTACCACTGGTCAAAGTATGACTCCTGAGCCCACCAGGCTACCACGGGAACTGCCCAAGGTAACTTTAGATCTTGCTAGTCCATTAAGGGGCTTTCTTTTCTACAAAGCTCTCATCAAGGAAAAACAGAATACCACCCACAGCAAACATGCCTCGTGAGAAGTGCAGAGGGACTAAAAACGTGGCCTTTTCTGTGAGGAAGTCTACATCAGATGCTCAGTGTAAAAATGATGAAAAATCCTTCTGTGGTCCTGCTGAAGAGAATGGAGTCTGCGTTGCAGTGGATCCTATGGACATCCTGAAATACATCCAGCATCTCAAGAATGGCGCATTCCATAGAAATGCAAACATCACAAACGGCAGACCTGCCATGCATTGGCCTCATACCAGGGGTAAGATTAAAAAAGGGTTTTAATGCTACAGTGACGTTCAGAGCTTAATGGGAATTTTCAGAATTTCTTTTATGAAGGTTTTAGAGATAAGTCCCTAATGACAGAAAAGGTGATGAAGATGCTGCAAAGGCTGTGTGAATCAGTATTCAAAGCCATAGTTCAAGTCTAGAGGTCTACAGCCAATCAAAGGGATCCTTTCTGCCCCCTGGTGGATGGTGAGATGTCTCCACAAGCCTTAAATCCACAGTGGTGATTTCCCTGAGTCCTTGGACATTGGTTTCTAGAAAAGACATTCTATTTTGTGTCCAGATTCAACCAGTTTTCTTTCTAGAACAAAATCACAGGATCTGGGCAGTTTGGAGCTTCCTCTTGTCTTTGTGTTAGGGTACATCTGCAGCCAAGAGTGGCCATGATTTTTCTCTCCAGTGTTTATTCCCATATTAGTCTCTTTCCCCTTCTCACTTCAGCCCTCAAACAAAAGATAAAAAGAGAAAGGACACACCCATCCCCCACTTTAGCCTTTCTTCCAAATAACATTCTCTCTCCTTCTCTGGGGTTTGTTGGAAGAGTTTAGGACCCTCTGCTTCCAATGGGATGTTGGATTTACAAGACAAGCGGCTGATAATGTTCCTTTACTTCCCAGGTCAAATCATCAAGTACAATTAGAGGAAAAAATAATAAATCCTTGATAGCCTGGCACCAACAGAGATTTCCATTCATTCCCGACCCTTGGGGAAGTCTTTCTGAGTGTGAGATGCTCTGAAATGTTATACAGCCCTTGCCAAAGGTAAAAATAATATGTAGTGATGACATTCCCTCTTCACAAATGCACACACTGCGGAACCTGTGCCGAGCCACAGGACTTCACAATCATTGGGGATTGGCAATTCACACAGCGCAAAATCCCATTTGCAGCATAGCTTCTCCTATCCCATGGGATTCATTGCAGAAGCATTTTAATATCATAGTTTTTTTTATAGTTGAGAACTCGGGAAGAATCACCCTGGTCTAAGATAGAAGGCCTGTCCTTAGAGTGGAGATAACGAACTGACAACACACACACACACACACACACACACACACACACACACAGGCACACACGCATGTACACACCCATGCAGAGTGAGTGAGTGAGAGAGAGAGAGAGAGAGAGAGAGAAAACAGTCTGCTTCTTTTGAATTCTTCGTGAAAATATTGATTTCTAGAGGTAAACATGAATTTTAGTTTCTGTGAGCATTTTTACCTTCTTTTCTCTGCAACTGCACAATTTCCTCTATGAGAACAGAAAAACACAGATTTTGGACCATGACTACATCCTCTACTTCTGTTAGACAAGAGCTAGGATTGTGCTCTTTTAAAGAGCTATTCAAGAGTCGACTTCCTCTTCCCAGTTCTAGACAACCCACCTCACTTCCTTAGCTCTGAGAAAGATGCTGTTTGGATATCTTGAATATTCTAGTCTGTTTTGTAGACACCTCTTTTCCCTAAATGTTATTTGAAAACAGACCAATGTTATTTTTTAATCAAAGCCTTCTATTCCTACACCAGACCCCCCTCCCTCCATCCTTTCTTCTCCTCCCTCCCCCTCCCCCCTCTCATCTCTCTGTATATTTCCCTTCTAGAAATATGAAGCTGACAGAAAAAAAAAAAACTCTTTCTAAAACCGATACATACATCTTTTGGAACAAATACCAGACTAGGTTTGTTATGTTTGCCTTTTATAGACTTCACACTTTGAAATGCCAAGTGATCTCGGAGAGTGGTCGGTTCCACCATGAGGATCAAACAGCTTAATCATCTACCAGATGCTGATGACAACGGCAGCATCCACACGTGGATGGAGAAGCAAGCCACGTGAGGAGAGCACCAATGATGGAAGAGCCCCTTGACTCTGAACTAGATTCCTTCCCAGCTGTGAACATGAGGCTTGGAAACCAGAGAGAGCAATCATCACTAAAAGAAGAGAACCGCTCCGAGCCCTTGGTACTTCCTCTGAGTTTCCATGCAGGCTCTTCAGGGAGGGTCTCCTGGTCTAATCACGGTGATTTGTGGTTTATGCAGAGGTTCTGAAACTAAGGCATCATCGTGAAGGCTTATGTGTTTAGATCTATGCACAGCTGTGAGTCATAAACAAAAATACCAGAATTTTTCTTCCTTAAAGAAATTAGAGCTAAAAATTAAAGCATATTTCCAATAAGACCATTCAGATTAAAAAACTAACAAAATTGCTTTATATAAAAGATAAAAGTACCAGGGTAAAGCCAGCCTCAGGCATCTGTCTTCAGATCTCTCCCTTTGGATAAACAGATAACTGACCCTTAAAACCACAAATCTCCTTGGTCCTTGTCATTGAAAAGGAGAGGGAGGGAAAGAAATGGGGGGTGGGGGGGTCTGAGGCCATTACTAATTTGAACAAAAAAAAAAGTCTCAAAACTTAGTAATTTGAGAAATTAGCCAACTTTTTTCTGTAGATGAATTGTCCTCATCTACAATATACATTTCAGAATGAAACTTAAATTAGCTCCTTAAAGTGGTCTTGTGACTTTAATTATTCACAAAGTACACAAATTTAATGAGTTTTTAAATATTAAAACTCGTCTCCATTGTCACTATGGTGAGCTCTTAATTTACAGAGCAATTAAGTCAGGACCCTCATTTATCAGGACATGTGCGTTTGTGCAAAGCGTCGTCAGTTTTTATTAATTGATGCTACGGAAAGACTGAGGTGAAATAAATGTGTGTCTTCAGAGGTCGGGTCTGTGGTGATGGGGAACTGGCAAGGGGTAGGATGTGAGCTGAAGGAGCCACCTCTCTCTCTCTCTCTCTCTCTCTCTCTCTCTCTCTCTCTCTCTCTCTCTCAAGATTGCTGAGATATAAACAGAGCAGTGGTTACCGCTCTCAGCCAAAATGCTCTCGAGAAAATGCCCCCTGAGTTTTTTTCTGGCAAACATCTGTCATGGGTAGTAGCTGAGAAACAGGGAGACTTCAAAGCGGTACTTTCTGATTATTAGCAGAGTGTTGAGTGTAATGTTCTTACATTTTAATGCGAACCAAGTGTTGATGAGCTGAGAGGGAAGAATTAAAAAAAAGTAGCCCAAATTTCCTTTGTTCTTGAGAACAGGCCTGACAGGAACATTAGCAGTCAGGACTGCTCCTTCATACTCACCACTAGAGTGATTCTAAAGCCTGAGGTACGTGCTGGGAGTGGAGCTGAGCCAGTACCTCTGTCTGGGTACCCATCAACCCACCATGCTTCCAGCCATGGTCACGTGTCCACTGCTTGGCATAAATTATTGATGGGCAACCTTGTTCTCGAACATGGTTTTATAAAAAGCAAGACTCAGTTCAGGTGAGATAACTCTGACCACCTTCCTCCAAAACACGTTTGCTGTGTAAAATGATGAATACACTGTCTGATTGGGGCTGTCAATATAAACAGAGAGCAAGAAAGAACCAGAGGTGTTGGGGTCATGCAGGCTGTGGCTGGAATGGTTGCTTATGAAGAAACTATAAGTGTAGTTAAACTCATAGTGTTTAGGTAAATGCAGACTGTTTCGGTGTGTTCGTATGAAAAGATCGGAGAGTTGACAGGCCCCACGGATTTATTTTTGTGGCTTTGGTTTTGTTTTGAGAGAGAAATCGAAGTCTTTCTATAGATCACAAGCTAGCCTCGAATCCACCATTTAGGCCTGTCTGCCCTCAGATCTACAATCGTCCTGTGTCAGCCTCCAGAATGTTGGGATCACATGTCAGGTTTCCCAATCCTCTTTAAATCTAGGACCCAAATACTTCCCACTGGGTTTGAATTACACCAAATTCTAATTTCACACAACCACACAGGGCGTCCTAGGCCTTTTCTGAAAGGGGATCATCAGGGAGAGAGGTAACATTCCCTCCTGGCTCCAGAACTCACAGCCTTCAGAGCAGCACAAGGTTTCCGGAGACTGTGCCAAGTGGTTCCCTGTAAGCAGGAGTCTGTTAATACACTTCCATTCCTCATTCAGACAGGCAGCAGGGGCGCGGGGGGGGGGGAGAGAAGAAGAAGAAGAAGAAGAAGAAGAAGAAGAAGAAGAAGAAGAAGAAGAAGAAGAAGAAGAAGAAGAAGAAGAAGAAGAAGAAGAAGAAGAAGAAGAAGCAGGCAGCAAGCACTTTTGCAGTAATAAATTGTTCCTTCCACAGAGCGCAAGGCGGATTTTTCTTCCTCTGTTCTCTTTCCTCCTTTGCTGGGGCGCCAATGGGAGGCTGGCTTTCCCACCTGGCCCTGGCTGCCTGTGCCCATAAATTTGCCTATGCAATGCCTGTTTACGGGTCGCTGATGGAACATGGAGCTGGTGCATTTTGCAAGTGCTGGGTAGATAATCATGGTAATTGATGTTTGGAGCTGTGAGCTCCTAGGAGCACAGGGTCTCTTTCTCCCAGTGAGGCCCTGGTCTCTGTTATCAGTCCAGCCCATAATTAAATATCACTCTTTTACAATATGTTTCAGGCGCCTTAATGAGTCTAAAGCAGAAAGAGTCACCTCTTTCCCCTCTGAGCTTTATTTGCTTGTCATTAAACAATGTTATTGAGCTGCCTTCTTTCCCTCTGTTACCAAACCCGCATCATTTCCGTTTTATAATTGCACAATTAGAGCCAAGGCTTTGCTTTCATACATCAGCAGGCCCTGCGTGTGCGTGCGTGCATGCGTGCACTCGTGTGTGTGTGTGTGTGTGTGTGTGCGCGCGCGCGCGCGCGAACACACGCAAACAAAAAAGAAAGAAGGAATCAGGTGTTCCTATAGACCACTCAAATGCACCTTAAATTCAGTAACTACCGTGTTTTGCAAAGCAGCAATCTACAAGGAGTCATTTTCTTCTATCAAACACCTCCACCAACCAACACACTGACTTTCGCGGTGACCTTGTGCTGTGGAGCCCAAGGTCCAATGTGCTCTTTGTTACTGGCTTGCATAATCCCACGCCCCTCCCCCTCGTCTTTTTTTTTCCTACCCCAAGCAAAATCCATTCATTTATATTCAGAGGCTAAATGGCCTTCTTTTTGCCCCCAAAGCTGGCAAGCTGTATAACACCAGTAATTCCCTCTAACAAATTTCCAGAGTCTTTTTACACACTCATTCCCCCTCCTTTCACACACACACACACACACACACACACACACACACACACACACACACACACACACACACTTCCCCAGGCATACACTGGTGTACATCTCGTCCCCCCCCCCCCCCAGCGGCTCTAAGCAGTGCATTAAGAATCTGAAGAAAATCCATTCCCACTCTGCTGCGTCGCATTCTTCTCAAGTCGTGAACCTATCACAGACTTTTCCTAGCTCCGGGTTGCCACGGTGAAGATTTACAATGCCGGTTATTCATACATCTGCCTTCTCTTCCCTTCCTCCCCAACTCCCCCAACCCCCACCCCGCGCCTGTTCTTCGTAAATCCCTTGGGCGAGGGCAACCTTGATACTGAGACTCTTAAAATTCACGCAGGCTTATCATCCTTGGTGAAGACTCCAGGCTGCCTTCCACACCCCCCAGCCAGCTCTTGCACCATGAAGGCTGTGTAGGCCACAGACTTTTTATCTTATCAGTGGGTGGGGGCTGGGGGAGCAAAGAGGGATCATTACCTAAAACATAAAAGAAAGCACACGGTAACGCACCCCTCCCCCACACCTAAAATAAAATCAATGTTTCTTCAATCGCTTTATTAATTTTTAAGGTTACATTTTGGTCTCTGGTGTCCACCATACACTGAATGTGGGGATGTTGAATTTAAAAATGATCCGAGTCTAAATGCAGAACTATTAGGGTGTGCATCAATGAGCACCCCGGGCTAACAGCATAGACCATGCTCCCTCTGCCCACAGAAACCCAGAAGTCTTTCACCATGCTTTTCTCTTAATTTTGACTAATTATCCCATCAGTGAACACAGAGAAGGGGAAATACAAATTTTAAGAGCGAAGGTGTCTGAGAGTGCATGTGTTTGAGCGATGGCCTTAATCTAGCCAAGTGAGGTTTCTATTTGTGAATTCAGTAAAAGTAAAAGATTTTTATTTAAGAAATAAAATAAATGACTATTATATCATTAAGAAAGAAATTTTAATCATAGAAAGTTTCTCCTCAACTAAAAGTAGATTACCTTGATGGTAACACAGTACGGAACTATGTCTTAATTATAACCAAAAAACATTTATGTGGTGTTTTCTAAATGTTTATAATGTGCTATAAAATAACAGGTTAGAACTGGGTAAGTGTTCGTCTGAAATCTTTTTTATAAAGTTTACAACTTTGCTTTTGGCAAATTGAAGTACGATCTTGTGTTTCTTTAACTTTCTTTTTACTTTTCAAAAGTGAAAACCTCTGGTCTCCTACTTACATATTCTCGTGCTTTGTCTCACTTCCAGCAAAATTTACTTATTCAAAAAGCAATGGCAATCCATGAATATCAAATAGAAAAATATCTGTACTAAGAAGCTCACAAAGTTTGGATTGCAGGCCATTCTTTTCAGCATAATAAAAATCATGCCTTCCTCATCTCACCCCTGACCCCAGAATGAGCATCTGCCCTCTGTCCAGTGTATCCACACAGAGTACATTACCCACCCATGTTACCACCAAGTTGTTTGCTGTCCATGTTAATTATCAGATCAACACTGCCACAGTTCTCCCAAAATTGATTTTATTTGCATAATGGTGCTAAGGTATGAGAGTCGTGATTCTAGTAAGTTCATCCAAATGCATGATCCTATACTTTCGATTTAAAACAATGGTATAGTTGTTACAGGTATAGGAGAAGAACCAAGCCAGGTACTTTTAGATTGTGCCTGATTTAGAAATTAAGGTCTAACCTAAGTAAACACAGGTAGGAATCAGCATAGTAAATCTAGAGGTTAATACTATAATTGGATTCTTAGGATATAGCTGTCTTTGATGAGGGGGACTTCCTTTTTTTCATAAGCTCTGTGTTTTGGGTTGTGATTGTATAGTCAAGCTGTGAGGACTTTCAAGACTACCTTCTTCACACCTGAATAAATGTAGCGTCCTCTGATCTTCCTATAGGTCATCTATAAGACCTGCATATGCATGGTTCAGAGCAGACAAACTGAGCCACTTAGAGGTCTTCTCTGAGGAAGCCCATTGGGCTTCTGACAATGACAATCTGGATCCTTATTCTGACATAATTTGAAACACTGGCCAAGGTATCATAGATTACATGTTAAATTAGGAGAGAAGCTGGGGACTTTTAGTTTCCTCAAATACTGGAAGCAATGTGCTAGGAAAGAGAAATCCAGGTCTAACAAGGTTGCCCTGGCTTCTCATACATGTGTGACTTTGAGCCTTTGTCCTTTTGGCCTGCATTTCTCCCATGTTAAACATACCTCATCTCAAGGGACCTGCCTTAAAGGACACGACAGAATCGTAATCGAGTTAACTATTGATGCCAGCTAGTGTAGAACAAACACTCCATTGCCATGGATGTGGCTCGTCTGTGGTCTTCATCTCCCTGTGGTTTGGACTCTTGGTCCCTCTTTAGCCGACTACAGAATTACTTAAGAAATGTCCACAGGAGCATCAGGTCCACAAAGAGCTTGGAAGGTCTAGCATCCTGAGCTGTGTTCCCAGATGAACTGAGCACAATAAAAGCCTGGAAGTACTTTCTATTTATTTTGTCTTCCTGTCTAACCCAACTCTTTTAGGCAGACATTTCCTCTTCCAAACCACCTCTTGCCCCATTAGTTTCTGTGGCCCACACCTACCATCGGTTCCCAGCTTCAGTGTTTAAGCAGATGAGCCCAGATACCTTCTTTGGCTCCTGTATCTCCATTTCCACCTAACCCTCTTATCAGAAGAAAACCGAGCAGATACTTCCACTGAGGTCTTCCAGAGTCACCTGTGGCTGCTCCCAAACATTTTGTATTGACAAAACATTATGGTGGGCAATTCAGCTCATCTTTCTTAACTCCTGGGCGTTGCAGCTGGGTAAATGGACTTACCTAATCACTACAAGCATCCTCATGCGGCTACTGAATGCAGATAGTCATCTCAATCAACTCCTCAAGGCTCCACTGACAACAACCCACAGACACGATAAGGCGTGCTGGGCTATACCATGTCAGTTTATTATTTTCCTTGCTTATTATTAACAATCCGTTAATGACTAATACAATAGATCCGATGGCTTTCAAGAGTTTCTGACCAGGAGCTAAAGTATGTTAAGAGGTATAAGAGAACATGCCTGTGTCATCTTAAGAGCTATAAAACTCTTGAAAGCAACATACCTTGTTATCTGTGAAGCAAGCTGGTGTACTCTGGCTTACAGGTAGGACAACGTTCTGTTCCTCTGTAGATCCTGTTGAGGTATGAAAGCTGTGGATCTAAGCCAGAAGAAGCACACGGATTTTCTGTGTCTCCTGGATTCCAGCCTGTAGGTGGAACTACAGAACAGGGCAGAGTTTCACCTCCTACGTGCACTCAGCAGCAGAGCCCTTTACCCATGTCTAGCTGCACTCAAGCCTGGGGAAGGTAGGCTGTGCTACAAAGGACACTGCACAAAACACTGATGAGCAAAGCTTGAGGGTTGCTGAGTATTTCCAGTCTGCATCTACACAAGTCAAAGGAAGCCTGCCATGCAGGTGTGGGAAGGAAGCAAGCAGGCCAAAGTTAAGAGTACATAGTGCTCTTGAAAAGGACCTGGGCCTTCCTGTCACCTGTGGCAGGTGGCTCATAGCCACCTCCAACTCCAACTCCAGAGCGTTCAATGTCTCTTAAGGTACTATACTTATGTAAACATGCACAAACATAAACAACAAGCATGTGTGAGTACACACACACACACACACACACAGAGAGAGAGAGAGAGAGAGAGAGAGAGAGAGAGAGAGAGAGAAGACAGTGGCAATTTTAAGTGTGTAAAAATTGAATTTGAGCAGTAACAAAAAAGCATTTCGTTCTAAATAATTTTGTTAATCTGTGGTGTAATCTCATGATGTATTTGTCTCTTTTTCTATTTTATTTTTAAGTTCTGTTTTAAAAAAAACAAAGTATTCTTTAAAAATAGTGAACACCTTGATAAGGATTAACTTCAAAGCATTTTGCAGCTTTGTAAAATAAGTTTGTTGAGAGGGTTTCTAAAGTAATTTTCATGGATGCCTTTACCCTTTTATGAAGGGATGTGCTCATATTCACAGCTAATGGTAGTTTTCTGAGAATCCAGAAACCCTTATGTAGCACTTAATGCAAAGGAGTTAGAAAGACTAGACAAACATTCCAACTGACTAAATTGCTCCAGGTGAGGAGAACCTGTAACAGGAACATAATGTATCTTCTTTGCGCAGTGTGTATACCTTTACACTGGTCCCTAGGAGCATGCTCCAGGAGACGTGTTCTCGGCCCTTTTCTCCAGTCTGTGCGCTCATTGAGCTGGAGTAGTTGCCATAAAAAGGCAGCATCTTTGCTGCAGAACCTCAGCTGTTTCAGTTCTGAGGCATCCTGGCCGTGTCCCAACAACAGCGCTCAGCACCTGACAATATGGTGCATGTGACCTTATCATACTTTGAAAGTCACGGGAGATTTTACCCAGAGCAGCACCAAAGGACCAGGGCTTCCCTATAGCTGCAGTCTTTCCTCTGCCTACAGACAGCCTCTTGCAGGGCACTTTCCATCTGCCTTTTTGTTTCTTCTGCCTAGTGCCCAAATCCCCTATTTTCTAGGCCTATGCTTCCCTTCCCAGCTTCCTTTATAAATTATTCTGGGGAGAAAAGGAAGCCTGTTCAACAAGATAGAGATGGAATCAGATATTCACTCCTATATCAAGGTGGCAGTGGGCCGGTAGAGGGGGAATGTAGTTTAATGCCTGAGAGACACAGTGCATATAGGTTGGCCATTCTGTTGGTTCATACAGCTCAGAGTCTCTGCACAACAGTACCACTTCCTACGAAGTAAGATATGAGATAAAAACCAGCATTGCTCATCGGTGGGGTTCTAACTATATGGAACCCACTGTCAAGTTCTGGGTCAGCTTCCAGACAGCACCTTAGAGGCAAATCTTTTACCAAATATTTCCACCAAGGC
Source organism: Micromys minutus (assembly GCF_963924665.1). NCBI lineage: Eukaryota > Metazoa > Chordata > Mammalia > Rodentia > Muridae > Micromys > Micromys minutus. Next base: position 83,718,996 of record NC_137974.1, read on the forward strand.
CCCCATGGGGAAAGCTGAACAGTCCTCTGAGAGAGTAGACACCACATGTAAGCTAGCCATGAGGCATGCTTCGCCAATGTCTCTTCAGCCACCTACTCTCTGTGACCTAGATGCTAGCCCCTTGTTGTCCTCGACACTCTTGTGTGCGTTTCTATTCTTTAGCAATCTCAGAAGCTGGGCCCAACCTTCCAGGTATGATTTTCTTAACCCAATATCATTTTTCAGCCAGGAAGCCCTTGCAGATGGGTTTCTCTCTCTATTGGGAGGGCAGCTAGTATTCCCATCTTCCTGACGCCTACCAGGAAACTGCCTTCTGTGACTTTAAAGCTGGAACATTCCTAGGGATGTTCAGAGGGCTCCCTCTTCTGTGTATCCATAGCTCCACAGCGATCCTTTCACATAGCATGTAAAAAGAAAAGTTGGGAGCGCTTCCCCTCGACCTAGAAATAGACGTGTGGGTGCTAATTATCTGAATCGAATGCGTAAGAGTGATGGGCAGCTACTACACTGCCTGATTTACAAACTTTGTGCAACCAGCTCCTATGAAGTGTTCAGATCCCTCCCTCTGTATCTAATTGACTAACTGCACAAAACTGACACAAGTGTGATTATCATTGGTCTCATTTTAGGCACTATTTGTTAAATCGAATATAGATCTAAATTCTAAATTTGATATCTCAGTCACTGAAAACACCTTAAATTTAACTTAATTGCTGCATATTAAATGACCATGTCATATTGCAGTGGGCCAATTCGTGTGGAAAGCCTATTAGATGTTCACTATAATTACAAGACACTTTCTCTGAAATAGTTAAATAATAAATTGATGAAAGATGTAAAGTCAAGAATAAAATGCACGCAATGTAAACTAATGAAGACACATACGGGTTTTATCTGCCTAGAAATTTGAAAGAGACTCTCATTCATGTACCAAACACTAAGAAGTACTTGGAAATTTTCTTTCTGAAGATTATTAGATCTTGAGAATGTCATACAATACTTTGATATATTCACCACATTTCCCCAACTCTTTCCAGCTCTGGCACATCCCCGCTCTTCCTCCTCCTTCTCTTTCTTCTCCTCCTCCTCCTCTTCCTCCTCCTTCTTCTTCCCCTCCTCCTCCATGTAACTTTGTGTCATTATTATTAAACCATCAAGACCAACTTGTTCTTCTCAAAGATTCTTAGATCTTGGGGATATTCACTAGAGTGTGGTTAACTTACCAGTGCCTATTCCTTCTCTCTCTCTCTCTCTCTCTCTCTCTCTCTCTCTCTCTCTCTCTCTCTCTCTCTCTCTCTCTCTCCTCCTCCTCCTCCTCCTCCTCCTCCTCCTTCTCCCCCTCTCCCCCTCCCTCCCTTCCCTCTCTCACTTGGGGTCCAACTCCTTTGTCAATACTGGGACCTGACTTGGCTTGAGCTCTCATGGGTTTTATACATGCTGTCACAGTTGCTATGTGTCACACAGGTGCAGCTGCTCTATGTCCCCTCATAGCCAGTTACCACCTCTGGATCCTACACCCCTTCTTCTTCTCTGAAATGATCCCTGCCTGAACCTTGGGAGGAGAGACTATGGTGTTTATGTTCCCTTCGGAGTTGCTCATTTTTCAGTTGCCGATTCTGGATCTCTATGTTAACTGCCATTTACTTTAAATGAGATGTCCCTGTTGAATGCTGAGAGATGGATTAATCTATGAGGATGATGAAAAGTCACCAGGAATAGACTTAATTCCCTGTCCATTTAGCAAACAGTAGTCGGTTCTCTGGGGCATATGACCTGGCTGGTCTAGCCATGGGTTCCTGGCCCTGTAATGGTTTCATGCATAGATTTCTTTTATGGAGCTGCCTTACATCCACACAGAAGGTGGTGGCTTTTCCATGATGCTCATGCCAGGACAGTAACAGTGGGTGTGTTTTCCTTGGCTGCCCATTTCTGTAGCCAGGCATACTGTTGGGTAAAACTAATAATTACTTGTCCTTTGTGCAACAAACATCAGCCAACAGAGATAAAGCTCCAAGCCAGTAGCTGCTTGGCATTTTCATGTTTTATACCTCAAGAACATAGTATCTTCAACCATTAAGGTCTTGTCAAGTTCTGCATTGTAACCTGGGGTATTGATTAAAAAAAAAAAAAAAACCTGTACTGTTTGGAAATCTATGGAACCTTTACCCAACAATTCTAAAAGAGGTATCCACTACTAATACTAAGCTGTTAATTAGTCTCTGGTGTCTAGGAAGGATACTGTTAGCCCCCTTATATAGAAACTGTAATTTGTTTTGTGTGTGTGTGTTCTGCTACTGGAAAAGTGTGTGTGTGTGTGTGTGTGTGTATGTATGTATATATGTGTATGTGTTTGTATATGTGTACGTGTTTGAGTATGTATGTGTGTGTTTGTATGTGTGTATGTGTTTGTATGTGTGTATGTGTTTGAGTATGTATATGTGTTTGTGTTTGTGTGTGTGTGTATGTGTGTGTGTGTGTGTGTGTGTGTATGTGTGTGTAATAGTAGTTGGTTTCCTTATGACTTCTTCAAATATGTGGAAGTTTATTTTCATGGCTGAAAAAATAAAAGTGCCATAGAACATTATGCCATTTCATAGCCCTGTCTGTGTTTTATAATTTCATGCTTCCTTTTCGTCTTACTCTTTACAATGCGACTGCTACCCTCAGCAAGACAAGGCGATGCTATAAGCTGTTAATCAGGACATTTTCAAGAATTCTGGATTCTGCAAGAGATAAATGCTCCACGGGATGCTCTTCTCCACAAGCAGAGCCTTGACAGCTGTTATAAGTAACCATGTCCGAGCCACCCAACTGAGATGGTTAGAAGATGTTTGAAACCAGCACTGTCCTTTCTTCATGCCACAGATCTTGCAAAGGTTATTTAAACAAACTACACCTTTGGCTTGGGAAATGGCTCAGTGGGTAAAGGGTTTGCCATGAAATCTTCAGGACCTGAATTCAGATCCCCCGCTACCCTGGCGAACCTGGGTGTGACACTGCACATTTATAATCCTATTTGTGCCCCAGTGAGAAGGGAAGTGGGGATAGAAGGATCCCTGGGAGCTCACAGACCAGCTAACTTCTGGGCCTTCAGCTCTTTGCTCCAGAGATTCAGCTCCTGTTTCAAGGCTCATCTGACGCCTACTGACCCATCTTCCTGACTCTCTGATTTTGTTCCTTTTGTTTTCATTTCCAAATCCATGTGTGATTTTAATTTATAGCAACACAACTCACATTTTAAATAACTCTGTGGTAGAATGATTAATTTTTTTTTTGTTTTGATTTGCTTTTTTCAAGACAAGGCTTCTCTGTGTGTAGCCCTAGCTGTCCTGGAACTCACTCTGTAGATGAGTCTGGCCCCGAACTCACAGAGTTCTGCCTGCCTCTGCCTCCTAAGACTGAGGCATGCACCACCGCTCTCTGGCTGATAGATGGTTTGATACAGTTTAAAACAGAAGAAGGAGGGAGAATTATCAGATTACTAACCTCTCTGACACCCCCCACTCCCCAAAAACTGTTAAATCAATTTTTCTAAATGGGTCAGTGCCACAGATGCACATCAAGACTATTGGTCAATGGAATTAAAAAGAATTTTATTCTTAAAACAATAAATAACATGATTCTGAATATTTGAGTTTCTTTATTATCTCATATCTTCCTTTGAATTTAAAGGTGCCATGGAACTCCAGGCACAGGGGTACCAGAGTGAAGGGACTCCTTAGAGGGTAACACCAACCATACTCCCAAGCACAACTAGAGGGCTCCAGGTATCAGCCCGCTGCTTTCCCCCTAAATCATCTCATAGGATCTATGAGCATTTTAATTGATGAAGAGCATGGGGAAAATCTCCCAAGAATTCAGATTTGCCATTCAGAGAACAAAGAACCAACCTCTCCCCTTCTGTGTCTTTCATGAAGTCCCTGAATTCTAAAGCAGAGAAATTTAGTAACGCAGTCTGTCTTTTCTCCAAAACATATAAGTGTAAGTTTTAAAAATAGTTTGGATCAGAAACATCTTCTGTACATGAAGAAAGTGAGGTGGGGAGTGACTTAGCAGTTTTCTTGGGACACCCATGAGTAAGCACAGGCTCACGTGGCCTTTAGGGTTTAATTTATTCCCGAGAAGGGCCCAGTTCCAGACTATGCAACTTGCACATGAAAAAGCCACCCAAACAAGACGACTTTCCTGAATTTTAAATAGAAGACTTAAATTGCTCACAAGTAAGCACAAATTTCCTAAGTTCGACTGTGTAAGATCCTTCAGAACAGGCACAAAATGGACAGAAAGCCAAGAGAGTGGGAACCCAGGCATACATCAAAAAATTCACTTTTTAATTATATTAACATTACATCGTGCAATGCTTTGTACACACTGCCCCTTCTATAAATACTTCTTAGGCATTGTTACCAATAATTAACTAAAACAAAATAATTCAATACCAATATTTTCCCTTTGAAAGTTTGAAGATCAATCATATAATTTAAAATAGAAGTAATTCAGACTTACCCATGAGCCTTAAATTCGTTTCCCAAATACCACAGATCTGGTCAAACAGATCCTAATGGGTTTGTTACATCAGTGCACCAGATTTTTGGGTGGGAAGTGATGGCTCGGTTATATATTTTAATTCTAGGTTGCCCCTTGCCAACGGAAACATAAGCAACATTTTACTAGGACTGGATACTTGGAGGGTCCCAAAGATGTGACCTCAGCAACTCAGATCCCAGAGACTGTCAGGAGCTAGCGTGCACAGAAAGAAGTCAGTGGCTGGAAATAAACCAAGTTTGGAAACTACAGACTCAGCCAGGTGAGCAGGGACACGGGATAAAAGAGTCCCCAGCACGAAGGAAGGGTCAAAGCTCTTCATGGAAGGAAGGCACCGCACCAGCAGCTCCTGAAGGGCTGGAAGCTGGACGGACAGTCTTCTAATGAGCCAGACATGCAGAATGCACAAGAGGCCCTCACCAGCACAGAAACCGAAGCGGCTCCGTCTTAGTGCTCTCTAGATATCTCAGTACATGGGTCACACTGCGTTTTTAATCTTTACGTTGGGCTTTACATACAAGGGAGCATGTTTGTACATCTGTAACAAATACAACTGAAAATGGCTTCGGGTTTTTATGTAAAGAGTGAAAAGATGAAAAGTTGCAGGACATTTTAAATTGCTCCCTACTGGCTGTTACTACTTAACCTACACACTGGGAGTTTTCTTTCTGGGGCTGACAATGTTAATGACTTAATGCTTTTGATTTTATAGTCTTATTTTATAATACTTAATGATTTTATAGTCTCAGTGTTGGCTCGTAAACAGTAACATAGTTATATATTTTTTAATTTTCTGAAATAGAAATTAAGCACTACGAAAAGACAAATAGTCTTCAAAGCATAGAAATACATTTAGTCAAATTGGGACACGCGAACTGAAGCCATACAAAGGAGGATTGGATTCTGTAATTGGGGTTCTACTATGCACCCCCCCAATTTAAGAAAAGAAATAAAACATGTTTTATGAGCACTGGTTTATCTATAAATTAAAAATTGTCAAGGTTTAAAATAATTTTATACTATATGATGGCATGAGAAGAAGTGGATATGTGCATACATTTCGCCAAATGTATCACTGAAGGAGGGGCAGATTCTGTACCAAGAGTTCTTTCTCTGCAGGAAAAAAAATACGGATGAATCAACACCATAAGCTTGAAGTGGTGATTTCATGTTAATCATTTCTACATTTCAGAAGGCATCAATACTTTGGGGTATTGAGTGTGTGCTCTCATGTATATGTGCATTTGTGTGTGTGTGCTTCTGTGTTCACTTGCACGTGTGCGTAAGCACATAAATGCTCTTTGTATGTCTGCTTCTCGTAGACAGGCAGGGTTCATCTTAGCAAATTCCAAATGAAGAATTAAATGTTCTTGACATTCCGTCTAATAGACAGTGGGTGGCACCATCTTAAGCAGCACATGATGGAGTTTGAATTTGGCAGTATTTTCTTTATTTGGGCTACAAACTCTACCCCAATTTGAAGGACTTTCTACATTAGTAATTAATAGGGCCCCATTATGCTAACTATCATCCAACTTAGGACATCTTACAGGAAGGATAAGAGATGAATAATTTGAAGTAATTTTCTTGTAATCATGCCAATCACTTGAGCAAAGTAGTTATTAAAGGAAACGGTATTATGATGAATTATAGGACATCTCACATTGAATACCTTTTCTTATCAGCTACTCATAGTCTCTGATGCTTGAAAAGGGGCAAACAAGTAGAAGCCTATTCCGAATAACACTCCTGTTATTGTAAATAGAGGTTTGTTTAGTAAACCCTGCATTTTAATGAGGCGTGAAAGGCAGCCTTTACCTTACTTCTGCCCATCTCTTTGGGAAAAGCTGAAGTTCATGGGCTTTGCTCTCCCTTGGAAGGAAGGCACATCAAGCTTGAATCACCTTTGATGACAAGAAACCCTTCCAGTTCAGATCTGCTGAAGTGATTAGACATTATTTATCTAATTAAATGTTCCAAACACATCATTATTGAAAGGAATAAATTTAGTACATTTGTTGAGCGGTGTTAACTGAGATGTAGCTGCACATCGTTTGACTTTTTAACATTTTATTATATCTATTAAGTCTTTCTGTGCTTAATTAAATCAACTTATTTTTCACAGTTAATTTAATGTGATTTCATTTTCGTTAAGGAGTCTGAATCAGATATCACAGAGAGGGCCAACTGTATACACAGACTAAGCCTTGACTCCTCAGGTGTTCTTGTGTGTCTCATTCGAGTTTGCTGGCTCGGAATGTGCAGCGTGATTTCAAAAAGAGGTTATTTTTCACACAGAAGAAGGCTGGCTCCTGATCTTTGGTTTTGTTGGGTTTTTTTTTTAATTTGTTTGTTTGTTTGTTTTTATTTTTATTTTGAAGGCAGCTGTTTCTTTAAGAGTAAAGAACCATCAAGTTAATACTATTTTGTATCCTGGATCCCTGTGGTAATCTAAGCCTGGGGGCCACATTTTTAGCATTTAGGGAAGAAAATAAAAACAAGAATATGAGACCGTGGTCAAGGCTTGCTGCTGAACACTGGCCATTGGACTTCTTAGTTGATCTTCTAGGAACTAGGATGTTTAAAGACTGATGCCGAGGCTCCTCACTAGGAGTAGGTAATGAACAACACGGGCCGGCCAACTGGAGGCACAGAACTCACCATTTCATTCTAACTACTGCATTCAAATGAGCACCAGTCTGTGATCACATTAAATAGCCCTCTCCTTGTCCCAGGAACCCTAAACTATGAAAGGGGGTGAGGGCGGGAGTAAGGTTGAGGCCGTGGTGATACGTGTCAATCAAGTACTGTGGCTAGTGACACCCAGGATGGAGGGTGGCATTTTGGAACATCAAAATCTGCACTTGGAATCTCACTTGGAGGTTGTGGCTGAAAATAAACAGGGGAAGGGGGACATTCAAAGGTTGTAAATTCTAATTAAGCATTGAGATCAGCTTGCAAAGCTTCTTCTTCTTCTTCTTCTTTTTTTTTTATTTTTATTTTTTTATTTTCTCCCCCAAATGTTGGGCTGCTTGGGATTCTGTTAGCTTTCTACTAAGAACATCGAAAAGGAAGGTTTTTGAAAGTCTCGGGCTGACTACCCTTATGGAGAATTTAAAAGGTAACCAGAGACATGGTTAGGGCTTCTCTGTTCCTCGATAGGAAACAATGAGGAGGGGGGAAAGTTAAAAAAATGATGCAAAAATAAGTGGGCTTGTGTGTGCCTGGGTACCCTTCCTTACCCCTCCAAGGCCTGGGGGCATCAGTAGCCATGAATCTCTCCCTGGCCTCCAGATGCCCATTCTGGTTTTACCCCATGGCTGCTTGGACTGGCTTTGATTCCCCAGGGTAAGTGTTCATGATCACAAATTTGGCCCAAAGATTTTTCATTACCCTCCAACATTTCTTTTCACCTCCAACCTCTAGGCAGGACCCTGGCTTTCCCTTTGGAGCCAGGAATATAAAGACACGGGGCCATCGGGCTGACCCAGAGCGCCTTGCTGTCAATCACAGTCGGCCATCTCAGCTGCCTTTCACACCAGGCAGCTGGACCCATCGCTGTCAACCAGGTAACAACCCCCAGACAATAGCGGCCTGAAAGCCTGGTCTAGACGCTCGTTTAGCCACTTACTCGCTGCTCTTGGCAGCTGTTGAAGCATAAATAAGCAGTTTGTAATCAGAAAGCTGACATCATCGCGGCGCGGCTGAGAGGGGAGATTGTTCCTGGGCACTGAGCGGGTTTGTGTGTGTGTGTGTGTGTGTGTGTGTGTGTGTGTGTGTGTGTGTGTGACAACAGATTCCGGGGTGGGGATGCAGATTTGTGCCATGCTAAGCTGGTTTTTCTTTGATTTACAGAAGACAATTGGATCAGGTCCCCAGCTCCAGGGAACACCAGGATTATTTTTTTTTTCACGTTCGGCTCCTGATGGCCAGTCACATCAAATAATGAACTGGGTACCAGTGGCCCATGAGCTCTGCAAAGGTGGAAGCATAGCAGGGTGGACTGAAAGTTTGGACAGGGGAGGTTTGCTGGGCCACGGTGTAACTCCTCAGCCCCTGGCAAGGGACTATGTGATGGTTTGGGTGGGGGGCACACGGGAGGGGTTGCTACCGCAGGAGAGTATGCCAGCCCTGCAAGACGGATGGTTTTATGAAAAGCAGCACAAAAACAGAGCAAGCTTATTTCTGCTTCCCGTGGATGAGGGTGCCTGCGTGTGTTTCAGGATCAAGGTCTGCCTTTCAAAGTGACTGGCAGCTAGCCTCAAGAAAGCAGGAGGTGTGAGCCGTCCAGAAGTGCTGATGTCCCCACCACTTCTACAGCTGAGTAGGACCTCTTGTACATGCTCCTGTTTCCCCTAAGACTGACTTGCCACTAGAAAGAGCCGAGGGAGTCTATGGTATTTGCTTATCATAACGGATTTCTTATAATTGTTTGAGGTTGCTCCCAAAGGACTGGGGGCTTCTTGGGTTTCTTTTAGCACTCGGGTTCTGATTGCCCTGATGTCTGCCGGTGACACTGAACTCAAACTCTGTTGGTTCACAGTGACCGAATCCATGCCAGGACACTATAGACCTTCCCACCTGAATAGCCCATTCAGGTAGTTTTGCCCATCTCCAGTTTCCTCTACCAAAGAAAAGGAAAGAAAAAGCAAAAAAGAAAAAGCCTAGTTCTACAAAAATATTGCTGTTCTATCTCCCCGAGGGGCTCTGGTATTAGTTTGTTCTAAGTAGCTCATGATTTAGAATACAAAGGCATTTCCAGAGTGCATGTTTAACAAAATGACATAGCAGATAATTGAAATTTATTTGCAATTTTCAAACTACAATAAACACAATTCTCCTTTTCTTTCATTAATAATCGCACGGCTAATGCATAGCAATCCCTCTGCAGCTTTTACAAGCAAACTTGAGCTGGTGCGCAGTAATAGCTGGAAAAGTTAATGTAGCTTGAACGAGGTTTCTAATTGTCCCTGTCTCTGTCATATTTGTCTACTTGAATGGTCCTAAATACCACAGCGATTAATTACTACAGAGCAGGTATTACAAGATGTTATCATCTTTCCCCAACCGTCTGGGTGAATGGAGAGAAGAGGAGATTGTTACAGCGTTTCATCTCTGCTCTTCCTGTAAGACACTTTAACCAGAAGATTTAACGTGTCAAAGTTAACAGCGTTTCTAGCAGATACTCACATTCTAATTAAAGATTAGGAACGTAGTGCATTACACTGTGATTTGTCATACATGGCTTGTTAAATAGGAAACCTACCGGGATTCCCTAACATTTTATAAACATTATTCAGGGCTTTTAATGTGGGCAAAGTGAAAGATTGTTCAACTGCACTGCAGCACAGAAAGCAGGTCGCCCTCAGTCCCTCCCCCACCCAGCTCCCAATAAATAACAAGATGAGACAACTTAGGCTGTTGGGAGGCTGGCTGGCAGTGGAGGCTCTGTTGGAGCCATGAATCACCTCTGGTTAGTATTTGGTGGTAGAAGGAAGATCTTTATTATTAACCCTAGGCTCCCCTTCTTTCTCGCTCTTTCATTTCTCTCTTCTTTCCTCCCTCCCTCCCTCCCTCCCGTCCTTCCTTCTTTCCTTCCTTCCTTTCTTTCTTTCTTGGTTCTTCCCCCCCCCACCCACTTTTCCTTTTGGCTGCCAGCTAAGTAGAAGAAGGTAAGAGTCTTTGTTTGAATTGGAATGCCAAAGGACAGAGGAAAGATGAAACAGTGTTTCAATACGCAGCCAGAGCCTTCCGCTGCTTTCAGGAGCCCTGACCGTACCAGTTTCAGTACGAGGGGTACAGGACTGGTTCCCGTTCAAGATTGCCTGCGGAATAAATTAATGAGACACCGAGCATTTGCATATTCACCGGTGCTTACTAGGTAGAAAGCGAAGGCCAGGTGCACTGAATTTGGGGATTAGAAGATTTGCTATGAAGTCACATCTTTCTCTTCCTCAGAAACCGGGTGCTCTAAGAGTACAAACAATAGTCAGGCGAAACTCTTGCTTAATGAACACTCTGAGTAATTATAGCAGCAAGGCAAGACAAGGAAGATTCGTCTAGCTTTCAAGCCCCAGTGAAGCCAACATAGTGCCCTAGTTATAAAGAGGCCTAGATGCAATAGTTCTGGGGCGTAAAGAGAACAAATCCTACTTGCTCTCTCTGGATTCTAGGTCTTAATTATGCTGGTGGTGTGCCATGGTACCTAATGCAAAATGATCAATTGAAGGAGACCTTTACATTTGTAAACGTTATTATCGACTGGTTGCCAGTCTAAGTTGGAACACGGAAAAGCTGTTTTAAGAAAATTACAAGCAAACCCAAATAGGGGGACGAATCTGGGCTCTTTTAGTAAGGACTGTGGGTCTCCTCATTTCCCCTGCTAGTAGCTGCCGCCAGGATGTGGAGAGAGCATATTGTTTAAGGCATTTGTAGTTCACTGTGGAGCTAAGTTTCTGTGCAGCTGTGGGTCCTGGCTTGGAGACTTCTCAAAGCTCAAGGGCACATAACCTCCTCCGGTCCCCAGGGCTCCTTGGACAGAGAAGAGTGGCTGTCCATGCTTTTCAGAGCATTGTACAGTGGCAAAGGTTGTCTAGGGTTTTTAATATTTTGCTGTTATTTTAGACAGACAGTCTTGCTTTCAAAATCACTTTTATTTTCTCATTCAAGGAAACAGTTGACAGCACTCAGCCTCTAGGAACTGATGATCGAAATGAAAGCAGAACACGAGAGGTATTTTTTTAAAAAAAAATAATGATGGGTACTTCCTAACAACTCCCACTCTGCCCTCTTATTTCACTGGGCCTCTTCCTGACCAAGGCAGGCAGTAACCCGTGGTTGGAAACAATATGTATACACGCTGCAAGTGTACATGCATAATAAATAGATACCCACAGGTTACACAATGGATGCTCTCTATACAGCTGAGTCTTTTTACTTAATTTAAAAATATTATTGCCAACATCTAAAGCTCTTTAAAAAAAAAAAGACGTTCTCCCCATATTTACAAATAGTCTCAGAATATGAATTATTTAAGTGACTTCCCAGAGAAAAAAATCAAAGAGGCTCTTAGTGCCCATTTCACTGCTGCTTAGATCTTAAGCTTTTAATTTATTTTATCAAGGCTCAGAGGGTACAGTAATTGTCAGGACAAGCCCTCCACCCCCTTCAAAATAATCTGCACATGTTTGAAAATTCAACTTTTTTTTCCACATACAAATTTTGATATGCTCACAAATACACAGAAATCAATTATATCTGTGGTGCAGTTACATCCAGGGAACCCCATGTCCTCATAAACTAAAGGAATAGACATTTATTACTAAGTATCAATAATATCAGTTAAGGATTTTCCAAAGTGTTTTTCACCTTGAAAGGACCTGCTTGAAGCCTACACAGCAGCGAAATCACTGGAGTCCAGGGTGTTTTTGTCACACACACAGAGCACAGATTTTTTTGATTATGTAGATTTCTTTTCCGACTGCAGTTTCATATGCAAAGCATGCATCGGCCACATCCACATTATCTCCTAAAGCAGCCATTCTGAAACCCAATCTGAGGACAGTGCAGACTAAATAAAATTTCATTTTGATTTGGCCTCCCGCTGCGAACTGGACTGCTTTGTCTCAGCCGACAGAACCAGCAAGCCAGAAAGGTATGTGGCGCTTTCCATGGCTGGTGGTGTGTCTGGGGGCTCAGGGTTGCTCCTGGCTCAACTCGCAGTGCTCCCACTTCCTGCTCCCCCTTTTCTCTCAGTGATCTGTGTCTTCTACCTGCCTGGCAGATCCGTGGCTCACCCATGTCAGTTGTAGACTTTGCCATGTGTTTAATCCTTCCTGTGGCTGTTTGCACACCCCCTCCCCACCCCCCAGAGTCTTTGTTATTGTTATGCTTTGGTTTTTGTTTTCTTCTGGTTTTTTTTCCTCCTCTGCCTCTATTTTCTGTTTTGTTTTTTTTTTTTTGTTTTGTTTTGTTTTGTTTTGTTTTTTCCTTCTTCTTCTTCTCATTGGTCTTCCATGTTTCTCAAGGTGTTGAATACTAAAACACCGAAAGAAAGGGAAATTCTGTAAGGGCTGTGCTGATGCTCCACAGATTTTTACTGGAGAATTTGTCGTGCTGGATTTTATCGTAAATTTGAAGATGTGTTGAACAGCTTCGAAGGACTTTAGCATTCATGGCCCTTTGGAGTCGCCTTGGCAGAGAGGGAATCACCCGTTTTGGAGAACCAGGGAGACTGTAAAATAAAGAGTATCTTCCAAGGGGACTGGATTGTTTACCATCTTGGTATGGTGTGTGTGAGTGTGTGTGTGTGTGTGTGTGTGTGTGTGTGAGTGTGTGTGTGTGTGAGTGTGTGTGTGTGTGTGTGTGTGTGTGTGTGTGTCCTCAAATGCATTGTGGAGCTTGCCTGTGTCTCCTGCTCAATATGATCTCTTTTAAACAATGACCTTCACTTAGAGTCATCTCAGGAGAGGCCGATTCTGTCAAAGCTCTTCTTAGACTTGTCCCACCTTTTGGAGACTGGATTGGGGTTGAAGGGACACCCTGCTGTGATGTCCTCAGAAGCTTTTCATACAGTGGCTGGGTGCCAGAGGGCCAGCCATCCTGGGAACTCGATTTTCAAGTGGAAAGTTCTCCTTGGAACAGTCGCTGCCCTTGACCAATTCATAAGGTGCTGAAAGGGAAAGATGTGTCTCTCCCTGGTTTACATATTGGCATATCATTAATCTAAATTAGATTATAGCAAACTGGTTATAATGGATACAGAGTAACTGAAAAATAAATTGCCTAAGAGGAGTCCAGGGAGTAACTTCATTGTGACTCGGGAGTTCAGCAGAAGTAATTCCACCTAGGAGATGGGTGAGTGGGCCAAAGTACCAAATAGCTTCACGGGGACCTCACCTCCTCACCCAAAGCAAGCACAGAATAGGTCATGTCATATAACTTTCTACAGGGTCAGAATTAACTTTTGGGAAGCCCAAATATTGAAGCATGCCAGCCAAGGGCCTTCTGCTTCTACCGAGGTGAGCTCTTGGTCCTGGCAGCACATCCTGTTTGTGCTGAGGCACCGCCAGGGGTGTAAGCAGGACTCTGGGTGAGGACGCAACACAGCCAAAGCTCAACCATTTGTCATGAGGTTCCCTATGTGTTACTGTGAGGAACAAAATGTTAGAGAAACAGTAGCAGGAATCTGAAGCCCGTTGGGATGTGGTGTAGGTGTGGCAGTATATGAAGAACAGGCAGAAGCTAGGCCTTACTGAAGACTTCGCCCAAGAGATGGGTGGTACCTGACACTAATGTGTGTCTTTCTGCAATGGCTTGGCTAGGAAGCTACATAGCCGTTCATGATAACGAGATACAAGTTTGGTTCTGTTTCTAAAAGGACACTTAATTTACGTGTTCTACAAATTTTCTCTAAACTAGCAACCATTAAGCAAGAAGGCCTTCTTGAAAAGCCAGAATTTAAATAGATAATATTTAAAATAGACAAGACGTGGAAACACAAGTGTTTATATTTTTGAGTATGCATAAGTAAATCAATATTTAGAAATAATGTGCACATATATATGAATATGAAAAGAGACTGAATTATTTATTTAATGAGAGTCAGCAAAATCATATTGAAGATAAAAGTTGATAAATGTATCTAGTATATCTAAACTCTAGTTCACGTGGTGTGTGGAATATGCACCAAGGGTTTGTACTAAGTGACAGAATATTATTAATTGATATGTTCCTTTTAGACTCATCTGGAACCCCTCTGCAAGAGGAGAAAATTATTACAACATGATTTAAGCAAGCATGAAGTTTTTTGGGGGGCCCAGTAAAGAAGCAATCAGGATGATGTACCCCACCTCCCTTTGTGATTTCTGCCAAATCTGAACCATGTCACCCTCTGAGTTCATGTCCTCCATAAACACAACACTTTTGTGTGTCTGCCAGCCCTACATATACTCCTTGAAGGAAATGCTGACAACGGTAATGGGGTCTCTTGTGCGAGGAGCATCCTCTAGCCTTGCACATTTTGTTACCTGGGTCTGTTGTGATACAGAAGAAGGACCGATAACAAGAGTTGCACATACAGTCTGGCCATCTTGAATTCTGTCAGTCTTAGAGATGGTGATGGTCAAGGGAGTTCAGTGAAAGAATGCATGGATGGAACAGTGCTGAGGGAGGACATCTTAACCCGAAAGAGAACCACAGTATTCACACGTATGTAATAAGAGACAATATTCTAGACCCATTAGCTCTGTGAAGAAGCATCCAGACATTTTCTTTACAATTAGGCAACCTTGGAAAATTCCCACAGTTCAGGTGACTCGGGCAAGATTCAATAGAGCTGGTCTTTGAGCAACGGCAAACCGAATTTTGCACTCGAAGATGGGACTTGTGAAATGTAGTGAGGGGCCCTGCAAACCACAGCTTACTTGGGCCAGGCAATGTTCCTAGACCACAGTATTTTAATCTCGTGGGAATGTCCAGCAAGATTTTAAAGTCTAAGATAGATAGGCCCTAGAGACATATGGAAACTCTCCACAGGATCTTCTCTAAGAATGGAAGAGCTCTCTCTGTCTTCTAGTCCATGTGACGTGAAGAGTTGTTTTTGCTGCATTGTTACGGAGAGGGAGGGCCTTGGTCTGAGTGTCATTGGCTACTCTTGGCTATGTAAAAGCACAAATACTGTTGTCACCAGGACAAATGGCCCTACGGGAGCACGGCTGTACTGAAATCATGGACAGGAGTCTGGGGTCTACAGGCAGAGGGATGGAGGCTGTGTACAGGAAGAGTTGCTGGTTACCCATGGTCAGGCTGTCCAACCCCAAGTAAAGGGTCAGATTCATACCTACTTGCTGCACAGTATGCTTCTCTTTTGAACATTGACCTTCATTTGGAGTCATCTTCTGACTGGCTGCATCGGTTGCAGAGAGAAGGGAGACAGCTGGGGCTCAGAGATTAAGAACAATGGCTGCCCTACCACAGGACTTGGGTTCAGCCTCCATCATCCACATGGTGGCTCTCAGCCTGTTTCTAACTCCAGTTCCAGGGAATCCAATACCCTCTTCTGGCCTCCGCAGACACCAGGTATGCGCGTGGTGCAGATATGCATTGGCAAAACGCTTACACGCATACAATTAACATACCATTTTAGATTTTTTTTAAGTGTGTGGACGAATCCCTATTTGCTCCTGAAGTCACCAGCGTCCATAAACTGCACACACGTTCCCAGCCCTCCAGAACACTACCATAAAGAACACGAGGGACACGGGAGGAAAACATGAATCTGGGCATCTTGTCCAAATGTAAGAGTGAGCACCAACTGAGAAAGGCCGTTTAAATTATCAGGCATGACAGCTCGAAACTTGATTGGACATTTAATTAATTTTTCTCCCTATCCTCACTCATGACTGATCGAGAGCTTGGGAAGAAGCCCAGATGAGCTGCAACTAAAACACAGAAAGTCAATTACGTTTCTGTCTCATGGACAAGGACTACCGTCTCTGAGACTTTGAAGGTCAGGTACATCTGAAAGATTACAGGTTTTCACCTCCGAGTCTTTGCTAAAGGACTAAAAAAAAAAAAATGTGTTAGAGACTGCATATGCCAATCTCAGAGCAGGGGAAACAGGAAAGGTGTATGAATAAAAATTGATTGCATAAGACATTTAAACTTCTCAATCGCTCTATGTAATGTAACTGTAAGTCCAGAGAATCCAATGTCACTGTTGAATGGATTCCACACGGCAAGTTCCCCTTCTCTGAAAAGGATATTTATTGCTCAGAAGTGGATCCAAATGTATTGCCAATGTCTGGTGTCTAAATTCATGGTCTAGTTTATGCACCAGGCTCAATGAGAGCCCAAATAGAGCCTCCCTCCACCCCTCTCTTCCTCCCTCCACCCCTTTCTTCCACCCTCCACTTCTCTCTTCCTCCCTCCACCCCTCTCTTCCTCCCTCCACTTCTCTCTTCCTCCCTCCAGCCCTCTCTTCTTCCCTCTCTCCCTCTCTCCCTCCCTCCCTCTTTCTTCCTCCCTCCCTCCCTCCCTCCCTCTCTCCCTCCCTCCCTCTCTCCCTCCCTCTCTCCCTCCCTCCCTCCCTCCCTCTCTCCCTCCCTCCCTCCCCCACTCTCTCAGGAATTTAGAATGTAAACATAGAAGCTGGCTTGCTGGGATTGTTGGAACAGGATGCATTCGATGACATGGCAGAAGACACACAATGCATACATTTTCCATTTGTTCCAGGAAGCTAGAGACTGGCCTGGCTTTCTTCCTCCATAGACCTGTTTGGTCAACTCATGTTGTGTTCTTTGAAATGCCAGATCGAGCCTCAGCCAACTCCCCCCCTTATGCTTAAGTTGGCTAAAGTCGATTTCAGTTGTTTGCAGCTTAAAAGCGTGGTATGGTGCCAAAAACATGTGAATAAGAAATTCTTAGAAATTGCTGTAACATTCTAGACCCTCTAACACTTAGCCTGGGGGTGGGGATAGAGAGAGTGAATGCTCACTTAGACTTCGCTCGTGCATTAAGACTGAAGGGCTGTTGAATCTGATAATGGAAGGAATGTTTGAGGTTTCTATCAGAAGTCTCTAGAAGGGGAATAAACACCACGAATATCACTACCTTGGAACCAAAAGCTTCCATGTTGTAGCATTTCTGTTTCCAGACTGTGTGTTAAGACCTCTTTGGGGTTGCAGAACTGATATTTCATATCGAATATTTACGTTACAATTCACACAGTGGCAAGATTATAGTTATGAAGTAGCAATGAAATTAATGTTATGGCTGGGGGGTCACAACAGCATGAACTGTATTAAATGGTCACAGCATTAGGAAGGCTGAGAACCTCTGGGCTGGCATGAACTGTTCCAAGGTGTAGTTCATAGGATAACTCCCCCAGAGATACCAAAGACTGCTTTGTTCCTACATCTTGGTTAGTCTTGTAAAATATGCATCAGGTTGAATGTCAACCAAATTTTTACTTAAAATGATGACAACAGGCAAAATAGCAGAGAGTGTCTTCATGCCCAAGGACCCAAACCAGCTCAATCCACTACTGAAAAGATCAATCAATGGAGCGGGTTGGATGGAAATCTCAATCTTTTTTTAAAAACAAAGCAATGTGAAGGCTTGCAACGGAAGCAGTCTTTTTGATTGTAACATTAAACCAAGTGCACGAAACGGTCCAAACATCATAGAGAACAATCTGTGCTGTTAATAAAGCATAAACCAAGTGCATGGAGTGGTCTAAACTTTCAGTAGGACAGTTCATGCTATCAATAAAGCATAAAATGAGGCTTAGAGCTCTTAAAGACTACCTTGCAATGTTCTATATGACCATAAAGCAATACATGTTTTAGTTGTATTTTTATATGCTATGTACTATGATGCACCTGTTATATATGTAATTTTTTAATATTATAGAGTACTGAATATATCTGTGCAATACAAGAAGACATATAATATGGGCTACATTAGGGGACAAAAACTTTACACAGAGGGTTAAAGGGGTTGTTCATGTCTGAAGGACGGAAGAAGGTAACTCTAACTAGACCATTATCGCTCGACCACATTAAGGGTACGTTTACTCCCCTCCAGCTCATTACAAACTGCTGTGATTTCCATTTATAGACCTTCCCCCTTGTTTTGCCTTTTGAGAGAAAAAATACTTGCATTTTTTCATGTTAAAGAAAGTATTTTAAGAAAAAAAATATGTATTATGAGAACTCAGTTTAAAAAAACTATCTGTGACTTAGTTACGGGATGAATGAGAGCTTTTTCTTTTTCTTTTTTCTTTTTCTTTTTCTTTTTTTTTTTTTTTTTTTTTTTGGCCAGCTATTTATGAGTATTTGGAGAGTGGGTAAACAGTAATGAGGGTGAGGAACTGGGTAGAACAAGGAGACCGGGGTTGGAGTAATGGCATGAAATTAAGAAAAGGGAAATTTAGGTTGATTACCAATTACCAACTGAAAATCTTCTTAATGCCAAGGTCTATTAGACTGTAGGGTAATCTTGCGGGGGAAGTAGGAGGACTCCCATGGCTTGGATGTTTCGAATCAGAGTGGACAGAGCGCCATCAAGGGCACCCCGTGGCGAGCCATCTACCCCGTTGTGTGAATGAGTGAGTTCACCTTGGTTGCCTTTATAGGCTCAAACTTCCATTCGACCTGGGGACAGAAGAGAAGGGAAAAAGAAAAGCCACATAGCTGGGTCTGCCCCACATAGCTCAGGATTTACCCAAAAGATCATGGGGAATCATCTGGAAATATTTCTTCTGCTTCTTGTCTGGGGCGGTCTCTGAACACTTTGATGAAAGCTCCGGAGAGACAGTTTTGTTGGCAAGAAACACCTTCCCAAGATATATGCTTTCCACCTGGGAAGCTGACATCTCTCTGAAATTCATAGAAACTCATATCTTGTGTCATGCAGCACTCTACTTCTCTGTAAAGTATAAAGGAAAGCAACCAGGCAAGTGACATTTTAACAACATGGCTACCAGGGCATGGTGGGTGTGTGAATTCTCTCCTTCCTAAAAGGCCAACAGATGAGAGGAAAAGGCAGTGAGAAAGAAAGTCGAAGGGAAAGGAGGACGGATCTGATTAGCAATTGATAAGCTATTGATTGCCATTTGCCAACAGCTTTAAAATGTGAGATATATATATATATATATATATATATATATATATATAGTCATTTCTCTTTGTGGGAACTCATCTAGTCATCTGGGAGTGGATTTCGGAGAAAGGTCTTTCATTCTGTAGGGATGTCTGTAGAAGTTAATGCGTCTGTGTGGAGCTGGTTACATCTTCTGATTTTAACCATAGAAATTCTGTCACCCATAAGGTGAAACCAAATAGTATACTCATGTGATACTGGTGTCTTTTTTTTAATGTTCTAGGTTAAATAAACATACCCAGATTCATGAAAACCAAGATATACAACATGAGCTAACATGCATCTTACCATAGTTTGTCTTCATACAAAATCACACACTGAAGTTTGTATACCATGGCGGTGGTGGTAGGGACTTGAGAAAGTGCTTGGGTCATCAAGAGGGAGTGAGTTCCTACTCTCAGAAGACTACCTGAGCCACTGCACTGAATGTCTATGTTTCCCTTTTCTACACAACCATGTGTCTTCCTTCTTATGCACTGAAGCAGCAGAGGCCTTTGCCAGTACCTTATCATGGACTTCCCAACCTGCAGCAAGGAGTCGGCAAACCTGGTAAACCCCTTCTGTTTGCAACTTACCCAGATACAGGTTTTTCTATTAGAAGAATAGAAAGCAGGTGATGGGTGAAAATTCACCTATGGGCTATGGACAGAGAGCACAGTGAGGGCAAGTGATGGATCATAATCCAGCATCCAAGGCCCTCATGCAGAAGCTTCTCCGGTGTTGTGTGAATAGAGTTCCTATTCTGCACGTCTGTATTGAGCAGGACATACGTCCACCATGAAGATGACAACAGTGTTCTCTCTCCTTCCTCCCTCTGTGTTCTCCACCTTTTTCCTGGCAAGGAGTTATAACCATCACCTGTGGTCTGTTCTGAAAAGTGTGTATGTGTGGGTCTGTGTATCTCTAAGTATGTATATATTTGTCTCCGGGTGTATTTACCTGTGTGCCTGACTCTGAGTGTGTGTCTGTGTGTGTGTGTGTGTGTGTGTGTATCACTTGCCCTCACTGTACTCTCTGTCAATAGCCCATAGGTGAATCTTCACCCATCACCTGCTTTCTCTTTTTTTAATAGAAAATAATGCAAACAAAAGGGGTTTACCAGGTTTACCGACTCCTTGCTGCAGGTAGGGAAGTCCACGATAAAGGTACTGACAAAGGCCTTTGCTGCTTCAGTGCATAAAGGGCTTTGGAAGGAAGACACGTGGTTGTGTAGAAAAGGCAAACATAGACTTTCTGCCTTATAATGCAGTGGCTTAAGGTGTGTGTGTGTGTGTGTGTGTGTGTGTGTGTGTGTGTGTGTATGTGTGTGTGTGTGTGTGTGTGTGTGTGTGTCTGGAAAAGAGAGGGAGAGAGAGAATCTGTGTCTAAGTGTGTGTATGTTTATATCTATGAATGTGTCTCTGAGTATATGTATATATCTGTGTGTGTGTCTATGAATATGTGTGTATATCTAATTGTGTGTACATGTCTCAGAATTTGGTGTCTATGAAAATGTCTGTGTATCTGTGTTTGTGTCTGAGTCCGTGTGAATATATGTATGTGTGTGTGTAAGTGTGTATATGTTTATGAATGTATCTCTAAGTGTATGTATATCAGTGTATGTTTGTCTGTGTATAGTATGCATTCATGTGTGTGTAAGTGTGTGCTTGTGTGTCCCTGTGTGTATGTGTGCATGCATGTGTGCATATGTTTAAGTGTCTGTGCATGTATGTTTACTTGTGTGTGTTTGAATGTCTGTGTGCATGCATATATGAGCACGCATGTGTGTACATATGTGTGGATGTGTGGATATTTATGTGTGCGTGTGTGTGTGTGTGTGTTTGCTCGCACATGTATATGTCTTATGCACTTCTTGTGCTCTTCTTAATTCTCTCACAATTTGTTTGACAAACTCTTTGTGTGTCTGAGTTTAACTCTCTTTATAATACCACATTTCTGTAGCCTGACTAAAGCAGTAAAACATCTCATTCCTCTAACTAATTCCACACATGTAATCAATATTTTCTAGAAAAGTATGAGTCTTTTCTCTCCTTATAGAATGAAAAGTTCTTCAAAAGCCCATGTTTGTGCACATGTATGTGTGTATTTTTGAGACCAGACATTTACAGGCAAGCATCCCTCGATGCTCCCCTTTTCCTAGTGCCAAGGTTTCAATGCAGGGCCTTTCATGGTCAGACAAATTGTTCTACTAATGAACTACAGCCCCAGGACAGTGTTCATACAATCTACTCTTAATAACCTACTGATAGGGAAATTGTTCATATGAAGTTACTCAGGAGGGTGTTGTGAGGGAACATGCGTTTTCTGCTGTGCACTGAACTGATGAGAAGTTAGTCGTGTCCAGTGAGTCTGTCCCAACACCCAAAGAACTGACGTGGTCACAGACAGACATACAGCACATTTTCTACATCATATGCCCAGGAAGAAATGAAAGGGGCCCCAGCGGGCAACTGGAGTAACTCATCAATGAGTCCCACTGTCTCTACAGGGAAGTAGCTGGGCTGATTTTTAAATGCAAACAAATTTGGTCAAGAATCCACTCTTCCAAGCACAAAATCTACAACTGCCAGTCAGAGAAGTGAGAAGTCGAGTTACAGACCCGGCGCAGTGACAGTTGTCCATCTGAAACACAAGCCAGATGAGTCTCTGCCGAAAGGACACCACCTCTGAGCATTTTCCTTCAGATTTACCCAGAAAATATGGAATTAAATTTTCTGTTAATTTTTACTTCTTGCATTTAGTTTAAGGGGATAGCTCTCCCCTTAAATCTGAACATTGCAACTTACATCTACAATGGCAACCATACTCTTTCTATAAATGTAATTTTAAATACTTCCATATATGATAGCTCATCGGTCATTGAAGAAATACCTAATTTGGGATCACCAAAATCCAAGTTAATTCCACAATGGCTTAGTTTTATTAACTAACTGCTGGGACAAGAGTTGAGCTGGAGATATGAAATGATAAAATTCACACTAGCTCCCATCATAAGAGATCACTGACAGCCATGACCATTTGAAATATTTCTATTATACTTTGGAAGGGGGCTTTCAAATAAGAATGGAATATTTGCTTTCCATAAGAATTATCATTGGAAACAGATGTTAGAGACGCATACCTTTCCGCTTTGTGTTGGTACCTGGAACCATGACTCCATCTATTTTGGGTGGCACATTTTATGTGGCAGAGGACTCTTAAATTCTGGCTCCTCCAGTTGATTCCCCAACGCCCTCTGCAAACCATCCCAGCTGTAGCTGGTATGAGCATGCACTTCATCTGGACCCAAAGTCAACCGCTAGAGCTTTTAAAAATGAAAGCATGAGATCAAACTCAGATTAAAAGGTCTCTAAAGATTCTAGAAGCTTCTTCGCTCTTCTTGGTGACAATGAAGCAGTACACGGTGCCCAGATGCATCTATTCATAGAGCATGAACCCAGTGTATTTACAATGGGATCCCTGTCTACCAAAGTTCTAGTGACCTTCTTCTGTGTTCTTAGGTACCAAGTGTGGGGACAGATGTGACTCTAGATCCAGCGTGGAAACTCCACAAAGCCCTGGGTTGTCTTCACAGTGTTCTTATTCCAAGGGTGCAGAGAGCAAAGGCCAGATATGGGTACCCTCAGGTTGCAAAACAGAAAGGTTAACATAGTTGTCATTTTGAAAGGTTGTGAGCTGCTAAGAAGCAGACTTTTGTTGTTTGTTTGCTTGTTTTAGCTAAGTATCTAACTTGAAGTGGTTGTAGGCTTTGACTGGCTAACTTAGTTTTTATAGTCTACACTTCTACTTTTGATTAACAAGACAGGATTTGAATTATTATTATTTCAAAAGCAAGGGAGAAAGAGGCTGGGTAATGGTGAAGGCCAGAGAAAATACCTTACTGAAGTTTTACATTGCTTTTCTATACTTTCCTAACTAGATGAGAAAAATGATGGCCAAAAAAAGAAAAAAAAAAAAAAACATAAGGAAGCCTAGAAAATCCACTTTGCAAATAGAACACAAAAAGAGCATACAGTTAGATGACCAGATATATGTGCACCGATATATCATGAACACTTCCCATCTAAGAAATTAGTAAAATTTTTAAAATAACAGTAAGCTCTGTAAAACAGAGCTTCAGTTAGGATCAGCTGCAAAGTCTAAAAACCCAACCCAAAATGAAATCGTGGAAACCCCTTGTGGGCTGGGTAGTAGGTGAATTGCTTTTTGGGTTTTGGGTCATTTTGTTGTTATTGTTTTGCAGTTTGACACAAAGCTAAGGTCATGTGGAAAGAATCTCAACTGAGAAAATTACACCATCAGACTGGTGTGTAGGCAAGTTTGCAGAGCACTTTCTTAATTGATTATTGATACAGAGAATCCAGCCCACTGGGTAAGATACCAGCTGTACTGGCTGGTTTTGTGTCAACTTGACACAAGCTGAAACCATCACAGAGAAAGAAGCCTCAGTGGAGGAAATGCCTCTATGAGATCCAGCTGTAAGGCATTTTCTCAACTAGTGATCAAGAAGGGAGGGCCCAGCCCATTGTGGGTGGAGCCATCCCTGGCCCAGCCCATTGTGGGTGGTGCCATTCATGGGCTGGTAGACCTGGGTTCTATAAGAAAGCAAGCTGAGCAAGCCAAGGGAAGCAAGTCAGTCAGTGACATCCCTCCATGGCCTCTGCATCAGCTCCTGCTTCCTGACCTGCTTGAGTTCCAGTCCTGTCTTCCTTTAGTGATGAATAGCAATGTGAATAGTGTAAGCTGAATAAACCCTTTCCTCCCCAACTTGCTTCTTGGTCATGATGTTTTGTGCAGAAATAGAAACCCCGACTAAGACACCAGCCCTGGGTGGGTGGTTCTGAGTCATGTAAGAAAGCAAGGTGAGCAGGTCATAAGCAAGCCAGAAGACAACAGTCTTCCTCATCATCTCCAGCCCCTGCTTCTAGCTTTCTGCCTTGAGTTCTTGCCCTAAATTCCCTAAGTCATGAGGTAGGACATGGGAGTTCAAAGATGCAATTAACTCTTTCTTCTCCAAGTTGCTTTTGGTTGTAGTCTTTCATCAAACAAAAGAAACCAAACTAGAATACTTTGTTCCACAAAGAAGAAAGATCTCAAGACCTAACAGCAAAGGCACTGAGTCAGTCGTGAGCCTATATCAGCACAGTCCCCAGCCCAGAGAGTGGCTCTGGCTGGCATGATTTTTCCTGTCCCTTGCCTGGTTTTACCTCAGTTATATAACTTCAAGGGAAACTCCTCCAAGAGCTGATCACAGATAGAAGATCTGGTTTTCTTCCCCGTGTCCTGGCTATCCAAGGAGGTTCATCTTAAATCTGGCAGGCTTTCAGTTAAGTACAGGGAATGGTGAGTGGATACACTCAGTAAGACAGAGACTGAGTTATCCGGAGTATTTCCCTCCTCATACCTGACCTGAGAGTCAGCTTTGACAGCAGCATCTTTCATTAGTGTGCGGAATGGAATCCAGCACATTTAATTTTAAATGGCTGCCCTTACCCTTTGACACTGATTCTTTACACTTAGCATTGAGACCATTTATTAGGATATTAATTAGTATCATGCTACGATACTAATTAATAAACCTCAAACACAGCTAAGGGGGCTTGGACATTGTCTAGATATAGGTCCCTTATGTTCCTGCTGTTGTTCAGATATAGAGGTCACATAGCCAAAGATTATCGCAATACCTCTGGGCAAGTGTCTCTTCGTGGATTTATGCGGTCATTGTAAGTGAAGGCCAAGGTAAGGCAATCTACTAGGAAATACTTAGCAGCAGCTGTCGGGGCCATAATGCAAATGCTGTTGATGGTACTTTTATTACAAGTGGCAGGCCTTGATAAATTTATCATAAAAACAAAAATAAACACAAACAACAAACTGCCCCTGCATATAGCTGATCATAAAAATAGTTCAGAGCTCCTAAATTCTAAGACCGAAAGCAATGAGAGAGAAGATGAATCTATATTTTACCCTTTGTACTTCTGAGTGCTTACTAAGGGGGAAACATCACTAACAACGCCAGCATCTCTTAGTCTCGTTAGCCTCTGTTTGAGACATATCCATGTGAGCTAAATGCCCCCGAAAAGCAGTTAGGTCAGTGTGGCCCCTGCTTCCACTCAGAGCCATCTCATCATCCAATGACATTTGCCTTTGCCATTTTGTCAGTAAAATAAGGATAGCCTTGGTTTCTAGCATCCCGGGTTTGTGTTGATGCAAAGCAGCACTGTGGCACATGAAAGGCATGTCAAAAGTTCTGACGCAAATGGAAATCAGCCAAGCTTCCTAAGTGCGCACAACAGGTGCAGAAAATAGATGCTTTCTATTATTTGGCTTCTTTGGAATCAAATCAGAATCAAGAACAATAGTGGCCATTTCAGATAAATTACTTCTGCACAGTCTTGTAGACTGAGCAGCTGTTAAGGAGGCGGGCAGGGACCTGGGGGGGGGTGGTAGCCGTTCGGAAGGTGGATGTAAGTACATCTGTGCTATGTGTGCGGTATACTCTGTGTGTTGAAGTTTTTCCTTTCGTGTGCCATGATAAAACCATCTCTTTTTCCAGGATTGCATGATTCATTAACACCACACTTTAATAATTAAAGAACAAAACTTTAGAAGCAAAAAAAAAAAAAAAAAATACCAAGATAAAAGTTTACAGACAATCCATTACTTCTCAGACAGTCTCTCGGAAAAAGTCCATGGAGATGTGGTTTAATGATTTAAGTTCTAAAAGGAACTGTTGGGGAAAATATTGAGTGTTTCTGTAGGCTTGCTTTCACAGGCAGAACTCTGCACCATCAGGGGTTGTGCTGCTAAAGATGGTGGTTGGGTGACTGGCACCCCTCCTGGCTCTGTCATCTTCCCATTCCGGACTCTCTCTGGCCATCCTCCTGTCTTATTATTCCTGTTGGTAATTTTTCATGTCTGGCAGGGAAAGGTTTGCTGTTTTAGTCCTGTCTGTTAGCACATCCCTTTTTATTAGACATTCCTCGTGGGGAGGGGGGCAGATTGGCCCTAGTTAAAGGAGATAAGTAATTGGATGTAGTGGGATTGACCTATTATTAGAGTACACTCCACACACACACACACACACACACACACACACACACACACACACACACCATAAAGAACTCATAGCAAAAGCTTTAAGGAGTTAGAAGGAGGAGCAAGAGGAGGAGGAGGCAGAGGACCATTTCCATGATAGTAAATTATTGTAGTTTGATTTAGGCACAACTCTTGAGCAGACAATTGAAGGGCGCATCGGACTGGAAACATCTAAGCAGCCATGGTCCCCGTGTTCCTGTGCCCCCTCTAAGTCCCAAACTTCTGTTCTGTAGGGCTTTGCCTTACATTTCAGTTGTGCTACTTAGTGTTGC
Organism: Micromys minutus; assembly: GCF_963924665.1. Lineage (NCBI taxonomy): Eukaryota > Metazoa > Chordata > Mammalia > Rodentia > Muridae > Micromys > Micromys minutus. The sequence continues at coordinate 83,745,575 of NC_137974.1, forward strand.
TACAACTTCAAGGCTTGAGTCTGATAAACTCTTTCAAAATTTTAGATCTCACATAGAAATAGATATGTGTTTATCAAAAATGACCTCTTTTTTGATTTTTTTTTTTGCCAAAGCAAGATCTCTGAACTCCAATGTCCCCAAGTGGTGGGAATAAAGTTAGAGAGTCTATATTTAGGCCTAAATCTGCTCAAGTTTTTAAAAAGTAAATTCGAAAATTATAAAGCGCTTTTGTGTTAGAGTCGGAGAGAAAACCCGTGTTGTGCTGAGATCCGGCTGCGGGGCCGCTGCAGGTGAAGAAAGGAGCCACAGCGTGAAGGCTGCAGTGCTGACCACTGTTGGGACCGGATGTCCGATGGGCTCCTCTTTGGCATGAGTGCACTATCTGATTACTTGCCACTTAAAGTGTGTACACATGCACAGCAAATCCCTTCTTCCAAGGATCTTTGCCCAGCGTTCTCTCTTTTACAGTAAAGCCAGATGTTTTCTCCCCTCTTAAAACAACAACAACAACAACAAACCAGACAGTTCCAATCTCCTGACAATCAGAAAACAATGTCATCATCGGTTTGGACCATTCCTGTGTTTTGATTTTTTTTTCAATTCCTATCCTGATAATTTCTTCTCCTATTCCATTTTCTTAACATTTAATATCACACAATTCTCCTAAACAAGATCCCCCCCCCCACCCTTAAACCATTCAGATTCCCAGGCTTGATTATATTAAATAGTGCTGGACATCCTGTTCAACGGTAAAGTTTTAAATACTATTCTTGCTCAAATGACAGGTTTACAAACCAATGAAGTCCCCTGGCAGGCTATGTGTTCCCTGAAGTCACCTCTGCATCAACTGTGTAGAGATTTTGTAACTGGAACGGGCAGGCTAGAACCGGTGCAGGCCTGGTGGCTGACTGAGATGCTAGCTTGAGGAGCAGAGGAAGGGACTCCACAGGGGACTCACCATAAAGGCAGCAGAGTGAGGTAGGACTTAATCTTGCAAAGATGCAGTTTCTTCTATGTTTGATCTAGTTTTTGCCTTGTATAAAATGGGCTTCAGTTCTCATGCATAAACCACTAAGCAGAGAAATGAGGAGTCTTTTGCATGAAAAAAAAAACGGTGAATCCATTGGTAAGCACTGGATGCTGGATGTAAATTCTTTTCATTCGTTTTTTATTGCTTTGCAGAATAGAAATTCCAGATCCTCAGAAGCAAAGGGGCCTTTGGGTGTTAAAAGAAAGGAAAAGGAAAAAGAAGATAGAGAGGGAGAGGGAGAGGGAGAGGGAGGGGGGAAAAAAGCAAAAAAGAAAGAAAGAGAAGGAAAGAGAGAAAGAAAAAGAAACTCGCCACTTTGGGATCTCAGCCACAGCCTTAGATACACAGACCAGGGAGGGTCTAAGGAGACAGTTGCTTGTTGCCAGATACAATGTTTCCACTTTTGTTTCCTGTGAAAACCGACATAGAAAAAATTGAAAAGATGATTTTTTGAAGGCTCCAGTCGTCCCTGATCTAGAATCTTCATGATTTTCACGGAAACCATGAGTAGGAAATACAGGGAGACATCAGGCTTGTCAGAAGCTGCTGGGCTCCCTGGCAGGGAGCTCAGAGTTTGAGCTTTTCAAATGAGCTGAAGAATCTCTGTTCTTTCTACTTGTAAAACAAAATGCTAGTTTAGTATGGACTTCACCGTTATCTGTTCACTCCTTGACTTCTTTTTGCTGTGTGATTTTTTTTAAGAAGGGAAATAAAAATTAATAACACACTAGTTGCACGGGTGGTTATGGGGGGAAATCCAAACTTTGTTCTGTAAATTAACCCTTGAACGATGGATTCCCTCCATCTTTCTGGATGGTGACTGACTGATCTAGCAGGAAATTTAATCCAGTCCTTTTATACGGCTATTGATTTTTATTTATAATGGATTTTCTAAAAATAATCCCTGCTTTTTATGAGGTGGTGATGGGGAGATTCAAGTGCAATAGATACAGTTTTCAAAACAAAAACAAAAACAAACAAACAACCCCCCCCAAAAATACCACCATGAATTATTATTACTAGTGGTCGAATACTGAAACTGAAAACTAGTATTATCTTTACATGGAAAAAAATTATTCTGGGTTGCATTGCTAGTATGTTTCTGTAGAAAAATCCTTAAAAAATCACCATATTTGAAATTTTCAGAACAGCATAATTTCGGACTTTGATCTATCAGAGCAAGACGATCCATGATGTTATTATTTTATGCAAATACATTTGAAAGGACTAGACTACAGCATTAAGCAAGGACAGGTGATTTAAACAGGTATTATAAAACAGGAACTCTGAGCTGTCCCTAGTACCCAGCATTACTATGTACCAGTCCCATTCTGGATCTTGGACACTTCTGCCCAGTGAAGGCCCTCATGGTGTTTTGGGGTGCACACTTTCATCCTTATCTTGTGGATGAGAAAACCAAAGCTGGGCTATATAACTGTCTCAGACAGTACTGGTCCGAATGCAAGGGACTCAAACCCAGGATATCTGACCTTCCAGACCCCGACTCACTAGTTCCTGGAGGCACAAGGTGGGAAACAGCAAAGCATCATTCATTTCCTGATTGTCCTTGTAGGAAGAAGGAAGATCCCGAACTTCCAGACACACACAGTGTCTGCGCAGTAGATGCACTCATTACAGCATTGCTAAGGTTTTAGTAGGAGTGAGTGCTGCTCACAAAATCTTGCTCCAAAGCAGCCATGCTTCAATGTCACTTCTCAGGCTTTGTCATCAGCAGCTGGAGGAAGAGAAGGGGTCTGAGCTGGGGAGGGATGGGGAGAGGAGCCTTGTAAATGGCTCTTTAAGATTTTCAAAGGGCAAGTCTAACGTTTCTTACAAACCAAATTTTACTCTACTAGTTGTGGTAATCATAATGGTATACACCAGATATATACATGTGCATATATAGGTGTGTATATGCAGTTATACCTTATCTATGAAAAAATGTGTTCCCAGATCTCCAGCAAATGGCTCAACGTACAGTGAAGGGCCAAACCTTACACACTGTGGTTTTACCCCTATATTTATACATCTATAATACCCGATAATTTCAATTAGGCACATAAAAGGTTAACCAGAACCACCATGACTCTTTTATTTGGTGTCATTATTAACTGAAAAAAAAAAAAAGATTACAAAAATAGATAACAAGAACACTGTGAGCCAATTTGATGACCCTAAGTCCTATGGAAATAGCCAGTTGATGAGGTATAATCTATGGGTACATAGGAAAAAAAAGATGGTTTATGTTCCTGGAAGGATGGGGTTGGTGGTGCTAGATTTGCCTTACTTTTTGGAACCGCAAAATGTTTAAAATGTATGCACTAGTTCAGGAGTTTTCCATTTACCCTTTTCAGAATTTGGTTGGGCCCTGAGAACCATAAGTGAAGCAAGCAAAGCCTCAGGTCAACAGGAATGGAACAGATGTAAGTGTGTCTTGGAGGAGATGGTATGAGCAGCAGAGGTGGTGGTGTGAGTAGCAGAGGCATTGGTGTGAGCAGCAGAAGCAGTGGTGGTGTGAACAGCAGAGGCAGTGGTGGTGTGAGTAGCAGAGGCAGTGGTGGTGTGAGCAGCAGAGGTGGTGGTGGTGTGAGTAGCAGAGGCATTGGTGTGAGTAGCAGAGGCAGTGGTGTGAGCAGCAGAGGCAGTGGTGTGAGCAGCAGAGGCAGTGGTGGTGTGAGCAGCAGAGGCAGTGGTGTGAGCAGCAGAGGCAGTGGTGGTGTGAGTAGCAGAGGCAGTGGTGTGAGCAGCAGAGGCAGTGGTGTGAGTAGCAGAGGCAGTGGTGGTGTGAGTAGCAGAGACTTTCATAGTGTGAGTAGGAGAGGCAGTGGTATGAGCAGCAGAGGTAGTGATGGTGTGAGTAGCAGAAGCAGTGGTGTGAGCAGCAGAGGCAGTGGTGGTGTGAGCAACAGAGGCAGTGGTGTGAGCAGCAGAGGCAGTGGTGGTGTGAGTAGCAGAGACTTTGATAGTGTGAGTAGCAGAGGCAGTGGTGGTGTGAACAGCAGAGGTAATGATGTGAGTAGCAGAGGCAGTGGTGGTGTGAACAGCAGAAGCAGTGGTGTGAATAGCAGAGGCAGTGGTGGTGTGAGTAGCAGAGGCAGTGGTGTGAGTAGAAGAGGCAGTGGTGGTGTGAGTAGCAGAGACTTTGATAGTGTGAGTAGCAGAGGCAGTGATGTGAGTAGCAGAGGCGGTGACTGGAGGCAGCACTCTAGCTTTTCAAGGTCCAGTTTCAGGAGCTTGGGTTAACTCAGGCTCCCTAACGCTTGGTCTCGAAAATAACATCAACAAGGAGACTCAAGTTCATCATACAGTGTAAAGCGCTGCGGACGGATTTGTCTGCTCTCAACAATCTGATGATGTCTGCTTTGCATCCTCAGTCAGCCTGGTGAAGGAGGTCAGGTCATCACACTTAGTGTCATAATAATCCTAGTCTACCTGATCCTAAAGGCCATGTTCTTCCCACAAAGGAGCAACACCTTTCTTTAGAAGTGTAAATGGATTTTCTCTTGTGTGCATAGATTTAATTTTTTCCACTTGAAAGTATTCCTCACATATTGGAATGTTGATCATTGCTAGTGAGAGAGGAGCAGCAGTGTAACCAAACCCAAGCATGCACAAATGGACATGTGCAGTCACACATATATCACACATGCACACATACACACTCATGCACACATACACAGGAGCATCTATGTACACATACATAAACAAGCATGTTCAAATAAGCAGGTACACACACACACACACACACACACACACACACACACACACAGAGGAGATCAGTTCAAAGCTGCTGTGTCTCAGAGCTGGGATACCAAATAAGGAAAGAAACGGTAGACTTGTCAATGAACAACTAGGAAGAAAAGGTATCAAAAGTTAAAATTAGATTTCTATCTCCTAGTGTTTCAAGAATATCCTGGAGACAGAAACATCTTAAATATGAAAATCAAAGCAGATACTTGAGAAGGGAACAAGGCTTCAGCATGAGTGCTAAGAGTTTCCTGAAGATTGACCACAAAGAGAAGCCACCCAAGACCCAGGCAAAGTCTCCATTAAACTTGGTCTCTGAGAAACTTGTCTGTATCCTGGTCATCCACCAGTCTGTCTTCCTTTGTCCTCCCTTATACTCCCTTGACCTTGTTGGCTTTGTCTGCCCAGTTTTCCTTTCCTTGTCACCGGCATCTGCTTCTGGAGGTGCCTCACTGATCTTTATTGAGCAACCCTTCTGCAGTAACACTTCTTAGAGACAGGCCATCAGACTCTGGTCCTCATGATTATAATTCTGTTACTCAGCAACAACCGGCATTGGAATTTTTCACTTGTGGTTTCACTGTGTTCTCCCAATCTCTTAACATTATTATTCTATTGGCTTTCTTTATTTTGGAGAAGACAGAGGATGTCTCAGTAATAAGGAGGACTTGCTGACTAAAGACTGGACTTAGGTTCCCAGCATTTACAAGGTAGCTCAAAACTACCAATCACTGTGATTCTGAAGGACCCAATGCTGTCGGGTCCACAGGTCCTGAATGCTTGTGGTACACATGAACTCATTCAAGCACAAACACACACACTTACACAGGAAAACAACAAACACATTTATTTTTACAAATGTTTAAAGTGTTCAAGAGATCACACCAGTTCATTCTAGTATGGGAGTCAGGTAGACAGCCTTGTTTATGTCCTTCATACAACAAAAAACCAAGGTTGTGAGTATCCTAGCTGACCACAGCAGGGGCAATGTCTCAGTGCACAGTATGCAAATTTCAGAGGATAATGTAGCCCCCATTTTAGAATTCCATTTTTATATCCAATGGCATATTTTGGGTGTGTTTTATTGGCATATAAGTAATATTCTACTTATCAATTTCCAGGTATTTTGTCTTAGAAATCAGCTAATTTTCAAACAGCACCGAGAGGTTACAAAGTAGGACACTGGAGAACCAGAGATTGCTCTGTCCTGTGCTGTGCCTCCCCCATAGGTTATCCTTACAGGAGTCCTCCTCCTGCTGCTGCTGTGTATGAGGATGAGGATGAGGATGAGGATGGTGGGAGAGGGGATGATAATGATGGTGATGATGGTGGTAGTTTGGCTATGGTAATGATGATGGTGGAGGACAATGGTGTTGAAGATAATGAAGACAACGTCCTTGATTTTTCACCCCAGTGGACCACTAGCTGTTTTTGTAATCTACAACAATTACCGGGACATATATTATTTTGAATGTTTGTTGGAGAAAAGGTTAAATCAACACTAATTTGACAACACAAATGAACCAAGGATTGGTGCAAACAGTGTGACCACACACACATGCACACACACACATGCACACACACACACACGTACACACACACTGAGGAGGAAAATATGTTTACACGCAAAGCCACTTCTCATCTGGAAGCAAACAGGGTGATGAAATCAAGACATTTGTTTTGCTCACTGCGAAAGTGCAATGCCCATGACCAGGGATGTGTCCAGAAGCTTATATCTTGAGGAAAAAAGAAAAATATAATCTAGGAAGTATTAGAGAAAAGAATTTGTTGAGAAGAGATAGAGCACATCCAGATTAGAAAGAACAACCCTGATGCTCACACAGGAAATAATCGTTTGAATCTAAGAATATTGTCAGCATCTCTACCTTAGGTGTAATTTGATATGGGACATGAACAGTGACTATAGCTGTGAGAATTGTCCCCACCATTGTGTGTGTTCAGAGCCCGTCACCTCTCATTCCCAGAGAGTGTCTTACTGCATGAGCAGACTAGAGTCTATACATTCATGGAAGGGGTGTACAAATGTTCAGGTCATTTCCAGTTTGGGAATGCTGGGGATAAACTTGGATAGACTTTGACGAGAAAGCTATGTTCCCATTCTCCTTTTATCCATAGATTCCAACTGATAAGTCTGTGTTGTAAGTCAGATGGTTTGCTTCTTTGAAGAGGGCAATTCACCCTTCCAGTCATTTTAACCGTAGCTACCCTCATGATCATGGAGTCTTCGTCTTTGTAGATGGCTCTCGAATGAAGGGGTTTGCATGAAAGAGTCTGAAAAATGCACTTTGAAGTGCTTGGATTTCTTATTATATTTGGGGACTAATATTTTAGGAATATTTCAGGATGCAAATTTTTTTTCTGACACACGCTTCAGGGTTATTTTCTGCCAATTCACAGGAGTTTGTACCAAGTCACCGTGTCTTTGAGGAGCAGGAGATTTTTATTTGATGTACTTCAAGTTTGAGGCTGTGTTCTTGTAGCTAAGACACTAAATTGCTCCAACACCATTTTATAAATGTTCCCCTTCTTCCATGCATCTACAAACATCATGTAGAGAAAACCCACAAATGACTGCAAAAGATTCCAAAGGCTGCATTTTAACCTTTAACAACCTCGAGATCAGAGAGACTTGGGGTCCCGGGAAGGGGTAGGGGGCTTGCGACTAGGGATCACTCTCTAGGAAGCAAGGGAGAGGAGGAATGGGATGAGGGACTGTGGAAGTGAGGACTGACCGGGGAGAGGAGTCAACAACTGAAATGTAAATAAATAAAATAATTCAGAAAAAAAACAAAAACAAAAAACATCGAGCTCACTGTAGATTTGAAACAAATCGGGAGAAGTTATACAGACTTGTAGCAGAAATATGTGCCCAGTTTTCCCAGGGTAATGTGTCTGATTAGTAAAGCATGCGCGGGAAATTCATTGAATGGGGGTCAACACTGCCAGTTTTGTATGAGACATTCTTCTAGGCCTGTAGAGTCACAGCTCTGGCTTCCGGGATGGCTGCTGAGACCACGCACCTTCCCGGGCTCTGCTGCCACCTGAATCCTACGCACCTAGCTTTTCCTTTTTTATCGTTTTGTTTTTGAAACTTCCCAATTACGTCTTCTGCAAATATTATAGCCCAGTCCGCAGCTTGTCCTTTCGTCTTTCTGATCCTGTTTTTTTGACACCAGCGAGAATTGGATTTCTGATACATTCTAATTCACACTGTGGTTCTGACCAGGTGTCTAAGCCTCTGTTCACCTCAGATCCGAAAGGTCCCCAACCCTGCATCTTTTAATACTCACTGTTATAGCTCATTACTTTCAGGCTTATGGTTCATTTCCACTTCATTTTTGTGTAAAGTCAAAAACTCCATTATTTTTCTTTTTTTTTTTTAACCCAATCACCCCTAATGAACGTGCATCTGCATTTATCAGGATGCCTCATCTTCTTCCGAACTGTGGTGCACTAGATACTTACTAGCAAACAGAGTCAGTTTTCCCGGACCACACTTCAGGGCAAGCCCCATGCCCAGTAAATGGCCAGCAGAAAACAAATGTCATGCATGCTTCATGTATGTGATGTGGTTTTTGTTTGTTTTGATTTTCTTGTTTTATTTTGAGCGCCTGAAATACATACACAGAGCGCCTGAAATAAGGTGGTGAGAATCTAGAAGTTGAGGGAGGGGGAATGATTAAAATATATAGAAAATTAAAGTAAAAACAACACCAGCAATAACGGTTCAGCTGGGCAGAAACACATTGGACTATCTTGTGGTTTCTCTGCTTTATTTTATCATGTGTCTTTCTCTGCATTGATTGATACCATATTGTCTGCAATTGTTTCAGTACTATTCTCCCATTTTGTTCTTCTAAAGAATTTCCCTTAGTTTAGGACCTTGAGTTTCCATTCTAAATAAAATTGTCTATGTTTGTAGAAACCGTTGCAAGAGTTTGATACAAATTACTTTAACCCGACAGAACAAATTGAGAATTAATATCTCATAGGTGGGGTCTTCCATTCTCTGAAATACTGCATATGTCTTTGTTTACCCAGGTCTTTGATTTGGCTCGCCCGCAATGAATAATTTTTCAGCTTTGAAATGTTATATGTGCCATGTTAGATTCATAACCATTTCATATTCTTTGTAATAATTATATATTGTATTTTAATGGTTCCCATTCATTGGTTATTATTTCATAAAATTATGACTGTTTTCTTAATGTCTACTTTATATCCTAGAAACTTTCTGAACTTGTTATTCCTGAGAAACACTATTGAAATTACTTTTACTTTTCATTTAGAAAAGTGTGTCAGCTAGAACATTCTATATAATGGTGACTATAGGGTGACTCATAGTCGGCCCTTACAGAATTGAAACTCCCTACCATGCCCATTTCTAAGTTTTAATAATGACTTATATTGGTATTGACCAAAGGATTTCCTGCATTAATAGATATAACCATTACTTTACTTTCAGTTTACTGATGTGGTGGATTGCATTGTTGTTATTTTTCAAATGTCAAATTAAATTTGTACATCTGGAAGAAATGCTGTCTGCTCACTGTACATAGTTCTTTGAGATCAAGTGATTAATGTTTCGTTATGGCTCTAAATGACTGGGAGACGGAATCTGCTAGGTTTTGGTTCCCTGTACCTGATATTAATTACTGACACTGACAATGTTAAATGAGCCATCGTGTTGTGAAACTCCTATGTAACTTCTGAAAAAAGAAGGTGGGTTGGTGTTCCTTCTGCTTTCAATGTTTGGTCAGGTTCACTGGGAACCTTTCAATTTACCAATCCAAAATCTTTAGAAGTTTGTGCTTGTTTACATTTGTTGATTTTCCTTAGTTGGTTGTTTTGAAGTTAGGTTTCTTTTTCTTCTGCATCACTGATACCATAACATATCAGACACTTTTACATTTCCTTATTTTTACTTTTTCTTTTTAGTCTTTTTTATCCTTACTTTTCTTTCTATTTCTGTGTGCAGTGTCAGAGAATGAACTCAGTAACTATGCATCCTAGGTAAGCTCTCTACAGTTGTACCTCAGAACCTTGCTCCCTTCTAGGTGACTGTAGATTTGCTCACAGTGCTGCCCATTGCAGTCTTCGGGCTGATGGTCTATCCTTCCATCTTTCTTGGGTTTCCAGAGCTGACTTTTTACCACACTTTTCCTCAGCTTTCTGTGCTAATGACCTTCACTTTGTAAATGCTTTGTAATCTTATGACATTTTCTCAACTCGTTTATTGTATCTTTGTTCTTTCTTTTCTTGATTCTGGGTGTAGGAACTCATATCTACTAACCCAGGATTTTTGTTTTCTTTCCTAATGAAAGCATTGATTCTATGAGCATTTCTCTCAGCAACACTTCACTGATGCCTCACCAAATTTGACATCTTTGTTTGTTGGTTGTTGTTGTTTACTTGTTCTACTTCGTAATTTCTCTTTCTACTTTATTTATAAACTGTGATTCTTGTGTCATGGTGCTGGACAATTTTCAGGACTGTGGAACATTATAGGACAGAGAACATATCTGCACAGTTTCATTTTCAAAACAGTAGACATATTTGTGACAATCTCTAGAAATACTCTCTGGGTTTCTCTGAGTCTATAGAGTTATTCATTAATTTCATATCCAGGCAGATTTTTCTATCTCACAGACCCAGTGAGCTTTTGAAGTCTGAAATTGTGATGGTGTATTAATCTCTAATCTTCTCTCTGTGTGTAGCTCTGTCAGTTCTGAAGTGCTGATGAAGTTCCATGTGACAGGTACTTAAGCGTTTAGTGTGATTGTGCTTTTGGAGTGTGTGTGTGTGTGTGTGTGTGTGTGTGTACATGTGAGTGAGGAATATGTGTGTGAGCATAAATGCCTATGTCTATGAGGGTGTGCTATGAATATTTGAACTTGTATGTGGAGACCAAAGCAATGCTTCAATGTCTTCTTAACATTCTCCATGTTAATTTGATGCAGGAGTTTCCCTCTGAACCTGAAACTTGAAATTTCTAAATTAGAGTGGCAATCACTCTGAGAAACCTTCCTACATCCACTGCCTTAAGTACCAACCACATACAACCTCCTCCACATGTTAGAATTGATGTAACTACAAAGAGAAGATTAATACACCATCATAATTTCAGACTTCAAAAACTTCCTGAACAATCATTGGATATATGACATAGAAAAATCTGCCTGAATATGGAAGTAATGAATAACTCTATAGACCAAGAAGACCCCAGAGAGTTTTTCTAGAATTGGTATCTGGGTCACAGACTTTCACAGGGCCACATTGGACTTGCTACCTGGATGCTAGAATCTGAGTCTAACCCTCATACCTCAACTAGCACTCTAAACCACTGAGCCATCTCTCTAAATCTCAGATTCTTTTATTATTAGTTTTCTCTTTGTCCTGAAGTCTACTTTACCATTTGTTACTGTAGTCACTCTTGTTTACCAAAGTAATACTTTCACCATATCTTTTACATTTCATTTGTTGCTCACACTCACATATGCTTTTGTATCTGAAGTGGGTTTCTTGCAGGTAGTATAATGTTGGATCCTCTTTAAAAAAATTCACAGTACCATTTTTCATTGTTTGATTGATAGCTATAGCCAAGAAATTATCAATTCCTAAAGTTACTGTTTTTCCAGTTCTCCTTTGCTTCTGTTAATAATCTCAAGATTCCATCATGATTTATTAGCAATATTATTGACTATATGATTTTTAGAATTTTTATTAGAGGTTATTTTATCAAAATTAAGTTTTAATGCATGCTTACCATTTGAATGAGATCCAAGAAAAGTTACAATTTTATCAATTTATCACAGTAACATTTGTGTCTAAAAGATGAAATGCAGTAAGAAATAGCTTTCTGTACTAAAAACATGAAGAGAAAATATGAAGTTCATAGCATAAAATATAATTCCAACAAACAAAATGATGAATCATTTTAAATGAATCCATTAAAATTTTAGCATCTTGAAATAATGTGAAAATTGGCAGCTGTGTGTACAATGAGTTTGATTGAAAGACTGTAAATCATATTTCTGAGGTAATATAACACATGTACATGTTAATAAAATTTACAACTATAAAAACTATTCAATAATAATAAAAGCATCATCAAACCCATTCAGAATCAGCAAGATAATGAAAGAGACCTAAATGTCTTCTTGATTGACCTTAAAAGTTATAACAATCCCCCCCACACCAGAATAACAAGATACACTAATAATGAGAAAAAACATTCCAGGAATAGCATATAAAAGAAGGGAGATTTATTATATAGACAATTTTACCACTTAATTGAAATTTTCAAAATTTATGTCAGAATGGTAAATTTTATTTTTGTAAATTTAATTTTAAATCTGGAAGCACATATCCCTATGTTGTTTTATGATGCTAAAGAGACCAGATCTTTTGAGAATTCTTTTTATTTAAAAAATTCTTATACTTATTTATCAGCAATATTTTTATTATAGTGATTTATTTTTCTGTAGACCCTGGTATACTTATCTTATGTTTCTAAGTTAATAATGTGATTGTGTCCTGCAATGTGTATGTTATAGCCTAAATTTATGTCAGATTAGAATGGTGATAATATATTTAAATATATATAATTAAATGGATTATTTATCAATGATCATAAAGTCCACTTCCCCTAGCATTTGGCATGTGTTATCCATGATTTTTACTTAATTGAAGATGTAGTTTTATATTTGTTTACATTTCAGCCATTGATTTATTAAGTCAATAAATTTTCTTTTCAGAGATTATATTGCAATGCATCTTAAAAAGATTATTCTCCATAGGATACACCCAAAGTATCATGTATTTTTCTCCTGGGATAGATCATCTAACAGTTTTCAAGGTTCATCTTTGCTAGCTCTCCAATGATCATGCAATGATGCATAGTGTGGCATGAATGGAAACTCTCAGGTATCCCAAAGCATAACAGGTCACATTATAGATGGCATCAAAAAATGGAGTAATTATTAAAACTGGACATTTTAGACCTTATAAAAATTTTACATTGTATTTAATATTAACAGCCCATTTTGTTCTTTTAATGTATTTATTTATTTATTTATTTTTCTCTCATACATTACATCCTGACCTCAGTTTCTCTTCCCTCCACACCTTCCATTCTTCTTCCCACCTTTCCTCTCTCCCGGACCCACTTGTCCTCCCCTTCCTTCAGAAAAGAACAAGTGTCACAGAGATACCAGTAAATATAAGTTAAAATAAGACTAGGCACAGAGCTTCATATCAAAGCTGGATGACGCAAACCAGTAGGAGGAAAAGGCTCCTAAGAGCAGGCAAAGGAATCGGAGATATACCCCCATTCCCAATGTTGGAAGTCCCACAAGGACACCAAGCTATACAACCATAAGGCATATGAAGGACCTGACTCAGACCCATGAATGTTCCCTGATTGTCACTTCAGCCTCTGTGAGCCCCTATCATCCATACTTAGTTAATTCTGTGGACTATCATATTTTTATTGTATTCTTGACCCTCTGGCTCCCACAATCTTTTTTCCCCTCTTCCATGACATCTCCCAAGCTCCACCTAATGTTTGGCTGTGGGTCTCTACATCTGCCTTTATTAGTTGCTTGAAGTCTCTATGGTGAAGACTGGGCTGCCCCTGATCTATGACTATAGTAGAATGTCACTAGGAACCATTCACTGGCTATTTTTGTCAGTCATGTTTGGTTGTATCCTAGGTCTCAGGGCTATCCAAGCCTCTGGTTCCTGGCCATCCAGGCAGCATCAGGTGTGGGCTCCCTCTCATGGGGTGGACCTCAAGTTTGACAAATCATCAGCTGGCCATATCCAAAAGATCTATGCAGCTCATTTTGTAAGCAGGACAGATTTTATGTGGAAGGTTTTGGGATTGGGTTGGTGTTCCATTACAAGGGAATTGTGAGATCTTTCTGTAGGAAGAATATTGACATTTGCTTTGTTCCTAGTATAACATTATCACATTGTCACTCACTAGGTGTGGGACCAAAGAGCTATGGGACCAGAGGAGAGCAGACCTGGAGCAAGAGTGGGGTTGAATTGTGTCCAAACCCCTGAAATCTCTCCTGAGATCAGCAGAAACAGCATATATCCCCTCCTGCCCAAGGCCTGTATGTCTAGGTTCACATAACCCTGCACCCCACCTCCCCCCCCCCGAGGAAGGTCATATAGTCCATATAGTATAACCAGGTTAAACTTCCTCTCCCCTTATAAAGCAGCACTTGAAATTCCTCCTTATGCAAATGATGTATCCCCAGCACCCCTGCCCCCCACCAGTGATGTACACTTATCCTGATAGCTTCTTCTCATTATCCCCAAAAGCTTAAATGGATTTTTCCCTCCCCATTAAATGCCTCACGGAAGCTATTTCCAAAGTCTGTTCTGACCGCGCTCACTCAGAGGTCTCTGGCTGATCCACTGAGCTCCCCGTCCTAGGATCCCTGGGTTCCAATCACAGGTTCATCACACTGTCATGGGTGAGGAGGGAGGCAGAGCCTGAACTTCAACTGGGCACGTGGCATGTGTGATATAATATTTATTACAGTCAATTGGGTAGTATAGACATTACATTAGCATTGATTCCATCAGATCTGGCCTGTTAAGGACTGATAGTACGTGTCTAGTTCTCTTCCTTCTTCGGATTCTCATTCACCTTTTCCTAGTCCCCAAAGATATCCACTTATGTAGTATGAAGCAGATAACTTTGAGGGTAACCATCACAAGTAGCATGTTCTTGTGAAAGTGTGGGTAATATCTTAAAGTCCCTCTTGATTTTGTCATTTGCCATTTTGCAGTTTCAGAGTTACTCTGTGTGGTGGTACCAAGGAACTTTGACCTATTTCCCTCCTGTTTCCTAACTAATGTACTTGGTACCTTCTCTTTTTTTAGTGATATTTACTTTTTTTTGTATTTTATATTTACGTCTTTTTGATAATGTAAACAAGTCGTTCAATTAGTTTCTGCTTGTAATTTCGAAGGTGATAATCCCGTTTGAATTGTAGTATTGTCCTGACCACCTCTGCTCCTCTTCTCTTTTCCAGTACAGGAGACTAACCTTAGGGTTTCCCCGTATATCAGGGGTGCGTACACTCTACTTCTGAGCTAAACAACTGGCTTGTCTAGGAGATTCCTTTAAGACAGAGATGGCTTTGGAGTAAGGTCTTACTACTGACTCTGTCTGTCACCAAGAAATTTTTCTGCACCTCTGTTCTGCTGTCTGTTCTTCAGCCAAGGAAATTTAGGTGTTATTATTTTAAAGCTGCAGAAACAGATGCTGTGTTTGTAGCCTGTTCTCAGTCCCTTAAATGGGAACAGTAAGTTTCTAAGTTCTTCACCTACTTTCCAATGTAGTATAGCCCTCCTGTCAAAACAGGGAATAAACTTCTTCCTTTTTTTTTTTTTTTTATGCAGCTCAACAGCAGGGCACCTAACTTGAGTTTTGAAAAGTTATCTAACATAATTTAAATTTCCAGAATAATATTTTTCTCCACTTTACTTTTTGGTAGTCTGTTTGTTTGTATTTATAGCTGTTGTTTCTGTCTTTTGCACATCTTAACTAGACTCTGTGGACAGAGGATTGGTGCCTTGAGTTCAAGGTTGCTCTTTAGCCAGCTGAGACTAAGTGTCAAGGTCTGATGTAACACACATTGTGGAAGGAAAACTACAAGGTACTTTTCAAAATGGCAAATTACAAAAATAAAACAATGTCAATTTCCCAAATTATGGAATTTAAACCAACAATGTGTATCTTTGTGTATATAAACTGAATATAAGATTAAAAAATAAAAATAGATTTTATTTCCTGATTGTGGACCTGGTTTGTTAATCTTTATATTTTAAATCTGATTTTTAAATATGTGTGGAAGTATTTTTTACTCATGGTCCTTAGGAAAGTATTTTTAACACACAAGGGCAGACTCTAAAGGTAAATAAGCCCTGCAGGAGAGTCAAGAGTGATACTTTGCGACTTTCACAAATACAAATGTCATTACAATGTTTACAGTTCAATTCTCTAGAATTACTTCAGTGATCCTATTTCTTACAATTTTTGAGGTCTTTCAGAGGACAGGAATGCATCTTAACTTTAGAATATTCCTGACTTATGACCTATGTAGTTTACAAAGATAAAGTATCTGGAACCTGGAGGGACCAAGGTAGTGATATTTCAAAATGTCAACTGTGGCAAAAGTTCTTCCTTGTTTTGATAATTTTCTGAATGTGAGTCATAGTGTGGCAAACCAAGGTATCATTAGGGAATAGTTTTTTAAAGAAATTATTATAAAATCATTTGAGTTATTTTCAATAACTACTTCTAAACATTAGCTAAATAAAATGTCCATGGTCTTCTTCCCATGCCCACAGCTGAAGCTCAACTTATGAACTAAAAAGTAAGAGTTTGAATCACTTGCTATAATTAAAAGTTTATTTTTCTATCATTAATTCATTCTACAATGGCATGCACCAAATAATACAGTAATAGTGAATTTTGGAAGGAAATTTAGATAACATTAGTCAAACCCTTTTATTTGCAGATGAGGAATCAATCCGGTCCCATAGAAAGAACGTCAGTGATTTGTGTAAACAAAGAATTACAACGTTTCCAGCTTTTGTATTTTCCAACCACAATAGGATGAAGGCAAAAATTTAAAGTGCCTCCAAACAGTTCTGATCAAACGAATGGAGGTATCTGACTTCAAAGAGTCTTACTGGATACTTGCCCTCAAGTAATGGGACACATTCCATATATCCATGCCAGCCCTCTCTGTAAACGTCTAATGGATGGTGGTTATGTAAGTATATGAAGTACACTATTCCTTTCGCTAACATGTATTATCTATTTGCTACGTGTGGACACGTTGGTGAGTAAATTACACACACATATAAAAATCCCCAGGCTCTTCTCTGTATATTTAAGTACTTTATGCAAGTCCACATATCTATGGAGAAAATTTGCCCACAAGGAGTAATTTGTACATCTAATCACAAATGGTATCCACCTTTGTGTAGGTCACTGCTAACGGATCCCTTTGCACTGTTTTATGATATTGTCTGTCTTTTTCCCTTGCTTGCCACGCACACACACACACACACACACACACACACACACACACTGCCCTCTCTCAACAGGAGCAGTCCATGGCTATTATGTCATTATTGCCAAGCTCCTTTCTTTCTCTAAGTGAGCACATGAAGTCTGACTTTTACTGTCCAAAGCTCCCAGTGGCTCTGTAACTACTACTTCTTCTTGTTCTTGTTGTTGTTCTTGTTGTTCTTGTTCTTCTTCTCCTTCTCCTCCTTCTTCTCTTCCTCCTCCTCCTCCTCCTCCTCCTCCTCCTCCTCTTCCTCCTCCTCCTCCTCCTCCTCCTCCTCCTCCTCCTCCTCCTCCTCCTCCTCCTCCTTCTCCTCCTCCTCCTCCTCCTCCTCCTCCTCCTCCTCCTCCCGAACCCATCTGTGTTGCCTGTGTATCCAACCTGGGTTGTGGAATATGGATCTGGTAGAAAGCATTCCAGTCAGCTGCTTTTATTTTCATCGGTCACCTCTCCTTCTGTTGGCCATCAGAGAAGCTTCCCAGTGTTGCAAGTCAATAGTTTGCTGAGAACTTTGGCCCTTTAACCTTGACAGACTAGGAGGCTTATTTGTGTAATTGTTTGCAAAGAAATGGTTACACATTTTTCCTCTTCAGTCTTGCTCAATGAAAGAGATCCCTTGTTGATTCTCAGCATAAATTATTTGTATCATCAGTGGAGATGTATAAAACTAGTATCTATGTTTCCTTTTGGACAGAGCTCCTTCCTGCAAAGAATCTCTAGGCAGCAGGTACTAGGAACTTCAGGCTACTGCTTCAACAGGAAATGTATGTGCTCGTCCAGTTTCCCAGAGCTCAGTGGTCCTGAGAATGGCTCTGTGTCTTGCCATCTGCATCTGCCCAGACTCTAGGACAATAATACATTTCTATCTCTGGATGAGTGATGCTGTCCCGACCCCTGGTTCTGCTTAGGTGCCTGGTTTCATCTCTTTGCTCTGCATCCAATCTGCCTGTCTTCTCCTTCAACGGCTTTGCTGTGACCTCAGCCAACTGCAGGATATTTCCGCCCAGGCAATCTCACCACAGTCAAGGAGGAGAATAGTTTAGTCTTCTGCTGCAATTCCACAGGAAACCCATTTTCTCCACTGAGGGAATCAAGCCCCAAACAATGGTCTCCTTCTAGGCTAGAGGATCCTAAGTGTTACTTCAAACAGCTCTGTTTAGGGAAAGTTAGTAAGCTCTGCATGGGTGTTCCCCTTTCACTTTGATCAGAAGAATCTCAAGATCCTGATGCTGTAAGCCACAGTGTTTCCCTGTAGAAAGAAATCAGCCACTCCAATTGAACTGTACTCACTCACGTCTGAGTGTCTCTAACACACATGGTAACCCCAACTGAACACAGTCTGATGGCTGGAGTCAGAAGGGACCTCATCCTTCCCCTTGCCTGACAGATGAGCAAATTGAGACCTGAAACTTGGATGGTCCCTAAGGAGGCCTCCAGTTTTTCTGTGGCATGGACTGGGGACATGAGCAGGGGGACAAGTGAGAACAGGAAAGGACCTAGCAGCTGATGATATAGTTAGACTGTCTTTCTGCACATAGGACAGCTAACCAGCTGATTCTGAGTCAGCCTGCAGAATATATCCCTGTCTAGTTGTGTGAGTAGACAACAATACTACAACTACTATACTACTATGGTTGTAGCATGCCTAGCTTTAACTACACCTTTTATGAATGCATAGTTGAAATATCAGTTCTCCAGTCTCAAATGAGGAGGTGAGATATATGAGCATTTACCCTGCGCCACCCCCTAGAACTACATTGACATTGATGTTCTATCAGAATATGTAAATTAGCCAGAGAAGGATCATGGGGAAACCAGACAGGGCAAGATTTTAAAGCAAGTTGTAGAGAGAAGATAGCCATGTGTGGACTGGAATATAGTAGCTGTTGGTATGACTGGAGATGCCATGGAGCCATGACTACTGGGAGTAGAGAAGGCAGCCATATGTGTTCTGGAATGAGCATGTAGAAGTCACCTGTCCACTGGATTTCTTCACGATCTCCTTAGAGTTACAATTGCTGGCAGGTAACATAACTCCTATAATGGAACCTCTACAACACGTCTGGAATTTGGTTTTGAAGCAAAGACTGGTACATTCTGGAACGGTTTTCACCATGCAGTCTCTGATTGTCTGCTTATTTTGCATATGCTTGGCACGCTGAGGCAAAGGCAACACATGGGTTGCAGGAGACCCCTCCAATACCCTCTGTACTCAGTTCAGCAATCTTGCAAGAGAGGCAGATTCTGGGACTTCCTCATAGATAACTCATGACTATCGGAGTTCAGCAGTCAGCATTCCAAGAAAATGAGGACAGAAAAGAAACCACAAGTCCCCCTGCATGCAGCAGCATGACTTTTAGCAGGTGTCCACACCCTACCTCCATAGCCACATTGAGGAAGGAAAGGCCAGGAGAAGATGTAGACAGGGACTCAAGAGCCACAAGCCCTAGACACGGTATGGAAAAACCAGCTTCTTCATGCTCAGAGTGTGCTTTGTGCATGAACAACAAGTAGATTTCCAGTAACCCTTTACTCTGGTGCATTTAGAAATGTCAAAATGAATTTCTATTCCATTCAGATGCATCACCAAGGCTCAGAAATTAGTTTACTAAGGTACAAATGGCGGATGTGCATTCTTTAGCTGGTAGGCTTCGTGGTAGTTCTTTAAACTGTTAACACATTGTCTTTCGGGCTTTGGGCTTGGTAAAGAATTACAAAATATTCGATAAGGAAACCGAAGAAGGGTGATGCTGACAAGCACCACACAACCTGTCCCCTCCCAACAGAAGGCCATGTAGAGCTTCAGTCCTGGCTTTGCAGCCCATATCCTCAGTCGAATACAAACGAGGGACAAAAGCTTCATTGTGTCAGATGTAGAATCATTTACCAGTGGATTTAAGAACAGTTGGAAGCTTTTCCTGTTTGCCGAGGGATCCGAGACAATACCTCGTGATGACTAGAAGTTGTCATAATTGTCCTAATTGATGTTATTCTCGTGTTATCCGGGTTTATTGTGTATTTATGTGCATTTGATTACCCCAGGTCATGCTTCGACTGGGGCTCTCGGCTCCACTCACATACAAAGCTAACCAATCAATCAAGGCATGTATGTATATTTCTCAGCCCCGCTTGTTTATGTCAGATGGGCCTGCCATATGTAGTGTCTATACATTTTATGCCCACATGTTTATATCCCACAGATAATCCATCTGAGATTGATTTCCACTTTACTTTTAAGTCCCTGGAACTGACAGTGAAAATATCCATCCTGAAATACAAGCCCAAGTTGCGATTTTTGCCAAAGTAGAACAAAACGAGCTAATTTTTTTTTCCTTCCTCTTGTAGCTCTGTTGTGGATCTATTTAAAGTAATGTTCCTGCGGCTTGTTACTAGATTTCGCTGGAGAAGAAAGTTACCATCGGGACGCTGCACTTCTCTGGTTTCACGCTCTGTATTTCCCTCCCTGCCCTCCCCCAGCAGCACTAAAAGCAAAAGGATGGTGTGAGGGAAATACAAAGAAGGTCCCTTGCAGAGAAACACATTCTGACATCAAGCATTTTCATCACGGCTGACAGAGAAGTGGCATGTTCAATTTGCACTTTATTTACAAACGATAAACATCTCTGCGCACATGCCTACCTACCTACCTTTCATATCCCTGTACCGAAAACCCAAGCAAGGGAAACAACCAATGCCGGTGAAGCGAGGGAGGGAACGTGCCGCTGCTTCAACCAGTGCATTTACAAATGGACAAAGCACAAATACACCACGGGGAAACGTGCTTCTCTCCGTGCCAAAATGCCAGGATGTTGATTCACACGGAAGTGCAGCTGCGCTCTGCCTTTTCTGTACCCCACCGCCTTTGCTGTCCACAGAGGGGCGCCGACTGAAGTCAACACGCAAAATTCGGAGGCCTGATACTTTTGTACCCTACATAATTCCTTCCTCTGAACTGGGAAGAAAACTCTTCTCTTGTACCTGTGGCATTTGGATGTTCGGAGGCATCAACGTGTGGGAAGAACAAAAGCTCGTGCTTTAAGGAATGGGTCCTTAGACGTTCCCTGGCTCTGCTATTTTGCTTGCTAAAGTACCCAAACGCAAACATCACCCACAGTGATGGTTCGTAAGCAAATCTTCTTGGGGATGAAGGAGGATTGCAGTGTGCAAAATAGTCTAAAAAATCCTGCCAAAGCTATTAGGGCCCACTGTGTCTTTCCAGCTGCTATACAGGCATGCTTTATCCACGTGTCAAAGATGCTTACTAAGTTCTTCTCTTAGAAAGTACACAATAGTTATTGTCTGTACCGAGGCTGGCGAGTGCAGGGGTCTGCACACCGGGATCATGGGTGCCCCTCTTTCCACACCTAATTCTTTAACTGGTACTCTACCTGCCCTGAGCGCTACCCAGTGAACCAGGCGCCAGGGAAAATCCTGTGCTGGGAAGATCAGGCCTCTGTACCCAGTGCCTCGAGAATGCTCTTCCTCCTCCTTCCAAGTCTGTGCCTGCTCCCTCCCACCCCCTGTGAGTTTCTGGAGGTGTCCTCCTTATGGAGGTTCAACCATATGGAGGTCCACTTACTACCTAGATGCTAACACCTCTGCTCCATGGTGATTCACCGAAGTTCAATGCATCAAAAGGGCTGATGACTTTACAAACACACAGGGCAGGAAGCAAAAATCATGAATAAACAATAGACAAAAAAAAAAAAAAAAACCAAACAAACAAGGAAATGTTTTTGTTATCACAAAAAAAAACAAAAACAAAACAAAAAAAAAAAACCCAAAAAAAAAAAAAAAACAAAAAACCAGAGCTAGGAAAAAGCACCCAGACCATATACAAATAGAAACACTCAGACACAGAGGCAGGTGACTGACTTCCTCTGGGAGCAGCATGCTAGTCTGCATGTGAAATTACATAATTCCTGGCTCAGAAACAATACAGTGGCCTGGCTCTTTGAGCTCCTAGCCTAGTGATCTTCATCTCTGGAGCCCCAGTCTGTGTAGCAGAATATTCTAAAATAGGCACTGTCTTTCTTCACTTCTTTCTTTGTTTCTTTGTCTCTTTCATTCATTCTTTTTTTTTCTTTAAGAGTTTATTTTGTTTCACAGATCGGTAAATCCAAAAGCAGGGTGCTCTAATCTCACAGGCTTTCCTTATGGGCCTCATGCTATTTCAACTCACTGCAGAAAAGGAAAATATAGGAAATGCTTCTAGAAGAAAGAAGCAGGCTAAGCAGTTTACCAAAACCTGCTCTCAAACAACTAAGCCAACCGTGTGAGAACAGAAATCCTCCCTTTGTGAGAAGGGAGTCCTTAACCCAAGCCCCAGGAAGGTCCCTCTACTTCAAACAGGACCAAGCCTCAGTGTGAATTTTGTTAGGCATAAACCACATGTAAACCACAGCACCCGGTTCTACCTTCCCACCACGTCCATGCAGTTTTTTTTTTTTTTTTTTTTTTTTTGATAGAAAAAGAAGTTAATGAAATTCCAGAAAAAAATAATCACACAATTAATTTAATTAATTAAATACTGTGGTAATATAGCTGAATAGTTAAGCACACTAAAACTCTTTAGAGGCATTACTGGTAAGAAGATATATACGTGATACTCTTCCTGGGACCTGAGACCTTTGCTTTCTAAGCTTGGCCCACGAGTAATCTTTCAACAGAGGTGAAACTACCAAATCCTGCATTGAGACTTTGAAGTGAACTTCTGTCCTTTTAAACAATTTGTGCCCAGTGTGGGTCAAATAGCCTTGCAAGAACATCTCCTGGTATATGTATTCTTTTAAATATAAAATTATTCTATTTCTGGCCTGTGGTCCTCAGCTAAGTTTAGGTAATTCCGATCTTTTATTCTGGAATCCTTTGAGGTCAGGGAATCTGCTTTGGGACTAGTAAACAGGTATAAGTCCCCTCCAGAGAGATGATTGTACTTCATCCTGGCATGGGTCTCTCACAGAATCAAGGGCCTAGAGTACTCTCTATACTTGTGAATGGAGGCTTGCATTTCTGTTTAAAATTTGGAGGATTATTTTTAAAATAAGCTATTTTTTCAAAATAATATCCTGCAACAACGCATCCTGTATGGCAGGAAGTACTTTCTCTTATGACGTACACCAGTTTATCTCATTTAGTGAACGGTTGACTGTCCAAAGCATCATGGTGAACACAAATCCCAAACAACATGACAGGGTCTTTCCACATCACCTTGATGCTTTCCCATTAGAAAGCTGTCTTATGTTCATCGGGATCATGGGATGTTACAAGACATTTTGAGGTGAGTTCTGTCTGGAACGGCCCCATCCAAGTCTGTAGGTTGCTAGATGGATTTGGTGTGCTGCTGGGGTAAGATGGTGGGTGCTTCCAGTGCCAAGAGGTAAATGAGTCATTATGAAGTTCTCATTACTGCAGCTTCAACTAATGGCTCAAAGAAAAGATGTGTCAAGGTCTAGAAACTTTGTAGCCAATGAGAGGGCAGAGAGATAATGAGGTAAGCTTGTCCAATCTTTAGGAAGATAAAATTCTAATGAGCTTCAGTAGGGGGTAAGTGCTTGGAGTTCACATTCATTGGTTCCAGGTGTGGAGAGAGAGGGGGGGAGGGGGGAGGAGAATTTCGTTCCTAGAAAACATGTTTCTATGTTCTTGTCATGTGCTTGTTTAGACATTACTGAGTGTTATATTTCTGCAAAACACTTCAGATCTGACAGAAGCTGTGCATTCCATGAATCATGAAGCAGTACACTGAACCCTCTAATAACAGATGTAGTAAATGTATTTTGACATGTGTTTAAGAAGCGTTCCTTCTCTTGATGCTACAATGTAAAGATGTACAATAGGAAACCCCCAGACATATAGATATATCTGCATGCCTGTGGATCCCCAGTGGGGGGAGTTGAGTGGAGGGATCAAGTGACAGAGAGAGAACTTGGTTTAGAACCTCGGTGAATCAAGACATCAAACTCAACATCAACGATCTCTAGAGAAGTTGCCTACTCAACCCATGCTTTGTCCCTTACCATCTCTAACATCTGCTGCTGTTAAATTAGTCCTAACATTTAACCTAGATCTGCTCGACATCACTCCAAGCTTTATTACTTCTTGTTTCCTCCCCACTGACCAGTGATAATAATTGACCACCACGCTCTTTGCAATGACAGTTTACAGGGGTCAAATCAATACTATGTGGCCCTCGGGACCTCTTCCCTGTGAATTGGATGTGTCCAGTTCTCCAAACCTTTCCTCGTGAGTCACATATTTTCAACCCTTTATCAGAAGTCCTCCTCCTTAGTTAGTTCTTTCTGTGAAAGGCGGGATGCCCCAAACCCAGGATCCAGACAAGATATGTCCTCACCAAGCCAAACGGGATTACCAAGCAAGGTTTATTCATGCATGCCTCTTAGTAGAGCATGACCAAGGCAGCTCCATTTTTCTTGGCTGTCTTCTCCTCTAGCGCTTTATTGCATCCTAAATGACAACTATCACCGGGAGAGGAAGATTAATGGCCTCTCTCTCTGAAGCTTTCACAGCCCATTCTGCAGGCTTGTCCTTACTGGAATTCTGCTAAAGGGACCCTTGATTCCTTAACAGGAACTTCTTAAAATGAAGCTCTTCTGATGAGTGATAAACTTCCATATTTCATATTACAGGATACAGAAACACTTTCTTTAATTCTTTTTTCTCCTTTTTAAGAGTTGTTTTCAGTTCACAGCAACATTGATCCAAAGGCACAGTAATTTCCCACATACCTCCTGTGTACACACGTACATTTGCACATACATGCATCATACGGGAACATATACACAACCACAAGCATCCCCAGCAAGATGAAAGCTAGTGCCTGACTTTGTGTTCACTGCTTCTCTTGGTGTTGCCCATTGTGTGACTTTCAGCAAATGGAAGAACGTGTGCCCACCTTATTTCACACAGGATCACTCAGTTGGCCTGAATGTCATCCACAGAGACCACATGTCTTCCCTCTACCAACCCCAAGTAGCCATTGATCTCTTTACTAGTACCATGGTTTCTGCTCATCCCGAACTTTATGTATCTGGGCCTATGAGTTATGTAGCCATTCATAAAAATAAACTCTCTCT
Organism: Micromys minutus; assembly: GCF_963924665.1. NCBI lineage: Eukaryota > Metazoa > Chordata > Mammalia > Rodentia > Muridae > Micromys > Micromys minutus. The sequence continues at coordinate 83,770,570 of NC_137974.1, forward strand.
CTCTCTCTCTCTCTCTCTCTCTCTCTCTCACACACACACACACACACACACACACACACACACACACACACAAACTCTCTCTCACACACACACACACAAACTCTCTCTCTCTCACACACACACAAACTCTCTCTCTCTCTCTCTCTCTCTCTCTCTCTCTCTCTCTCTCTCTCTCTCTCTCCCTAATCCCCTCATCACAATTTTACTAGTTCTTTGAAAACTTCCACAATGCATTTTGATCATATTTACCTCCTCCCTGACTTCTTTCAAGATCCCCTTTGCTATTCAACTTGGTGTCTTCCCTCCCCCATAGCAAGTAAAGCTTGTACTATCAGTATACTCTTCTTTCACTGAAGTATGGTCTACACATCAGAGGCTTCACCCTTAAGGAAAACGGAATCTTCCTCTCTAAGCAGTCATTTCATGCAAATGGTTTATGTGTTGATCTGGGAAAGACTATCAATGACTGTTATAGTGTAGCTATTGGTATGGAGGCTAACATGCACGTGTACAGAATGGAAACTCAAAATGTCAGTGAGCAAACATAATGTGAAATGACAAATATCACCAATAGTGAGTCCCAGAAAAGCAGACCCAGGACAGAGATGCTGGACTCCAGAGCCTGTGAGTGCTTTCAGGAGAAATCTGTAGTCTGCTGGCATTTGCCTCTTGGATTTATTTAACTATTGTCTCCTGGTCTTGCAAGGCACTATCAGAAAAAATATAAACATGTTAATGACAGATGAAGAAACAGACAAAATATGAAGATAATGATTTTAAGAGGGACTACTCACTTGAGCCCTTCCTAAACTCAGCTGTGGATTTCCTCACTCAACCCCCTTGGCCACCTTGTGAAATAGACTCTTGGTGCTGCTGTTTTTGACACTACCAGGAACTTCCAGCTTTGTGCAGATTAAGTACAAAAGGTGTTTATGTCTCATAAGTCATGATTTAAATGAACTTTACAAAGTGTTAAAGCCTGTACTCTACATAATGTATTCTCTTTGCCATCTGTCAAAGAAAAATGGCAATACCCAGAAAAGCATGTGTTAAGTATATCTAACAATCACAGATGTAGTTAAAAAAAATAAAAAGGGAAAAATGAAAATAATTATAATAGGACGAGATACAATCTTTTTTCCTCTAAAACTTTTTTTTTTGTTACTTTATCATACATTTGCTTTTGAACAAAGAGATGGCAAGGCCTGCTGAGAACCAAGGCCTTCTGGACACAGTGTAGCCTTCCTGCTCCTGAACTCATAGCAGCTCTGGTTTTCTGAAGGACACACACACAAGTTCAAGGCAGTCTATGTTTCACCATGGATGAGGGAGGAATTCATCCGGACCCAACACTCGCAGAAGAGCTATTGGCCAAACTGATGGTGTCTGAAGGAAGAAGTCAACTAGATTTTACTGTGTGGTTGTGCCTGCTGGCAGGTGCCAGTGCTCCAGTGGATAGCTCCACACCCAAGCACATGCAAGCAGCTCTAAATACACTTAGTGAAAAGTTGGGAAGGAGAAAAGCTGGGAAGGGTTCTAAGAGGAGATAGAGGAGGGATGGCTGGGTTTGCGATCAAAATACAATACATGATCTATGAAACTCTCAAAGAATAAATAAGAAAAAAGAAACCAGTTGTTCTCAGAGGCATTCTGAGTATTGAGAGAGAGGTGACACTTAAATGAAGTCAAGGCGCAAATACAGAGAGACCTGAGACTTTCCACCTTTCCATCAACAATTCCAGGTGGGACTCTGTATGTGGCTCATTCCAATGTTAGACAGTTTTATTCCATGGCCCCAGAAAATGTCAGGCATGGCTCCTAATTTATTATCTTTTAGCAGTTGCATTTTGGGGTTTGAAAACAATATTTACACACACACACACACACACATACACACAAACACACACACACACAACTTACTCTCTTTTTATGTAAAAATAAAATCTGAAATGGCCTTTAAAACTACCCACAGTTATAACCAAAAACATAGAGTTCCAAACTCATCCACTCATCCAATTCCACGGAACAGACAGGCATTCTTTGTATCCCTTCTGAACTCCCTACCACAGAATCTGCACGCCTCATAAAATGAATATTTTTCAAGGACCTCGATTTGGAGAAATACTCTGGGCAGCCATAAATAACTGGAAACTTTACCTAATGGTTTTGAAGAGCATCAATGTGCGTAAGATAAAGCGATGTTACAATTAGGATCCAAGCAATTCCTGGCTTCCCAGTGTAACTTTCTCTAGCAAGACATACATACCTCCAGGGAGAGGTGAAGAAATATTCACAGCTGCTTAGGAATGTCTGACTCCCTCAGTATCTGTGAAATGACTCCAGTCTTGAAGCCAACCTAAAGTCTCAAGCAAATTTTAATGCCCCAAAACCTCTTCTCTCTATCTCCTCAATTCTCTCTCCTCCTTCTCCTCCTCCTCCATTTTTTCTCTTCCTCCTTCTTCTCCTCCTTGTTTTCCTCCTCTTTTCTTCTTCTCTCTCTTCTCCTTCTCCTCTGCTCACCCTCCTCTTCCTCCTCCTGCGCTTTTCTTTGTCTCTCCTTCTCCTCCTGCTCATTCTCCTCTTTCTTCTTCTTCTCCTCTTTCTCCCCTTCTCCTTTTCTCCTCTTTCCTGTAGTTCTGGAGCCTCAGACACTCTGTGCTCTGCCCAAGCTATATATACCCTCAGTCCCCCAAAACAACTTTTAATACAACTTTACTTTTTTAAAAAACAGTACTAATGTCAAGGCCATTGAGTACACACCTCATTTTCTAAAGTGCCCCTCCATGAGTTTCGCACTGGCTGTTGGGCAAAATAGTTCTTATTTGTGAAACATACATAAACTCAGAGCACTGTATTCATCCAAAGTATTGATTATATGCTATATATGACATACATATATTTAAAAAAATAGTCCTTAGAATCACCTTTTTTTTTTTTTTTTTTTTGGTTAATTTCTTCTTTCAATAGAATGCAAAATTCAAAGAACAGATGCTTATTCAAATCCCAAGAAGGCCGGCTCTCAGTTGCTGCTGACCAGTGCAGTGGTTTTTACTCTTCTATGGTCTGGTAAGACATACTGAGAAACTGGACAGCCTCTGCATCAGTGACTCATTAGTGAGCTCTCTGCAGTCTTTCTTCTCCTCAATGGGAAACATTGCCAGCCCAGGTAGTCATTACCGCTGAGTCATCTGCCGACCACATCAGCTATTCACAGCTATTCTTTGGGGTCTTTAAAGATGCGCTAAAATCCGGGTGAGATGTAATAAAGGGGGTGGGGGGCGCTTTCCTTCTGCTGGCTGCTTGTGTGCCTCCTGGTTTCAGTTTTCTAAGCAGTAGAATCCCATTCGCCTTTCTTTTTTCTCTTCCTTTTCAGATATCTCTGTTCAGTGTGTTGGAGTAACTGAGATAAATGCCAAGCCGGCTCCCCTGCTGTGTGTGGTCGGCCACCCCTTGGCCATAGAGAATCCAGCTATTTAAGTTTGGAAATGACATTTCTTCACACTCCTTCCAAGATAGCAATGTATGTCAATCACCGGGAGCCCTGCCAATGACAATGACAATGGATTTGAATGTCCCATTCATGCTAGGGTGACGGGGCTATCTCTTTGACTTCTCTGGCTGTTGCCCCTCATCTCACCCAGAAAAGTTTATTTCCCAAGGAATTTTCTTTGTGATCTCAAACTCCTAGAGACCTTCTTTTTATAACCTCTGAGATTACCCAGGGTTTTACTGCCAGGAAGTGCTTCCTAGTTGACATGTTTAAAACTGGGCTTCTCTGATCTATTCTAGGGAACCCTGAAACTTGGGGAGAAAACGGAGGAGAGATCTGGTTTCTGTGTTTGGGAATACCACTGCACCACTGACCCCTAAGGATAGATAGGAAAGTAACCTGTAAAATGCCAATAGTAAAAAAAAAAGAAAAAAAATTCATTGTACACTGTGTTCATACCAACAGAAAGGTGTCTCCCTATAGCAAAATGATTGTGGAGTTCTGTGAAATGCCGTGTGCATTGTGGGCGCTGGAATGATGTGGGCCACTTCTCAGATGCATAGCGACAGCCCCATGTGTCACTCTTGCATATTAGATGGCTGTGTCTTCACAAGGGTATTGTTGGCAACTGGTCAGCTATGAGGGGAGAGAGAAAAATCTGCACACCTATCACGTACCACTCTTATGTGTACACACCTTGGCCTTTAGGTGTCCAGGAAGTTTGTATCCCACACAAGCGGTGTGCAAATTTGGTTTGAAGGTGTGAGCGACGCTATGGTCATCCAAGGGAGGGCAGTTTTAGTGATAAGCAAGAGATAGGCGCTAGAAGGAACATTCTACCTGTTCTTCCTCTTCACCACACCCCAGTGACAAGAAGGATACCTGGCTGGCCTCCCCGGCCACCCTCCTGTCCTGGCAGAATATCTAAGAGCACTTCATGGTTGCCTTCACACACCTGACCAGCTCTCACATCAAGGAAGAAAAAGGGAGAGCTTGTCTACTAACAAGACTTACTATCCTGGAAGGAACTCCCATTTTTTCTCCGCTTGGGCCAGGCTAGGCTTGTAGCCCATCCTCACCAAGAGCTATGGCAAAGGTCCCTGGGTACTTCTAAACCCATAAGCAAAGATTTGACAAATCCCTATGTTCCTCAGACTAATAATGTCCTCAAGAAAGGACATATTAGTCAACTTTCTCTTGCTATGATAAAATATTTGAGATGATCAACTTAAAGGAAAAAGTATTATTTTAGAGGTTCTAATTCATGGTGGGTTTAGCCATGCTATTTTGGGTAAAGTAACACCTCACAGAAGGGCAGCAGATCTTAGAGCCAAACCCAAGAAATGAGAGGTCCCTTTAAAAGGCATGCCTCCATGGGCCTGAAACCTCTTTATAGCAGTTGTGGGCTGTGGATCCCATTTTCTAACCCACGGGGCTTTTGAGGACATCTCAGAATCATGCTTAAGAGTGAGCAACAATCTCCTTAAGGCCCATATCCTTAAGACTATTGCAGACTGGTTCTCACATTTCTCAGGAAGTGTTCTGTCTCCCTCTGGGCTTCATTGAATGTGTTCCTAGTGCAAAGTCAGTTTTACAGTATTTGATTTTCTGACTAGTATTTTAGTCTGGTGGTTTAGGGTAGCCACTAAAACCCCACCTTTCCCTCTGGCCTTGGCAGCTATGAAAAACTCAGCAGAGGCAGAAATGCAAACGAAAACGTCCAGCTGCAATGTGACTTCTGAGCTGATGATTTAAGAACCTGGTTTACCTCCTGTCCACACCTGGTCCCTCCAGGTCTGAGTCCCACACAGGGCACCACTGTCATGCTCAGCACCAACTCCCAAACTCTGCTGCTCAACCCAGGAGGAAGGTGGAAATGTTTCTCCTTTATTTTTCCAACGCTGGAAAAGTGGAGCAAACGTTCTGTCTCTCTAGGGGAAGACATAAAATGAAAACTAAACAGTACAGCCGAATTGCTTACCAGAGTGCCTGCCATCCACAGTACATGCCCACACTTCATAGCTTCATTGTGTGTCTGTTTCAACCACTGCTGAATACGAAAATTTATAGCACCTTCAGAGTTCAAGGTATTTGTTTCTAAACAAAATGAAACACTCTACTTACCAAACTGGAAACGATATTCAGTTTGCTAAAATTGCTGCAGCCCTGGGAAAAATAACTAAAAGGTAGAGACACTTCTCTTTGAACAAGTAGACCCACTATGTGAGTTTATAAGTAAGCAGAACTGTGGCTGTCTTCTCAGCCCCACTGTGTAGGCTTTTGAGCAAGAAAAAGCTTGTATACCTCTGTGCTCATTTCTCCTCCTTCAGCTCCTTCACAGTTGGAATTGGAAGCTAATAATGTAGCAAAACAAGGCAAAAGATTGAAGTACTTCCTTTCCCAATGCTACCTGGAAGTGTTCTAGGGCAATGGTCTGGGTACAGGATGCCCACATTACATCACACCAGTGCCTGCACAGACATGACTTGAGTAGGCTGATATGCAGGCAACGGACAAAGGTGTGAACAGGCCGTACAGAGAGGAAGAGTGGGCATTGCTAAACATCTTTCAGATACACAGTTATCCCATATGCCCCTGGAATGAAACACAATATTATATCTAAGAGTATTTTGTGTACTGCGTTAGCATGTTAGCATTCCTTCTAGGTTCCACCCAACAGTTACCTAGCAACAGCCAGGTAGGCCTGGCTTGCTATGTGCTATGAAAGGGACAGTTTGACCTCTCTTTGCTCTCTCTGCCCCTTTTCTCTCTCTCTCTCTCTCTGACATTTCTCTCTCTCTCTCTGACATTTCTCTCTCTCTCACTCTCTCTCTGTCTGTCTCTGTCTCTCTGTCTCTCTGTCTCTCTGTCTCTCTGTTTCTGTCTCTCTGTCTCTCCCTCCCCCCCCTCTCTCCTTCTTTGAACCCATCCCCCATCTTTATTCCTGTCTCAACTCCCCTTCTCATCAACAAATAAACTCTATTCTATGCTATGGCTGGTACCTCTTGAAGAGAGATGTCTCAGGATGGGCCCTCTGAGGCACCCCTCCCAGCACACCATATCACAGTCTACAAAGCATATCACTGGCTAAAACATATTAGACTGCTCTGTGATATGCTTGACAGGATGGTTAGCCTTAAGAAATCATGGTTAAATTGTGATTAAAAAGTCACTGCTGTTATTTCAAAGTTACATTCATTTGTGCATGCGTGTGTGTGTGTGTGTGTGTGTGTGCATTTGTGGCTGTGCATGTGTGGGTGCATGTGTAGATCAGCCCAGTGAAGATCAGCGACATCTTGTAGGAGTGAGTCCTTTACTTCCACTGTGTCGGTTCTTCAAGTCATCTGATTTGGTGACAAGCACCTAGCCATCTCACTGGTCACCAGAGTTCTCATTTTATAAATAGATTAAGTGAATTTCCAAGAATAGAAATGATCTCCTAAAGGTTTGATGGAAGGAATGGGGCTGGTTCATATCTTTCTAGTGCAGAAACAGGTTGCACTTTTTAATTTTTATAGTAAAACAGAGATACTTTGGGGGTACCAAAGATACCTCCAAACTTTATGGAAACAGAAGTTACTGGTGTTTCATTCTTTCTCCTCCTCCTCTTATTATTCTCTTCCTCCTATTCTTCAGTATATATCTTACATACCTCTGCAGTAAGCTAGGTCCAGAAGATGCATGGGTTGCCCTAATGACTATAGAACAACAGGTAGGACAAAGGTCAAGGAGTCATAACTGTCTATGGTCAGAAAATTATATCTGGCGAGCCATGGGTTTTTGGAGGTTGGTCTGCTGACACTGGTGAGAGGCATTTTGGCAGAAGGAAGTTTAGCCAGAAACAGCCTTGGCTTCTTGGGAGTGGACCACATGAGAACAGAGGATACCAAGGCTGGAAGACCACCTGATGGAAGAAGAAACAGTTTCTGAGATGTACATATTGCTAAAAGCAGTTCAGTAGAGCCAGACCCAAGGACAGCACAGGCTGTTTGCAGAAACAGAACAACAGGAATAGGAAGAGAGCAAGGATCTAGTACAGGATATCGTCTTCACTCCTCCAGCAGTGGGAAAGCCTGGCAGTGTCTGAGATTTTCTGGGCTACAATAATCTGAACTGGGAGTAAGGGACAGAGGGAACACAGGCCACAAGAGGGGATGCTGATGTCAATTATGACCTGTCCTCTGGATCAGTGGAGAACAAACAACTATATCTAAAGTGAGCCCATCCATCTTTGAACCGAGTAAAGTTGCTGAGCATGACAAATGGGTACCAACGAATGAGTTCATACACAACAGTTACCAAGCCTGCCATCTTAAGATGGTCTGACTTACCATTCAGTGTTACATGTTGTGGAAGCCATAAGCACTTGGATAGTGAAAGAGTGAAAGCCTGTGTTCTGGTTTGTTTTGGTGAGTTTTTTTTCTTTCTTTTTTTTTTTTTTTTTCTTATCCTTTCCTCAACTTGATACAAAATTGAGTCATCTGGAAAGGAGTAATGTCCACTGAAGGATTTTACCCATCAGATTAGCCTATCTGTGGGGCATTGATTTTCTTGACTGACAATGGGTGTGGGCAGGTATCTCTGGGGTGTGTAAAGAAAGCAAACTGAGCAAGTCATAAAGATCAAGCCACGAAGTTACATCCCTCCATAGTCTCTGCCTTGGTTCCTGCCTCCAAGTTCCTGCTGTCTTCCCTCAGTGATGGATTGTGATTGGGCCTTTTGAGTCAATTAGCACTCCCTTCCCTGTGGTGTTTATCACAGTAATAAAACCCAGACTCAGACACTGCATCCTCGTTTTGAATTTGACTGCTCTACTGGGCTGATGTGATCTCTTTTCACAGTGCTGAGCAGTGTCAGTGAGCCTTGGCTCTCAGTTATCCCTGCCATCCTGAGGGGGAGACAAACCACCCTCCTGTGGGCTGTGTTGTTCATCCACAGAACTCCATAGATCAGTAGTGTTAAACATACCTTCCACATGTTCTGCTTGACAGTGACTTTATCAGTCAGAGCCTCGTCCTGTTAAAAGGATGAGAAAGTAAATACAGTTTAAAGTTATGTAAATTATACATGAGACCACGTGACTCTGCTTAACACATGAACAAGAACCTGCTATTAGCTGCTTGGGCTGTGGGAGGATAGTGGTATTTATAAAGACTCAGGAATCCTAAGCTGAGGAAGGTTTTCATATGAATACAATAGTTCTCTCTCCCCTCCTCCCCCAAAGAATCCAACGTTGATTTATAATTTTTAATTCCAGATTTTAAAATGTGATCTAGAGTTTGGGCTTCCTTTGGGCATTTCTGTTCTTTATAAAAGTGATTTGGTCAAACAAAAACTCAGGCCAATTCTGTTGGAAAATTCCTGTGGCCTCTGTGGAACCGTCAATTTATGCTACCTTCTGTCTGGGTTTCCCCTGCCAACCATTTGCTGCTTGGTTGCTGTTTCCAATGGCTAAAGTGACCCTGAGCTGCATTTGCTGGAGAAAGGCCTGATTTGTGCAAGGTGGTGGAGATACCCTAGAACACCGGGCTGCTTCATTGACCTGGTAGCCCTGGCTAACACTTATGTAGCTACATTTTCTTATGCCCTAAGATGTTACTGATGTGGTATTGGGGACATCAAAGACAAGAGGCCATCTCTGAGGTTAACAGCCTCAAAGGCTTTGTTACAGGTTCTTACCTTCAGTTTGCTACCAACAATATATCAGAAGAGATCTGCACTTTAATGCTCATAAAGGAGCGTGTTAAGGTTATGTATGTAAGCCCTTTGCAACCCACAGGGTCATGCAATGAGGACCTGGGTAGGATGGGCAATGGGCAGCTTGCAGTCTCATACAGTGTGATTGTTTCAATACACACAAACCTGTGTTAACTTCATCTCTCTCAACTGCATCAGGTACATCACCAGTCTCCGTAGCATGTCTGAATAGTCAGCACCACCACATTGTGTCTTTTATGGGTGAAAGAAGGGTGAATTGAACACAAGCACATGGACACCCTACCATTACACCAGTGTCTGTGATAGGTCACCAGGTGACCACTGAGTAGGAGCTATCCAATGTGAGTGTGCTGAACACAGAAACGGCACACTTCCCATGTGGGGTGCAGGGGGGCAGCACCATTCTGCCAATATAACCGAATGCTTACAAATCCTTATATCTAAATTTTCTACTTCATGATTTCAGGCCACAGTTGACATAAAAAAAAAAATCCGATACCATGAACAGGAAACAGGGGCCACTGCCCTGATTTGGGCACACTATCTGAAGACTAAGTATGTGGTTTTTCTATCTGCTCCAAGTGAAGCTCAGCAAAGAAGCTTGTTTTGAAGCAAGAGTAAAGGAACTAAGCAGGGTGTGTGGTGGAACAGACGTGCACTCAGATCTCAGAGCATGTTGGGAAATCACTGCAAATTTAGGCTAGCTTGGGCTGAACAAGGAGACCATTTTAAAAGATGTAGAGATGGAACTCTGGTTTGTTCCACTTCTTAGCAGGGCGATTGGTGTACAGCCTTGACCCCTCTCTCCAGCCTCTCGAGCTCTTTGACAAGTGATGAAGGTAATGCCACACTACCCAGCAGCCATGGCCTCTAATTCAGGGGTTCTCTACCTTCTCACAAGGAAGGTTCATAACCACTCTGTCTGCTTCAGAGAAACACCAGGAGAAGTTGACCATAGGTTCTGGATGTTATAACTGCCCAGAAAATAAGTTCAGAGACAGCATTGTGTAAATTTCTCTGAAAGTGGACAGGAAGTTATAATTTTACCTGTTCATGGATTCATTCATTCATTTGTTCATTCGTTCATTCAACACTATTGAATATCTTTCACATACTTTCAATAGCAAAGACTGCTGAAAGCTATAAAAAGAGCAAATCTGGTCCTGTCCTATGAGAATGTCTAACAATTCTGTGTATGTGTGTATGACTCTGTGCACATATGTGTGAATGTTTGTGACTGAGGAGCCAGAGAACAACAGCAGAACTGGAGCTGCAGTGAACCAGCTTTAGGGGTCTGTGAACTATGTGACACGGTGCTGGGAATCGAACTCTGGTTCTGTGTAGCAACAGCAAGTGCTGCTTAAATTAAGAAGTGGAGCTGATGCCTACCTAAAACCTTCACCACTAGTGACAAGTGTTCACTGTACCGGAAGGGACTTTGTACACTGCCAGAGGGGAATGGCACACACCAACTCAGCTATAAACCTTGTGACCTAAAATGGGGATCTTCCTGCATGTTATACTGGTGTATTAATGACCCAAACGTTGAGGGAGCAGGCAGCCACTGTCTGACTGGAATTAAGGCCCACTCCATGAGCTGAAACGCATGCCTGGCATTGTTCAGATGGTAAAGACCTGACGGAAGCTAAGCAGTGATACCAGGACAATACTAAATACTCCTGTTGTGCTAAAGGAACTTTATAATGACTTCTAACAACATTTTCTATGCTCCTAGATTGGTCTTGCTCAGCCACTGTCATAGACTTTCCCTTCTGCAGTAGAAAGGACCAAATACAAAGGCCCACAGCCGGACAGTGCGCAGCACGTGAGAGATCGTGGAACACTCAATTCTAAGTGGAATGTTTTCATCAAATCAATAAATAAGGTGATCCAGTGTTCTGGGCTTTCCAGCATCAACACTAGGTCCTCACGGGCATAGACACACATGAGCAACACACATGCAAGCATGCATATACACATGCATACCAGATACACACACATGCACAACATACATGTACACTTTCATACACTTGTGCATAGCAGACACACATGCACATACATATGAACAAAATATCACAAAATATTAAATTTAACAGACAGTGCCAAACATGCATCATTAGAAAGAAAGGAAGCATAATTGCTTTAAATTTTATGAACAATATTTGCCATGATTTGAATGTTTCTGTTCCCTTCACCCAAATACCATATATTGGAGACTTGGTCCACAGAATAGTACTTTTAGAAGACAGTGATGCCTTTAAGGAGTGGCACTTTGGGAATTATTGTCAGGATACTGATGGGGTTCCCCGAAAAAGAGTTGTAGTATCCTAGCCCTGTCCTACTTTCTCTCTTGCTGCTTGACATGAAGAAAGTGTATTTTCTGTGTCCTGTGTCCCAGGCATGACACTCTACTTCATCAAAGCTTAAAGCTTCCTGCCAAGCTTTAGTAGACAGGAAGCTCTGAAACTGTGAACCAAAATACTCCGTGTCATTAACGTATAAGTAAGGTATCACCAAAATGACTGACGTCACTTGGGCATGTTGTTACTGGGGCAGAAAGTTAAAGCAGTCACTGAAATACATCCAGTTACCATTAGCCTTGACCAGTTCAACTTTACTGTTTTCCATGAGAGACAATGGTCCTCACTTCCTAAGCGTACTGCAGACTCAAGAAGACTGAAAGCAATGCAGTTTATTTTTCTATCTTGAAAAGTTGCACACCAGACTTGAGAAAAGGCAAAACATCTGGTAAAACAATGTAATACCAGCTGCTTTTATGATAACATAATTTTTAATTGTGAAAAATCCCTGCCCCATTTTTCCCTTTGGCTGATACTCTAGAGAGTTAGACTATTTCCTTCTCATCTAGCATGGCACATGCTCTAAATTTTCTATCCTCTGGAATCTTGGAGATTTCTTTCCTCTTTTGTGACACATGAGCTCAATCATCTAGCAGGCTTTATGGTTTCAATTCTAAGATAAAAGAGAAAACTCCCAGACAAGCAGGTTCTAGTGAAACACAGAAGCCCAGGGAAGAGAGGCTGAGGGCCTCCTGCTTTGCTGTGATTCACTGATGAGCTCTAAACAAACCTCACACTAAAAACGAACAATCATAATTGATTTCTTACATCTCCCATCTCAGGTAAATGCCATCCAATCCTTCCAGATGTTCAGACCAAAACCCCTCTCTATTTGTCTTCTTTTAAGTCCTTCAACCAAAATATCAATAAGTCCTAACCAAAGATACAGAAGAAAAAACAAAATAGAACCTTTCGTTACATATTCATAACACAGCTCACTTCTGTGATTTCCAAGAAGTATTGCATATGCTTTCTATTAGTGATCAAACAATTCTGCTTTATTGTTATTATTTTACTTATTCACTTCACATTCCTTTTGCTACCCCCTCCCAGTCACCCCCCTCACAGAATTCCCTCTATCCCACTACCCTTCTCCTCTGAGTAGGTGGGACTCCTTGGGTATAGCCCAACTCTGGTACATCAAGTCTCTGCAGGGCTGGGCATATATTCTTTCATTGAGGCCAGACAAGGCAGCCCATCTAGAACATATCACATATACAGCAACAGCTTTAGGGACAGCCCCTGCTCCAGTTGTTTCAGACCCACATGAAGACCAAGCTGCACATGTGCTACATATGAGCAGGGAGGCCAGGTCTATCCTGAGTACCCTCTTTGGTTCGTGGTTCAGACTCTAAGAGCCCCAAGATCCCCATTAGCTGACCTGTTGGTCTTCTCCTGGAGTTCCTATCCCATTTGGGGCCCACAGTCCTTCCACATATTCTTCCATAAGAGATACTAACCTCCATCCATTGTTTCACAGTGGATGTCTGTATCTGTCCAAGTCAGTTGCTGGGTGGATCCTTTCAAAAGACAGCCATGCTAGACTCTTGTCTACAAGCAAAACAGAGCATCATTAATAGTGTCAGGTTGCCCATGGTTGGGTCTCATGTTGGGCTGGTTATTGGTTGAACATGCTCTCAATCTCTACTCCATCTACACATCCCTGCATTTCTTGTACACAGAATACATTTTGGGTGAAAGTTTTACAGGTGGGTTGGTGTCCCTATCACTGGGGTTCCCACTTGGGGTTCCTACCTGAATACAGGAGGTGACCTTTTCAGGTTTCATATCCCCAATGCTGTGAGTCACAGTTAAGGACACCCCCATTGGTTCTTGGGTTCTTCTCTTATCCCAGGTCTTTGTCTCTTCCTGGAGATACCCCGGACCTCCAAGTGGTGACTAGATAACCATGAGAATCAATAGAAATTTGATAGGGGTGCAGAGGTAAGGTGCATCTCCAGGAATCAAACAATTCCTAACAAAGTTAGAGCCTTGTCTGGTCACTTCAGCTTGTGCAGCTCTCTCCCAGGCTCCAGGAATGCCTGTTTACAACCTATATACCCCTGGTGTACCACATGCAACTTTTCCACACAGACAGACAGACATTTTGAACTATAGTCTAGCCAAGTGAGTCTGACTGACCCTCTTATCAAAAGCACCCTTTACCCACATATTTACCCCTGAGCTCTGGGCTCAGAACACCCTGTATACCAACCCTCATATTCACCTGCATTTATCACATCTAAGTCATAGCTAACCATTATCTTCAAGTACATCCTGTGCTCTTTCCTTGTCTGATGTTTCATATCAGACACCGAACTTACAAAGGAGATCCGTGTGCTCAGACCACATATTGAGAATACCAACAATATGAAAGAGCACGATGGTATCCCAGCCCCCAGGAGCCATCATTCCTATAGGAATGTAACGGAATGGGAACTACCTAGATGAACCCCAAAATGGATCAAATCTCACAATTCCAAACTTCATCAAAGTACCTTAAGGAGTTTACGGAAGGTGCAGAGAAATATATAAACAACCATAGAGAAAATTAACGTATAGAGAATAAATGTCTGAGTGACACCTCGGAAAACATGAACATAAATAAGGCTGGTTGAAATGACTAAAAACCCAGGATTTAAAAATCAGAGTTCAATAAAAAGATAGCAACGCTGAAAAAAATCAAGCTGAAATGAAAGCAGAATTAAAAAACTCAACAATCCATCTAGAAAAGCCAACGGAGAGCTTCGCAAGGACGATGAATGAAGCAGAATCTAGAGCATCAGGAGGTGAATATTAAGCAGAGACAAAAAAAAGCAAATAACATGAACATAAAACAGAGAGAGAGAGAGAGAGAGAGAGAGAGAGAGAGAGAAAGAGAGACAGTGAGACAGAGACAGAGAGAAAAGGGGTAGGAGCATGCAAGAAATGTGGATGCTATGAAAAAAACGAAATTTCTGACTTATATACATAGAAAAGGGAGAAGAATCCCAGGTCAATCACAGACCAGACCACAGAATAAAACTAAGGAAAGGCACATGCATACCTATTGTACTGACTGGTTCTGTGTCAACTTGACACAGGCTGCAGTTATCACAGAGAAGGAGCCTCCCTTGAGGAAATGCCTCCATGAGATCCAGCTGTAAAGCATTTTCTCAAGTAGTGATCAATGGGGAGAGGGCCCAGCCCATTGTGGGTGGAGCCATCCCTGGCCCAGCCCATTGTGGGTGGAGCCATCCCTGGGCTGGTAGACCTGGGTTCTATAAGAAAGCAGGCTGAGCAAGCCAGGGAAAGCAAACCAGTAAGAAACATCCCTCCATGGCCTCTGCATCAGCTCCTGCTTCCTGACCTGCTTGAGTTCCAGTCCTGACTTCCTTTGGTGATAAACAACAATGTGGGCAGTGTAAGCTGAACAAACCCTTTGCTCCCCAACTTGCTTCTTGGTCATGATGTTTTGTGTAGGAATAAAAATCCTGACAAAGAGACATATATATATATACATATATATATATATATATATATATATATATATAGAGAGAGAGAGAGAGAGAGAGAGAGAGAGAGAGAGAAGAAAGAAGGAAAGAAAGCACAAAGACTACCAGAAAAGAAATTACTCACAGCATGTCATAATTAAAACACAGAACAAAGAAAGACTATTGGAGGCCACAAGATAAAGCACAAATTGCCTACAAAGGGAAAAATATATTAGAATTACAGCTGATTTCTGAGTAGAATTTTTGAAAGAGCCTCAAGCAATGATTTTCAAGTTCTAAAAGACCAGAACTGTCAACCTAGACTAAGGTATCAAGTAAAATGATTTGGTATAGTTGAAAGAGAACAAAAAACTTTCCACAACATAAACAACCTAAAAAATGTCTGTCCAGAGGGCCAAGCATTAAAAAAATCAACACTGGAAGCAAAACTTTAGGCTGAAGAGAGGAATAAACATGGGTAAAAAACTGTAGAATGAAAATAAAGTTATTTACTGAGCCACAAAACACTACTGAGATGACAACACAAATAGAAGTTCAGTGACTACAGTCAACACACAGCTTTCAATAGTAATTTTTAGATAAGATGGCCTCAAATCTGGAATCAAAAGATTCAGGCTCAATGAATGGATCAAGAGATTCCATCTATCTGCTGTCTACAAGAAACTCATCCATCAGAGCTTTAAAGATGCTGTAGAGTAAACAAATGGACAAATGCTGGAACCAGGAACAGGCATGAATTTCTTGTTCAGATAGGTGAAAAGAGCAGCACAAATAAAAGTACCACCAACAGCAACCATAGCAGCAACTACACAGCAACCACAGCAGCAGCAACCATAGCAGCAACAATGCAGCAGCAGCAAAGAACACAACAACAACAGCAGCAAGAGCACAGCAACAACAGCAGCAGCAACCACAGCAGCAGCAACCACAGCAGCAACAACCACAGCAGCAACAATACAGCAGCAACAACCACAGCAGCAACAATGCAGCAGCAACAGCAGCAAGAACACAGCAGCAACAACAGCAACAACAACAGCAGCAGCAGCAACAACAGCAACAGCACCCATAGCAGCAACAACACAGCAACAACAGCAGCAAGAACACAGCAACAACAACAGCAACAACATAGCAGCAACAGCATCAGCAACAGCAACAACAGCAACAACAACAGCAGCAGCAACAGCAGCAGCAACCATAACAACAACAACACAGCAACAACAGCAACAGCAGGACCCCAGCACATATGAAACAGAAGAATGCCTTGTTTGACCTTAGTGGAAAAAGATGCACCTAATCATGTAGAGACTTGATGTGCTGAGGTGGAGAGTACAGGGTGGAGCACCCTCTCTGACGTGAATGGAATACAGGATGTGAGAATCAGGAAGGGGGGCAACATTTGGCATGTAAATAAATAAAATAATTGATTAATAAAATAAAAGAAGTTCAGAATCCAGAATATATAAGGAACTCAAAAATCAGTCAAAAACCAAATGACCTATTTAAAAAAAATAGATCATGGATCTGACCAGATAGTTTCAAGAGAGGATATTAAAGTGGCTGGCCAAGAGATATATCAAAAAAAATTATTCCTAGCAATTGGGGAAATGCAAATTCAAACAACTTTAATTTTTCATCGTATCACAACTAGAATGGGAAGGACAGAAAAAATTCTGGAGAGGGAGAAAACTGAAACACTCATCAGTTGTGAGTGTTGTATATGGTATAGCCACTCTGGAAATGAATGTGGGGAATCCTCCAAAAGCTAAACATAAATCTCCCGTATGACCCCCGTATCACTCCTTGCTATAAGGTCAAAAGGACTTGACATCCCTTCCATAGGTGTTTCTTCAGCATGTTCACTATTGCCATATTCCCAATATCTAGGAAATGGAAATAACCTAAATCTTCAGCTGCCAAATGGATAGTGAAATACAATACACGGACAACATGGTTTGCTACCCATATGCAATAATTCAAATCCAGAAACTCGTGGGTAAATGGATGGAATTAGAGAAGATTATATTGAGTTAAATGAGACCCCGAAAGACCAATATTGGATGGTTTCTCTTATCTGTGGCTCCAAGCTCCAAATCTTCACATGTGAGTATATAACTTGGAGTAACAACAGAATAAATAAATAAATAAATAAGACCAGGAGGTATTGCAGGTGAGTAGGCAACAGAGAGAAATAGCAACATTCAAATGATCCAAAGGTAGGGATGGAAAAATGGAGGCAGGCTAGACTAGGTAGTGGGAAGAGAGGAAATGCAGAAGAAAAGAATAGATATTAATATATATTTAACTAAAATTATACATACTATATAAAATCTGCCTAAACACACACACACACGTGCGCACGCGCGCGCACACACACACACCCACACCCCCCCCCCCACACACACACACACACTTTAAATAAAATTTTACCACCTGGCCTGAAAATGCTGCATCCAAGAACCATATACTATCTACCCAAACCCTCAACACCAGGTATGAGAAGCCCCATTTAAGTATTGGTCAGGGAAGTCCTGAAGACTTCTAAAACATTATAAGCTCTTAGTTGTGAGACCCCCAGCCCCAGAGTTTAAAGAGAAGTTCATATTGCTGAAGACCTCTGGCCTTTTAAACGCGGGACTCAGAGAATCTTAGTTCAATCTGACCTAAAGCCTTCTCCCTGAGGACTAGCTTTTATGGTGTCATAAACTTCCATACAAACTTGCAAAGGAAGGTAGGAACCAGTAGTTCTGCCCAGTTATGAACAGCATGGCACAGTGACCTTTGAGGTGTAATAGTGGCACACATATCTTGGGAGCAACTAATGGATCTCTGACTGGATTTAAGACTCACACACCAAGAGGTAAAACACTGTTGGTACTAGAAATCTAGCCAACTGCTGGAGGTTAGTGAGACCATAGATCCTGGAGAAGAATATACAAGCACCATTTACTAAGCTAGTAAATTCTTTTTTTTTCCTCTTGTTCTTTTGTTTTGTTGTTATTGTTGTTGTTGTTGTTGTTGTTGTTATTATTACTTACATTTCAAATGTTATCCTCTTTCTCAGTTTCCCCTCTGGAATTCCCCTGTCTCATCCCCACTTCCCTTGCCTCTATGAGCGTGTTCCCTCACCCACACACTCACTATCATCTCCCTGAGCCTGGCATTCTCTTACACTGGGGTATTGAGCCTTCATAGGGCCAAAGGCCTCTTCTTTCCTTGATGCCTTATAAGACCATCCTCTGCTACATATGCAGATAGATCCAAGGGTCCCTCCATGTGTACTCTTAGGTTGGTCATTTAGTCTCTGGGATCTCTGGGGAATCTGGTTGGTTGATTTTGTTGTTCTTCCTATGGGGTTGCAAACCCCTTTAGCTCCTTCAGTCCTTTTTTTCTAACTCCTCCAATGGAGACCCCATTCTCAGTCCAATGGTTGGTTGAGAGCATTCGACTCTGTATTTCTGTATTTCTCAGGCTCTGGCAGAGGCTGATTCCTCAGGAGACAGCCATATCAGGAACCCGTCAGCATGTACTTCTTGGCATCCATAATATTATCTGGTTATAGTGACTGTATATGGGATGGATCCCCAGGTAGTGCAGTCTCTCAATAGCCTTTCCTTCTGTCTCTGCTCCACACTTTGTCTCTGTATTTCCTCCTGTGACTATTTTGTTCCCCCTTTTAAGAAGGACTGAAGCATCCACTCTTTGGTCTTCCTTCTTGAGCTTCATGTTGTCTGTAGATTGTATCTTAGGTATTCCTAGCTTTTGGGTTAATATTCACTTATCGGTGAGTGCATACCACATGTTTTCTTTTGTGACTGGGTTACCTCACTCAGGATGGTATTTTCTAGTTCCATCAAATGCCTAGGAATTTCATGAAGTCACTGTTTTTAATAGCTGAGTAGTACTCAATTGTGTAAATGTACCACATTTTCTGTATTTATCTCTCTATTCCTCTGTTGAAGGACATCTGTGTTCTTTCCAGCTTCTGGCTATTATAAATAAGGCTGTTATGAACATAGTAGAGCATGTGTCCTTGTTAGATGTTGGAGCATCTTTTGGGTATATGCCCAGGAGTGATATAGCTGGGTCCTCAGATAGTACTATGTCTAGTTTTCTGAAGAACTGCCAGACTGATTTCCAGAGTGATTGTACCAGCTTGCAATCCCACCAACAGTGGAGGAGTGTTCCTCTTTCTCCACATCCTTGCCAGCATCTGCTGTCACCTGAGTTTTTTACCTTAGTTAGCCATTCTGACTGGTGTGAGGTGGAATCTTCTAAGGGCATTCTTAATTGCAGCTCTCAATACTAGACAAAGATACTTCTTTTTGCAACAGATGGACCACTACAGAAAACCATAACCAATATAAAAAATGCAGAGAATAATTAACTATGGCATTTCCAGCCTCAACTGACACATATATAATACATCTCTTTCGCTCAGGGATCGTAGCAGAAGAGCACTGGAAAGACTGTAAAATCCAGAGGAACAGCCAGTCTGCTGTAACATCGTGTCTCTTTAAAACGTTAGGAAAACTACTCCTAAAAGGATTTGTATTGTATTGAACATTATTTGGAGCTGTATTTATATATTTTTGCATTATATAAATGTATCTATGTGTGTACACTTCAAAAACAGCTATACATTTGTATAAGTCTGAGAAAAAGCAAGGGAGGCACATAGGACAGGATGAGTGGACAAAAGAAAAAGGGAACATGATATAATCATGTGTTAACTCAAAAACTAAGAACAATTATAAACACACTCAAAGCTACAATGATTAAAAACAGCACAATACACACCATATACATGAAGATCAAAGAGTAGATGCAGTTACAGTCATGTGAAATCTGACAAAGACGCCAACATTTACAGTGGATAACAGACAGCGTCTTCAGTGGCGCCTGGAGAAGCATAGACTAAAAGGAGACCTCGGCCGCTCCCACCATACGTTGCTTCCACTCTATCCTTCCAACTCCTCCTGATGAGCCCCTCCCTCCAAGTCTCCCTCTCAAGTTTGTATCCTCTTTTAAAAAATTATTTCTTTTTCTTTTTGAGATTATAATTATACAATTTACCCTTTCTCGTTCCTCCCTCCAAACCCTCCAGTACGCTTCTCTGAGTCGAGTCAAATCTTGCTTTACATGTGTGTGTTTAGAGCCATCCATTGGCACACAAGCAACCTACCAAAGGTTACACTCTTAAGAAATTTCTTTTCTTCCCTTACCAGTCATCCACTACTTACTTCAAGCTCCCTGACGTCCAGATCTTCAATGAAGTTCACTCAGCCTCCGGGGAGTGTATGTGTGATAGCAATGTCCACATAGGACTGACTACATTGCAGTCACTTAGTTACTGCACTGCGACCAAGTCATAGGTGTCTCTCAGTATTAACTACACAGACTCCTCAGTCACAATGACTAGAAGCTGCACGAATCTGGGTGTAGAGAGATACATATTTAGAAGGCAGTTTGTTAGTGTGCTCACTTAGCAAAAGAACAGTAGTAGATTCACATCATGGCCTACGGCATCCCCAGCAATGGAATCTTGGTCATGTTTACCATGCCAGACATGAGAGCCTTCTGACTTGTATTTTAATCCCTGTATGAAAGTCTCAAAGGACCCTGAGCACAGCCTTCCTTTCCCAGGAAGCTGTCAGTGCGCATCCATTATTCATTTTTCAAGGTGTTCATTTCTTCTGGGTGGAGAGCTGGACTCTTCCTGACCAAGTGTTTTTATGATCTACTATATATAAGATAGGTCAAAGTATCCTTCTGTACCAGCCCCATGTCATGCAAGAATTAGTTTCTATGTCCTGCCCTTAAAGATAAGTTCTACAATGACTGCCTTGTGGAGAAAGTAGGGAGCAAGAGAAAGGGTAGAGGGGGGAGAAAGAGGAGAGGAAAGGAGAAGGGTAGATAGAGTTCTGTTTGCTCAGTTTCTGGAGTCTCAACACCTCAATATTTTAAAACCATTTTTTAATCTTTATTATTCCAAACCCATTATGACACAATAGGAACAAAACCAGCTCTAAGCCATGAACCATTAAAAAAAAAAAAATAGTCACCACACATCACATCTTATAAGCTTCATCTTCAAATTATGTCCACAATATCACCCCTCAGGATGCTTGGGCATGGGTCCACTTCCTGTTTTCCTTGAATGGAACCAAACAGACCCAGCTTGGGGCAAACTGAACAGCTTGCTCTTCTCTAAAAGGTCTGCAGATTCCTCTCTTCCTTTCCCACATTTCTGGAATGTCACCTTTCAGCTTTTCCTTCACAGGCAAATCTCACCAAGCTGCCACCTACCTCATGCTGTTTTCCAGTAAGGATCTGCGTGTTCCTTGAGTAAACTCCCACTACCCCCCACCCCCCACCCCCCACAAGGACACTCATACTATTCTCTTCTTAGTCAATGAGGACACACACCTGTAACTGCAAGGCCAAACACTGACCCTGGATTTCTCTTCTTCCCTCACAGCTCATATTTATTGATTATAACTTTCTAATACACCCATCTATGACCATCCTGAGCACTATGACCTTGAAGCTAAGCTGCTTGTCTGCTTTCACTGTTCTTTACTCTCGACCACAGAGGTTTCCTAAAACCCAAGCTGAGCCGTCTGCTCGCTGCTCTCCCTCTCCAGCCTCATGCCAACATGAGGCTCTGAAACCCATCATATTATTCTAAGTGACTCCTCCCCAGTGCCTCTCTGTTCTCAAAGCCAAATGCTTCTTCTTCTTCCTGTTACACAGGCAACCTCTTGGTTCACCCACCTTAGAGCCCTTGCATTGGTATGTCTGGGACCTACCAACCCCCACCATGGCCCTGGGTCCTTCCCACTCGTCTCCAGTCATTTCAACTAAGAAGCCCATTCTGACAACTTAATAAAGCACTGTTCTCCAGTTCACAAGTCACTTAACTCTGATATGCTAATTTGCTTACATCTATTACCAGACAAGTCGCCTCCTTAAAAGTTGAGGATCTGGGTTATTTTACTCAGAGGAAATATGCCTAGCACAACATAAGTAATTTTTGACAAGTGAACATTGTTTTTCATAAAAAACAATTTTACTAAAAGAGAAAATATATCCTCTCCTTGGGGGAATAAATTCTCTACCTGAAGTAACACACGACTCCTACTTCACACGACATACAGTAATGAACTCAAACTGGGTCGAAGATAAAGTTGAGGTAGTTCAAGTTATAAAACTTTAGAAGGAGAAAACATAGAAAAAAATCTTGGTGACCTTTGATTTGATGGGAAGTTCTGCAAAGTGACACTCCAAACACAGCGACCAAAGGATAAAGGTAAATTGTTCTGTAAAAGCTGTGTTTTTTTCAAAGGATACCGTCATAAAAATAGAAAGCATAAGAAACAGGGGAGATGCATAAATCATGTCTCTTACAGAAGACATATCTAGAATACATAGAGGATAAAAGGACTCTTAGAAGTGAATAATAAAAACATGAAAAACACCGCTAAAAATAGGCAAAGGAGCTGAATGGACATTTCTCCCAAGAAAATACACGTGAAAACTGACCAGGGAAGGAGGGTGGCAGTGGCGGGGTTAGGGTCAGGGGCAGGGTGGGGGCAGGGCGGGGTGGGGGTCTCAGTATCAGCTGTCACTACAGTCACAAACAGTACCATAGCCACAACCAATGCAGAAACAGGTGGCAGGAACTGAAGGGAATACAGATACAGAGAGTGCTCCACCCCCAGCCTCCCCACCTCCTGCTGAAGGGATGTTCTGCGCAGACACAGCAACTCTGCGAAATAACTTGGCAGTTCCTCCAAAGAGAAAGCAGCATCACTAACGCACATCAGGTCACTTTTTAAAACTCTGGTAGTCAGTATGCTTATCTTTAAAAATTAAACGTAGTTTAGAACGGAGGTAGCTTGCATGGGTAGAGAAGGATGCTCCAAGTAGGTGTGGATTATTAAATGAAATCCTAGTGGCCTGGGTGGGGTACCTCTAAAGCTGTTAGATAGGGGGGACTCTGGAGTTCCCAAAGCAGTACAGGCAATCACCGCCATTATGGTTGACCACCAGAAAGAGATGGTAAGATACAGTTACTGAAGACGTCCCATAATCTCCTCAAAACACATGGAGAAATCAAGCCAGAACTGGCCTGGACTTTTCCTTCCTGGGGATGAGCCCTCATTGTTCTGGAACATACTAATTGTCACTGACACTTATACGCTCAGCTCTGTACCCTGTGTGCAATACTAGCGACCATCAAGGGAAGATATGCCCACTAATGTGATAGTGGTGTATCTGTTATGGGAGAAACCAACCATTCTCTGTTTGGATTTAATGCAAATTCCAGGAGAGGAAATTGATGTCATGGGTTACAAAGCCAGTTAAAACCCCAAGTCTGGGAATGTCAGGGGTCCTAGTGGAATAGCTATTGCTATTGATTTGTAAGATTTACAAGATGGGCCTCTTGAACTGCTGTCAAATAACTGTAGCCACAGGGTAGTGTTGCCACCGGCTTTGGTCAGAGATGGTTCCTTTGGTAGTTGTCAGCAGTGGTAACTGCCAACTGTCATACCTGGTCACATGCTGAGAAGAACTGCTCGTTGAGTGCTCAGGCATAAATGGGACAGCAAAGTCTCTTCCTCCCAAGCTAAGTGAACACCACAGAATAAGAGTCAGAAGAAATGTATGTTTAGGAGGAAGATTTGAGGAGTGGCGTTGAATACTGACTTCTTGTCACAACATGGGTCACTGTACTCTTCAGTGTATACCAGATGAGATCACCTGTACAAGATTCTGCCTGTCAGAATCCTCTAATGGATGGGAGAGGGGCACTTGAGCCTCAGCTTCTCCTGAGCAGCCATAGCTGCTATGGTTTTGTGGGGGGAGTTCCAGCGGGGCAGCCACTGTTAAGATCTGTGTCTCTGTAGCATCTTCTGTAAGGAACACCAATTGAGCTCATTTAGTCACTTAATAAAGAAAGTGCAACGGAGAGTGGTTTGGGGAAGGAAGGGGGTGAGGGGACAAGAAGGCACAATGGAAATGGACCACACACAGGTATGGAATGTCATAGTGAGGCCCACGACACGCAGTTACCATATGCCAATTAAAACCCAAAGTTAGGCATCTATTCCCTCAAAAGTTCACACATCAATGTTCACAGCCATCATAATGGGATAAAGGGGATACCCCAGAATGGCCATCAACTGACTTGAAGGTAAGTAAAGTCCACGTCAGAGTGTCCTCCAGCAAGAAGGAAGTGTTGTTATGTATATATAGATAAACATTTAAAACATGTTATTTGAAAAACGGTTGCAGCAGCTGTGTATTGTATAGCTGTGTGTTAATGTATCGTCTAGTGTAGATAAAAGTTATCAAGCACTATTAAATCACTCTCTAGAACCAGAGGGACAGTAAGACTAAGGTGACAATTAAAGACTGAAGAGGTTTCTTTCTGGATTAAGAGAGATCTGGAGTTGATTGTGTTGGTGGTTGACGTAAACATATTATATCATTGTTTAGTATCTGACTCAAGACAGAGTCGTGGTGATTCATACTTTATTACTTTCACTGGTGTTTCCAAAGAGCTTAGAATAGTGTATGGTACACAGTAGGTGCTCAATAAGTGTTGTGATCAATAACTCTGTCACAGCACTGCAAAACACCGCGCAGTCAGACCTGGTCTAAGGACCCAACCGTAGAAAGGGTATCTGAGATTTTCCAAAACGAATAAATGTTTTAGACGGACTCATTTTATTAATTGGCAAAAAAATAATAATAATTTTTTCTTTCAGTGAGCTGTTTGATAAGCAGAAGTTGCCGCGTTTATTAAATGTTTTAATGAAGTGTCCTCTCACAGAAATTGTTTCGCCTAAACACACTGGAGTCTCATCTTAATTTTAACTTCGCTAATTAAGATACACAGAATGATCTGAACGGGTTATCGGGGAAGACCAACGGCAGTGCACACGGAGTACAGTGTGTGCTTCATTCCCCCTGCACTGCCTAATGGCTTTTAGATGCTGGCCAAACCCTGCTGATTACGTAGCCCCGAGTTAAAACTTATCTTCATGAAATCTGTAGTCCATCTCCTTAGGAATCCAGCTAGCAGTGCGGCGTCTGGTTGTTTCTCTGCTGTGGTTCGGGTCTTGCTTTTAATTTTACTATTGAAACCAAAATACCATTTAAACATCCCCCCTTTTATTCAAAACTCAAATTTCTTCGTTGCACACTCTGTGGAGTGCTGGTCTCTCTCGCCTTAGTAGTGCTACAAACCTATTTATAGATGCCACAGTTTCGGAGTTTAAAAGAAAAAAATGGTTTGTCCCAGAAGGCTACCGTGAAAAAACAAACATTCAAATAGCCTCACTAAAATCGGGGGATTGTCCACAAGGTCAAAATGCAAAGGTACATTTGCTACCTACAGGATCCCACTAAACATCTTATTGAGTTCAGGATTTTAAAAAATATATTAATTTCCCAGTAATCTTAAACTCGGAGCATTCAAATCACATACACACACTCTTATTTTATACTAAGTATTTTCACCAATTTGTTCACTCTGAGCAAGCATAAATTTCTTCCTCTTCCTCCAAAAAAAATTATATACAAATCAGACACTATAGTAAATGGCATTTAATTGCTGTTAACCAAGTCCTTTAAGAACCTTGGAGGGGTTACAGCCTGTGTTTATCTATGTGAAATGTAATTGAAAATGACACAATCAAAACCACCTTTGTGCTGCGTATTAATATAATTCGGACGAAATGGCCACCGTGTGGGAAACTGGCTCTGTTGGGTTTTCTACTCTTGCTCTTGGGTTGTCATGGTAAAGAAAATATTTTTACCTGGGACTGGGAAGTGGTGGTCTGGCCACTGGCCGCTGCGGTGCCTGTGGATAGATGAATAGTGTCTGCATTGGCTCCAGGTCCTGTCATCCTCACCACCAGGAGCTGTGGTCCTTCTGGGAGTACCTAGAGGGGATCTGAGGAAGGAGAAACTGGCACAAAAAAGAACTGAGTACAAATCCACAAAAAATATTTAAAACATCAGTGTGAAAGGCACACATAGAGGAGACCAGAACTCCACTAGCCAGCAGCTACCATCCTTTTATTAAAATAAGATTCTCAGGAGAACTAGAAAAATTCCACTGCAATCCCCTTTGTAAACTCTGGTACGAGACAGGATAAAATACAGGCAACAGCGCTAAGTTTCCTGTGTGCCTCCAGCCAAAACAGAGAGCGCTGAAAACCCAACTCCAGAGCGACAGCTTTGGGGAGGAAGGCTGTGGTACCTAGCTCATGACAAATTAATGCCCTGATTGCAAAAGCGGCTTAGGCTAGGGAGGCAGCTCAACTGTTGGGCAACACTTGGGCAATCATAAGGATCAGAATTAGGATCCACATAAAGACAAAGCAAGTTTGGTGATGTGTCTTTGTAACCCCTCCACTGAGCAAATGAAAGAAGCATGTGAGAGGCTTTGTAGCCAGCCAGCCTTGCTGAATTGTTAAACTGAGTTCACTGAGAACCCTTGCCTCAGAAAAACAAGGTAGAGGGCAATAGAACAATACACCAAACATTAGCCTCTAGCCTTCATGTGTATGTGCACACATGCACGCACACACACTAAACATGCTCATATGCATTAGCATAAACAGGAACACCCTCTCATGCATGCATACCCCCATATACACACGCATGCACATGAACACACATGCCTGTACACATGCACACATATGCACACACAGCCATGTACATACATGCGCGCACAGCACACATATGCATACATGCATGCATACATGCATACATACACGAACACACATGCTCACACACACCTACGTACCCTGTTCTTTAGATTGCATGTTTCTTGCATGAACTTTCTTAGGCCCCTTGCCTTCTCCCATGGGATGTCACAACTGATGCATTCTTTCATATGTGTCCCTTTCAAGATATGGGCTACTTAATCTTGAACATCCCAGCATTCCAAACAGTCCAAATAAATCTCCATATTGATAAATCACTCAGTCTTGTATATTCTATCACAGAAGCACATAAAAGGGCAAATACAGCCTCTGCTCTTCCTAACTTGGAAAAGACCATATGTGCTCCTCTGGCTGAAAGAAAAACATCCTATCATGGAGCTATGATGAACATGTATCCAGTTTATACTATGTATGGCATATTTTATGTGGTGATCTTATTTGGAAGGGACAGCTACTTACATACAAAGGCAGCTTTAAGTCAAGATTGCATTCCAGATCTTAAAATGGGTAGTTTCAGACCTACACTGGATTTTGGTTTCTTTCACAAAAATCTAAAAATAATCGATAATTCCCTGTTGAGATGTTCATGTGCTTAGAGGGCACAGATTTCTCCTGCCTGTTTTAGAATATCTGCGGTTTTGAATGTGGGGTTGTAGACCTTCACCAAGCAAAGGACTACGTGTTCAGTGGCCAGTTACCCTCTAACATTAATTCTTCTCTTTTCCGCCACTATATGCATTTGGATCACTTTTAATTACTTGGTAAATGTATGCTTTCTCACAGTTTCTCCATTTTATCTAGAAGCCAGATTAGGCAAATGATATCAAACAAGAAAAAAAAAAATAGCTGGATAGAAATTTACTCCTCTTGACTGAAAAATATAACCTTAAAATAGGATTGGGAGAAGAAAATATTTATAAAAATTTCAGTGTCCAGAGTAAATGTGGGTGGTTGTGTGAGTTATACACATTCAAGTTTGTAGTTTGTTCTATGTTCTAAAATCACACATATGTGGATCAGAGATTCATTGCTTTCTGGGCATTCACAAGTCCCTAGGTTCCAGTCCCAATACTCAATAAATAAATAAGTATGAGTGCTCACCTGAATTGTATGAATTAAAATGATACAGTCCCCCTTTTAACCACAGTGAAATTGCCACAATAACTACCATTTAAACATAGAAACAATGTATCCAGTATCAAATATTTCTACACCAACCTTTGGAACTTACTAGGTCTATTTCTATTCTTTTATTTTTGATATGTCTGGATGTATCCGATTCTTAAAACAAAAGAGTTGTGCCTTGTAAACTCATTGTCTTGATGGTGGCCCTGCATGAAGTGAGCAGATTCCCCATGACATTCATCAGAGGCATTGGTGTGTTAGAAGTCAGCTTTGCTAATGGTCCTACTGTGCGACTTCCTTTCCTTTTCCTTTTATATGCAATTCCCATTTGTTTCTTATAGCATCCTCATATTATTTTTAACTACCTGAGAATATTAACTGTCTCCGAGGATGTCAGTGGTTTGTTTATTCTCGCAAAAGCATTGGCCCTGCTCACATGAACTACACACTCATACCTTCTCTCTTCCAAAACTGTCCTTCTTACACATACTTCTAGATTCTATGAATGAATGATGACTGCCCCTTTCCTTCCTCTGTTCCTATTCAGATTTCTTTCCTTTCTCTCTTGTGCAGTACTACTCTGGCTAGGACTGCCAATACTGTCCCGACTAGAGGTGAACTGGTCACCAACCTTATCTTGCTCCAAATATTAGAGGAAGCTTGATTTCTCATCATCAAACACAACGCTAGCTGTGGGGTTACTGCCGTGGCACTTATTGTGCTCAAGTATTTTTGGTTCATATTTAATCTTCTGAGGGTTTATTTCAACTGTAAAGGGATCTTAAATTTGACACATATTTTTTTTCCTGCGTCTTATAAGATAATCTCATAGAGTTTTTGTTTCTTTGTGTTTTTATTTTATGCGAGTACACTACCAGCATGCACGTCCATGTGCCACAAGAGGGCATCAGAACCCATTACAGATGGTTGTGAGCCACCATGTGGTTGCTGGGAATTGAACTGGGGCCTCTGGAAAAGCAGTCAGTGCTCAGCCATCTCTCCACACCCCTGATGTATGTTTTATATAGGTTCTGTAACGTATTTGTTGTTCTGGAAATACTGATTCTTTGCTGTGCTCAGTAAACTAATTACAATTGATGAGGAGGAACAATGCTTTTAGAGTGATGTTGAGTCTGATTTACTAATAGTTTGCTGGGGATATTTGTACCTGTGTTCATACAGGACATTGTCCTGTAGAGCATGCAGTCCTTGCTGGGCTTTAATAATGAGGTGATATTGTCTCCATAGAAAGAGATTTAAAGTACTCATTCCTCTTTAAACTTGTGTAATAATTGATGGACAATGACAATGAATTTCTTTCCTAATATTTTGTATAGTTTACTAGACCATCCTGATTCATTTCTACATTCTAAAACTTACTCGCAGACCCATAGATAAATATAGTTTCCATACCTTATTGGAGAAGTTTGGCTTTACAGTAATAGGGAACCACTACAGAAAACCACAAATGGACGCAATGCAGAACTTAATGGATCACAGGAGCCCAGGCCCAGAGGATACAGGCTCAACATTGCTCCTGTACCTGGGACTTAGGGAGCATTACAGAGGAGCAGTGGAAAGATTGTAAAAACCAAAATACCAGGAAGTCTTATATGAAACTCTGTCTCTTAGAAGTGGCTGCATAAACAGGACCAGAACAGTTACAGTTTCAATGTACATGCTAAAACAGAGAGGGGGAATCTCATGGCATAGGCCTCTACTTAAAGGACTCTCCTACTGCAGAGGAGGGGAATTAGCCCTCCCCGAGGATGACTCTCTAATTAGTTATTCAATATCAATGCATGTCCATAGGAAGTATTTTGTAGGAGAGGAATATTGGTTTAATTCCCCACCCCGACTGTGTTGTAGAAACTCCATCTGCAATTTGATGGGTTTTTAATCAGAGGAATGATTAGAAGCATTTTTAGCTTTTGATTTGTAAGTTTCTCATAGGCTTTTGCATATTTTCTGTGGTTGAAATTAAAGGAAGGCAGGCACAAGGCCTGTCATTGGACGAGAAGGAAGTTTAGGCAGAGACAGAGTTTTAGAAAGAGAGGGAGAAGCCAGAAGCAGAGGGAGGCAAGATGGAGGAAGATGCAGATGATCCTCTGCGTGTCTCTGCATAGCTACAGGTTGTTATCATACATGGCTGAGTCCAGGAAACCTAACTGCAAAGATGAGGAGATAAAGAATGTAGAGTCACACATACCGAAAAGCTCAGGTCAGGTAGGGTGTGTGTTCTGATGGAGATGTATCAGCAGCCTGGAAACTCAGTATGTTTCAGAAGCACTATCCACATATATAGCTGAGTGAGAAAGAACAGGGCTAGCTGGACTCTGGGGAGGTCTCTATATGGTAGTCATTTGGGAGGAGAAAGCTGTAGTTGGTAGTTTCTACACACTGGTTTTAGCTGCAGGTCAATTGTTCATGACATCTGTACCCAGAATTGCCATTCCCATGGGGCTGAAGCACTGGGGTCCTTGGCACATCCATGATCATATCAACAACAGACATGGGACTTCTTCCCCTCCTACAGGATGCCTCAATTCAAATCTCAGTTTTACCAAACTGTCACTTGTGTGAGCTTGTGCAAATCAATCTTGAGCTCAATTTAACCACTCAACTATGGGCCAGAAACAGTTATTGTTGGCACGAATAAATGGGATTCTGCATGGAATACAGAAAACATTAGTCTCTCTAGTGTACACTAATTCTCATATTGGCAGCATAATTGACCATAACTGACCCACAGTCTTAATAAGGAAGTGGGGCGCTATATAGTCTCAATAAAAATTTAGTAAGTGAAATCACAAAACAAAGTCATAGAGAAAAACAGCCAAACAGAGTCACTTTCCTCAATTCCTAATGCATGCTAGAATGCTCCCAACTTAGGATTATTTTAAAATTTAAAGCATTATGAATGGAATATATATTTATTAAAAATATCCTATCGGTCAACTTTCAAATTACCTCTCAAGCAATATGGACTTTCTCCCATGAAGTGCACTGGAGGTGAATCCTCACAGCCCTGTCTCCTTGGAGCCACAGGGAGGACACTGGATCAGCAAGCAGGCTTCACAGCAGAGCCATGCTTGCTAACAGATGCCTTATGTTAAATGCAATCTCATCATGGAATAACCTCAAGTTATGATAAATTTACAGACATATAACCCCACCTAAACTCAAGAAACATTTTCTATTGATAAGCCACATGTTGTGAACTTGTTCCCAGGTGACTAAGTCTATAATAAGATTCCAATCATGCCTTTAATGGTTATCAATAATCCTGTCCCAGAGTGGTGGCTATGCAGCCAGAATAGTTTGGGTAGCAATTTTAAAAGTGATTTGTGCACCAAGGCTTATGAGACCTGCTTATACGTTATCTGACCAAATGCTTTCCACGGCATATTGCCACCAGATGCAGTGACACCGAGTGTGCCTTTAGTGCAGACATGTCTAGCTGGCACTGGTTTACTCTGCCATCTTACAGCAGTAGCCACGTGCATTTTCTGCCCAATAAATCTACGTTGAACTGTGCAATTCCACAAGCAAATTACATTTCTCTTTTGGTGCAGAGTCTAATAAAATTGTCTTCTTTAAAAGGTGCTCTGTTGGACTCCAGGTTTTCACCATTACAAATATCTTCACAAAGTCACTGAGGATACTTTAGTTAATTCTCCCTGAAAGTTCAAAGCTGTACTCCAAACTTACAAAACCTGACTCCTGGGGTGGGGGACATTACATGTTGTAATTTAATTTTATCTGTCTGTTACTTTTCAGAGACTATGTTATAGTGAAGGAAAAATGTAGACATTCAAATCAGTCTTAAAGAACAAGTACTTAAGCAACCTGTTGATTAGCTTTAGTTGACTTGTTACAAACTAGAGTCACCTGGAAAGAAAGGAACCTCAATTGTAGAGCCACCTCCTTCAGATTAGCTTATTGGCAAGCCTGTGACCATTTTCTTGACAAATTATGCATGTGGGAGGGCTCAGCCTACTGTTGGAAGTAGCACCTCGGAGGTGATCCTGGGCTGTCCAAGAGGACAAAGAAAACAAGGCATGGGAATAAAACTAGCAGGCAGCTTGCCTTCATGGTTTCTGAATCAGTTTCTCCTCCAGGGTCTTGCTTTGCATTATTGCCTAGGTTCCTGGAAAGTGTTACCCAAGTAAATCCTTTTCTTCCCCCAAGTTTCTTTCAGCCATTGTTTTATGACAATAGAAACCTCACTAGGATAAACTTTGATGGTCACTCTTCCTGCTGTAACATGTTAAAGCCAGATTGCTTGGACACTCACTGTACCCACATTTTGATGCACTGTATTCTCAGTGTGACGTTGTAATATGCTAATCCCAGTTTGG
The DNA here is from genome assembly GCF_963924665.1 of Micromys minutus. NCBI lineage: Eukaryota > Metazoa > Chordata > Mammalia > Rodentia > Muridae > Micromys > Micromys minutus. The sequence continues at coordinate 83,802,859 of NC_137974.1, forward strand.
TCAATATCACTATACTTACCGTTTTTTTGGTCAACTTGAGGCAAAGGAGAGTCGCCTAAGAATAAGAAATCAAATGGAGGAACTCTGTCCTTAGATTAGTTATGGGCATTCAGTGCACTGTCTTGGTCACTAACTGATGGAGGAGGAGGAGGACCCAGCTTACCGTGTGTGGTGACATCACTGGGACAGTGTTACCCAGTTGTTTTTCTCTATTCTTCAGCGTGCTTTTCATTGGAAGATTTCAAGTCTACTAACGTTTCCTCTAGCCATACGGGCTACTAAAACCATCCAATTAGTGTTGTGTGGCATAATTCTGGAATTTGCATTTACCTTTTCAGTATAATTTCTGTTTCTTGCTATAAGTCTATACATTTATTCATTGTGTCTACATTTTCTATATATCTTTGAACATACTTACTTATAACTGTCTAAGTTAGGGTTTTTATTGCTGTGAGGAAACACCACAACCAAAAAGCAAGTGGCAGGGGTTATTTGATTTATGCTTCCAGGTCATAGTCCTTCATCAAAGGAAGTCAGGGCAGGAAGTCTAGCAGGTCTGGATCCTGGAGTCAGGAGCTGATACATAGGCCATGGAGGGGCGCTGCCTATTGGCTCGCCTCAAATGGCTTGCTCAGCCTGCTCTCTTACATAATGCTGGACCACCAGCCCTGGGAGAGCACTACCCACAGTCGGCTGTGTCAGCCCGAGCTGATCTCTGAGAAAATGCCTTACAGCTGGATCTCAAGGAGGCACTGCAGTATCAAAAAGTTAATTAAATTAATCAAACTAAAAATTGGTGTCTGGGTCAACACCTATAAACGGTTGAATTATGTCAGCTTCTACTTGGAGTGCTTTGTTATTGTTGCTGCTGGGTGTGGTGGTGGTGTTGTGGTAATGGTGGTGGTAGTGGTGATGGTGGTGGTGGTGGTGATGGTGGTGGTGATGGTAGTGGTTATGATGGTGGTGGTGGTTGTGGTGATGGTGGTGGTGGTGATGGTGGTGGTGGTGGTTGTGGTGATGGTGGTGGTGGTGATGGTGGTGGTGGTGGTTGTGGTGATGGTGGTGGTGGTGATGGTGGTGGTGGTGGTTGTGGTGATGGTGGTAGTGGTGGTGATCATGATGGTGGTAATGGTGGTCTCGGCAATATGCATGGTAGGGATTTTTGTTTCTGTCCTTCTAACAGTCTCCTGCTATCTGCTGTTTAAAGGGAGTCAAGGGACTTGAGAAGTTTTGATGTTTTAAGGCTCTCTCCTCTTGCAGCTGCATCTTTTCATAATTTACATCCTGATTTCTGACTGCTTGTTCAGCCTCCAAGGCAGTATCCTGTCTCTTCAGGTTTATTGGGCTATGACTTTTTACCACCAAATCCATATTAGGAAGTGTCCAGGACAGTATTCCCCAAACCCTTTATTCCTGCTGCCTTGGTTGCCCTTCTCTGAATGTAACACACTCCCTCAATCTTCACGCTCCATTTCTTAAAGTTTACCCCAACCAGTGCAGCTGTTTGTCCATTCTTCTTAAATTAAGTCGCATTTTATCAGTCTTCCGTCCACAGAACAGTCAATCCTACCAAGCCACTTCATGCTTCGTAGTAGCCAGAACATGAACTGCATGTTCAGAAAGTTTGTATTATAGAAACAGGGATGTCTGTGAGATTCAAATTATTCATGACTTCAAATTCTATTTTTCTAAGCACCCCAAGCACCAGTAAATCTTGAGTTGAACAACAATGGGTGTGATAGCAAAATTAGAAATAAAACCCAGAGTTAGCTGTCTTAGTTAAGGTTTTACTGCTGTGAACAGATGCCATGACCAAGGTAACTCTTATAAGGACAAGATTTAATTGGAGCTGACTTACAGGTTCAGAGGTTCAGGACTTTATCATGAAGGCAGGAACATGGCAGCATCTAGGCATGCATGGTGCAGGAGCAGAGAGTTCTACATCTTCATCCTAAGGAAGCTAAAAGTGTTTGGGCTTCCAAGCAGCTAGGAGGACGGTCTCAAAGCCCAAGCCCAGAGTTGACACACTTCCTCCAGCAAGGTCACATACCTCCTAATAGTGCCACTCCCTGGGCCAAGCATATTCAAACTACCACACTGGCAATATTGAAAATTAGTAAGACTGCTTATTCTGGTTCAGTCAGCCTTCCAGTGCCTTCTGTCAGTGCCAAGGCATTTGCCTGTACCCCGTGTATGTCGTTTTCTGTACTTTAAATCTTTTGTACATCCCTTGTGTTGTGTAACACCATGCTAAAGTTACGTCAGTCAAAACTGTGCTCTACTATAACGTTTAGGAAATAATGACTGTATTGAGAATGAATGACTCACGCTCTCCAATACTGTGTTCTCAGCAGGTTGAATGTACAGGAGAGTTGGCTGCAGCCACAGAAACGTGCGTGGTCTGCAGCAGCTTGGAGGCTCCCAGCTGGAATTCACCTTGAGCCTTAATCTCAATCATGTGGCAGAGAGAGGTGTTACTGCCTCTCTGAAACTACACTGATTTAGGTGAAAATGAAGGCAGGCTGCCCTGAGATCCCAGCCTGTCCATACACGGCCACTTCCTCTCCCTTTCTCCATCTGAGTTGAGCCACATGAGGCCCCCAGCAGCAGGAGAAGGGACTCTGGTTCCTGCTTTCAGACCTTTGGAACCATAAACTAAAGCGCTTCTTTTCTTTGCAGGTCACCCATTCTCAGAGTTTCCGTTGCTACAATGACACCGAAGCCTTATTTCACAGAAATGAACGCATTCCCTCATGAAGGGGAAAATGAACTTGATGATGTCACTGAAATGTGAAAATCACAAGCCCAAAACTTTCTAGAAAGAAGCAACGTTGTGGAGTTTCTCATTCATTCCCTTGTATAAGCACCTACTAGCCATTGATAACTACCGTGTGCTTGCAGGGTGACAGGTGCTATTCAACAACTGAAATCTTCACTGTATTTGATTTAAAGGATTTGATTTCAGGCTGCCACACATGACGCATGCCCTGTGTGCTCCATAGCACAAAGAAAGCAGATGAAAGCAGAGATGTTGAAACAGCAGAAGTCATTCCTGACAAAGTAACCAATGTGCTTTATAAACCAAGAAAGTAGAGCGATCAGAGATGTTCTGAAACCCAAACAGTATTTAAACATCTATAAATGCACACACAGACACACACACACACACACACTCATTCGTGAATACATACACTCATATATTATTACACACACATACATACACACTAACACACAGATACACATACATACACACTCTCACATATACAAACACTCACCCACACACACACACATACACGCCTATATGTCATTTGTGATTTTAGGGATAAAAGACAATGACGAAAATGCCAAATGAGAAAAATGGATTTATTAATAGGCCGAATACTTGCCAACAGAGGCACTGCAATAATGAGACCCAAATCAAGGGGAAACACTCGCCTATGTTCTAACACTTCTGTATGGTGGACGTGCACACAAGGTGGAGTTGCATCGTGCATAGAAGATAGCATTTCAGCTCAAGAGAAAACTCAGGAGATCCAAAGTATTCCAAGGGTTTCTTATACCCAGCCACAAAATAAAGAGTAGTTCCATCGCTCAGTACCTTCCTCCCAAGCTGGAACGGCCATAGCTTCTGATTTGTATCCACTTGTAGACACTGAGAACGGTGAGCTTGGATCTTGTATCAGACTTTCCTGCAAGGGCAGCAGGGGAGGTTCATGGGGAGCCTGAGGCTATGGGGAAGCCATGAAGACACTGTGCATTCCCTGTTAACCCATTGTGTGCGAAGTTAGATCGGGACTGACCTCAAACTATTCTTCCTTCGAATTCAAATTCACAAAACTCATATAGTTGAATCCCAAGGACTCCTATGCAAATGCAGAATTTGAGTATAACATATTGGGAGGAATTGTAGAAATGTTAGAAATCACAAAAGTGCTGGCTTTGCAGGCATGGGGACTTGGATTGACCTCTGGCACTCAGGAAGGACTGTGTGTCTGTCATCCTAGGACTAGAGGGTCGTTGGAGGATTGGGAGGCTCATTGGCTAGTGAACCTGAGCCTCAGATCTCAGTAATAGATCTTGTCTCAAACTACAATTTCTAGGGAACAACACTGGGTGCTACCCAGCTTGCCCACACTCTTGCTCATGAGGGACCCCACACACACACACACACACACACACACACACACACACACGGGGGGGGGAGGGGAATCAAACTCTGGTTCTAATTATTTATATTTCAATTGTACAAAACAAATCAAAACTACCTTTTTCCTTCGACCTTACCAATGACAGCATCTTAAGCTATCTTTGGAATCACAAGGAAACAAGTAAGAATGCTAGAGCGTCCCTGAGCACAATTACCGTGGTTCGGAAAGACGGGCCAGCTGAAAGCGTGTCCTAATTAAGGTGTCAGCACAAATTGTCTGCCTTTGTCTGGTTCTAGAGTGCACCTAATCTGGTGCGTTTCTCCTGTCTGCATGTTTCTATTTTGTGTGTGTGCAGAATGGAACCATCACACTTACCTGACTGATTCCCTTTCCTTCCCAGCTATGTTGAAAACAAACAAAAGCATTCATTAGCATCCTGCACTTGGAGAATCCCTGAGTCATAACAGCTCCAAATGTGTCAGAGAGAAGAACAAAACACAACTTCAAGCTTCCTTATAATAAACCTGTTCTAAGTAGTATTCTTTGGTGTTTTGACTCCTGACAACTGTCACACACAGGCCAGATGAATCTAGTACTCTCTGTCTTTGACTTATCCTTTTGACCTTCCACCATGGAAACAGTAGAGGTGATACCAGACTAGTACTTAACACAGCATGGAGTGGGGGGGGGGCGGTCATCATTGCTGCAGTAGTACATATCTACTCTTCACGGATTTGGCTTTTTGCATCTTAAACTGAATGTCTGCGGTGGAGGCTTCCTTAAGCTGCCGGGAACTGTCCGGTGCTCTCGGCTGCTTGATAGGGAGAGTTATGTTTTCATTCGAGGGTAGGATGGTCTTTTCCATTTTGAGTTATTGTTCGGTTTGCCTCCCATACAATTCCATTTTGAACCACCGGTGCATGCAAATTGCCTTATTTATTACCCCAAGATCAGGGTCCTGTGCTTTGTGTGTTTGCTTAGTTCCTGAGCATTATTGACTTATCCTGGTAAAGAGATTCCGTGACTCTCGACTGTCCTTTGTTTCTTCTCATTAGCCTGTGCTTTCCCCGCTCTCCCCTGCTAGTTTAGCATTTGCCACATCACAAACATGTTGCTTTCATTTCTCCACCAGAACCTGAGGACTGGCATGCATAGAAACTTGCTGTTCCTCTTCCCAGCCTTTCTCCTACAAGCATCATGCAAGGTGGGTCTTACCCTTTCTTCCGTCAGAGCTCAGTGAGTAGCTGGGAAGATCCTCGGGAATCCAGAGCTGTTTCTCTAGTTTCCCTTGTATGTAGAGATACCATAAAATCCCATATAAACTGAGCCCCTATGGTTTTAATTGAGATTAATATAGATGACCAAATGATTAGGAACACTTGCTGCTCTTGTAGAAGACCTGTGTCCTGTTACTAGCACCCACATTGGGATCCAAAGTCACTCTCTCCTAAGAGTACCCACATTCATTTTTATGCATATACCGACAATAGGGCACACTCACATGCACATAAATTAACTTTTAAAAATATTCAAAAATAGAGGTGAGGGAGTCCAATGCAGACCAGGATGACGTCTGGCAAACAGTCCTGATGAGCCAAGTTCAGTTTTTGGCTCACACGTAAAGGTGTCAGGAAAGACCTGACTCTACAAAGCTGTCTTCTACCTTCCACTTGTATACAAAGGCATGTATGCCTGCTAACCGTATCATGCAAATAATAAAACAATAATAACAATGTTCAACTTTATAAGAACAGAAAACTAAATTTATATGCTGTTTTTAAGCCAATCTCAGAACTGAAGACTGTGTTTTGATGTATTAATTCTGCTAACACCCTCTGAGAAGGCAAAATAAAGTAGAGATGCATGTCTGTAAATAGACATTCTCTCACCTATGATGACTGTCTGCTCTCTGGTCCCCTTTCTGTTGGTGACTTCTTGTAAGATAGTTTTGTCTCTGAAATGTGTCAAGCAAGTCAAAGGATATACTTCTGATTGACACTCTAGTGGGGACCATGGAGATAAACGCTAAGGGAACATGACAAGGTATCGCTCATAAGCATCCATGAGTGCTTTGTTCGTGGTGGGCATGCACGAGAAGGCTTCCCTCACAGACCTACCATTGGTTCATGATGAGCATTAAAGAATAAGTAAATGGAACTGTAGGCTTGAAGACACCCTTTAAGGAGGTTGTTAATTTCCCTGCATGCTCCGCCTCATACCTACAAATAATCAAATCCATGGAGATCTCCGTTCTTTAATAGAACATAAGAAAATAGTCTTAGGGAAAAGCTGCATAAACCCCCAGGGTTCCTGACGATAAAAGAACATTATGTTGAACACAGTGAAGACTTCCCTTCTTCTACATAAGGAAAAAAATGCTGTGGAAGGACCTCAGGTCTTACAAAGCAGAAAGTGACAAAGAACCTTTCATACCTGTGGCAAACGATCCAGAAGCATTTGGCGCTGTGTCTGACAGTAGAGAGGGTCAAATCAAGTAGATGGGACAGGAACTAGAGGAAGGCATGCTTGGGAAGTCATCTTTGTTGTTTTGCAAAAACATCTTTGTTGTATGCAAAAACTATATCTAACTGGCTAATTTAGAAAGTACAAAGGTGTATCTGAAAGATTATCTTACAGTTCTGGAAGCTGGGGAACTCAAGAACATGGTGATAGTGTCTGCTTGGCATCTGGTGAGGGCTCACATTGTCACATCCTAGCATGGCAGGGCAGATCAGACAGAAAACAAGTACTCATCTCAGATCTTGCAGTTTCCTGTACTTAACGGCCATTAAAGTCGTCACCAAGATCTCAGTCTTGTAAACTCAGCTAATCTCCAGCATCATCTACTTTCGGTACAATCATATGCAACTGTGGAGAGATAATGTATGACCTATAAGAGGACACACCAAGCCATAGCAGGATCATAATGCAAATCTGGGGTGACTTGCTGTAGATTGTCCTGGAGCTGCTTGTAGAAACCCCAAGTTATAAGGGATTTCTTAGCAGGGGAACAGAGTACTATCGTGGTAGATCTGCCCAATCTAGACACGCTGCTTGTACTCATATTAACTGAGTTGTGCTTTCATTGCATGATCTTATTTGGGTTAGAGAGGTACTACAACAGTGAGTGACCAAAGCAAGATTCCTTAGAAACGACATTGCATACAGACGCTGGTTGGTGGCATCCAGTTTGTTTCCTGGGTCTCCACCTCTCATCACCGATTCCTGGGTCATCACTGGGTAGTGGGGACTTTCCCACCAAATAAAGAACAAAGAATTTTCATTAAGGTGAGGTTCCACTGAGCGTCCACCCAGCATCATTCTGCCCGGGTCTGAAATTTACAGCAAGTTTGTACGAAGGTTACTAAATGGCATCACATTTCTCTGGTTCTGTGGCGATGCCTCTTAGCCACCCGTGGCTGTAGATGCTTGCGTCGCAGTCTACGAGAGGAGCAGACATGATTGTGCATGCTAAGGAAGCAGGGGTTATGGATGATCAATGCACTTACCTACCACCTCTGGTCCTCCATTGTGCTGGGGCTGGCCAGTCCATCAAAAGGCCTAAGGATCTTTCCTGTGGTGACTGTGATAATTTCTTCCTAGACTAAAGATAGAAAATGCAATTGTTCTGGATATAATCTAATCTGAATCTAATAAAGAAAAGACAAGTCAAGGGGATGGTAAATATTTAAATGTAAGTCATATTTAGCTATTTCAAAGCAAGGAATGTGCTAGCAAAACATTTCCTACGTGTGCTTTAATTAAGCAAAGATGTGGGGTGGCTGTAAACATGGTATCCTACAGCCCACTTTCACGCCAATAAACACAACAGCTCTTCTTAGCAGCGTTTCCTGAGCTAAGAAGCAGCAGTTTCATATCAATGAATTTGACTGCTAAGAACAAAGTGTTTCAAACTTCAAAATTGTCATTCAGGAAAGATTTTTTTGAGTAGTCTTTTAAAAATTGGCAGTTGTCATTTAATATATGATGTGATCTAAAGCGTATTATTTTTTAATGTCACCTAGGAGATCTCAACAGCTTCATGACAGTCTTAATCTTTGGTATAATTGTCTAAATTGATGGAACATCTTTCATTATCTGATGGAGGCGCATCCTGCCCTTTCAGAAGTCAAATAAACAGGTGAGATTATTCAGTTCTAAGAGTTCTCAATTCTTTTGTCTCATCCTTTTTCCCCTCTCTTTGAACTCTTCCCAAACTCTCTGATAATGATAGAAAAAATGGCATTGTTTTAAAAGATAACACTTTCTCTCAGACCTTTGTGGTTTTGAGGACAGGCAGGTTGTGCTGGCAAACCAGTTGGAGCTTTTCCAGGAGGGAAGCATACATTGTTCATCATAAGGAAGCACGAATCTTCCATATCTGCTCAGGAAACAACTGAAATGAAATGATGTTATTGGATGTTTTAGAATTCCTGAGAAAAGGCAGAGGAAAATGTGGGAAATTCTCAGAGTATATTCTGTGTAGGTTTGTGAGAGTGACCTTCATGAGACTGAGTCTCCGAACAAATCTGAAGGGCTTCAAGAACACTTGGCAGCCTTCTGATACCAGCTACCTGGTGAGCTTAACATAGGAAGAAGTCTCGAGAAAAACAGAGTTATTGGGAACATGAGAGCCAACAAATTACAATTCAAAACTTGTATGACTTGTTGATGATGCTTAAATCTCTTGAGGGTGACACTGTGAATGGACGTGTTCAATTTCTGTCCCCAGCTCATTCTAAACTTAAATGTGTGTGGGTTCATCTACATTGTCACGGTGGTTAGTATTTGTTAGGGAGCACCATCATCTTCTTCTGGGGTTCTAAATGACACACTTTCTGCACATGCCCCTGATGTCCAGCACCTTGACAATGATACTGAACAGTTGTCACTCTTTCTTGAGAAACTTTGAACTCCGTGTCACTGAAAGGCAAACTCTCAATAAAGCGTCTTCATTGATATCAAAAAAAAAAGTGGGTCTGTCTTCCACACTGTTTTTCACAGAACTATCCCAGGGCAAAGGATGCCAGCACAGGAGAGCCATAGCAAAGCAAGCACTCACTAATAAATATAAGATTCATTAAGAAAAGCAATAGGCTGGGAAGCCACACTCATTGGCTCCAGATTCTTAACTCTTCGGACTGCACATCCACAATTTGCAGTGTGTCCCAGATTTTAATAGTCTAACCTCTGTTTTTTGCTTTTTCTTCTTTTCCTTTCTTAAAATTCCTCTTCTTAAAAGATGGTTGGCTTTGAATGTTGGGATATGCAAATCCATATGAAGGACTGCCTTTACTGGCCGTTTCTTTGTGTTTGGGTATACATTTCTGTATGTCATGATATTTCCACATGCACTGGCTTCCTGGCATGAAAATGTTTATTGCGCTCATTAGCTAAGAGGGTATCGGCACTGGTCCAATGAACACAGATCTGCCTTCTGATTTCAGCCATTAAATTGCAATGGGATTCACAAGCTTAACATTGTGGGTGTGAGAATAATAAAATGGAACTCCATCTTTAGCCCCGTTACCATGGATGCAGTTAAAGGTCATGGTGGCAGCTGCTAACTAGTTGCCTTTTGAACAGCGCTCCCCTCCGTGGTGCGTTTTTCCAGCACTTCCTAGCTATAAGTCAGTCGAGGAATACCTTCACTACTTTAGTGACACACTAACCTCCTCTTTAAGACAATGAACTCCTGTTTTTCCAGACAACGGTTGCCAGGGCCTTGCACTTTTGTTTCTGAAATACAGGAAGGCTACAGCATCCAAAGGTAAAAAGCCTTAATAAAAATACACGTGGCTGTTGCCGAGGCATCCTGAATTACTTTCTCATTTTCTGCCCACCGTTCTACATTCCCCAACCCAAAGGGAAAAAAAAAGTGTATAGTGAATTCCCATCTCCGTTTAAACTGGTAATGGGTTCAGCCACTGAAGCATTCACGGCGAGAGACATCAACTTCTTCATTCGGCCCCAAGTCCTAGGAGTTAATTCCGTGTACTGCATGAGGTGTCAGGGTAATTACTGCTGATCAGCCCTATTTCTTTGCACTGCCTAGCTTCTCGCCCCCCTCCCCAGCCCCCCCCCCCAGATGCAGCGTGTCCCTCACCCCCCCACCTCCAGACGCAGCGCCACCACACTGCAGCGCTGAAGTTCAGCCAACCCTCTTAATCGAAAAAGGTTTGGACAATGTTGGATTTGCAAAGAGAAGTGAGAGAGAGGAAGAAAATTAAAAGTAGCCAAGCAAAATAAAGTGCAAGGCAAGAAACGGAAAGCAATACAGAGATGTCAACACTTCATTTCAATAGAATCTAAAACTCCCGCCTTCCCCCCCCCCCAACCTTGCCTCAAGCAACCTCACTAAAGGGCTGTGTTTTGAGATATTTAAGAGGGTACATTGCTTAAAAAGAAACATTTTGGGGAAACATACTGGGGTTTTTGTTGTTGTTTCCTTTAGCTATGCCATAACTATGTGAGGCCGAGTAAACCAGAATACAAAGAAATTTACTGGGAAAAAAAATGTTGTGCCTCTCTATTTTAAACATACATTTATATAACGTGTCGTTTCATAAAAATAAATTAAGTATTATATGAGCCAAATGTTTCAATTCCACACAAGAGTGGTTTCTGGGACTCTTGGCAGGGTGCCACTATATTCATTTTTATTTCAAACACAATGTGAAGTCTTTAATTTTAACATACTTGGTAACTATAATGGTTAGAAGGCATTTGCAGTACTAATTCACCCTCGTCCTCTCCTGATTCTGCAGAGGAGTCACTCGGGAACAGAAAAATATGTTGATGAAAACGAAAATACTATTAATTCTGAAACCAGACACCGGGACCCAATGCCCCAAATTTGTGGCTGATTTTGGTCCCTGGCCTCTGAGTTCAATAACATTTAACTAGAAATACAGAGTGCGCGATGCCAGGCCTACTGCCGCCTGAGGCGAATCTCTAGCTTGGCTTGTAGCTCTACAGCTGAGACAAGAGAGGTTCCCCTTGGGTCTTTGATGGGGGAAGCCTTGCTGTGTCTGCCCCATTTGATGGCAGCCAGGTCCTGGGCCAAAGTCACACAGAACTCCTTCCTTCTCTTCAATCGCACTGGCCAAGAGTCAAAACTAGACATAGACAAGAAAACTGAATAAACCCAGGCCCCCTTGAATGTTCCATACCCCCGCTAGAAATGGGAAAGGCGGATCCCAGTAAGAGCGGAAGGTGTAGTATTGACAAGTCCGTACGTAAATCTACGCATGCCCAGAAATGGTCCGGGGGGGTTCCGGTGACCTCAGGAGCAGAGTGATATTTCTTCATTAAAGGGGTTGGGTAGAGGTGGCAGGAGAAAGAAGCGGTTTTCATTTGCTGGGCGGCTGTATTACGGGGACACCGCAATGACATGTTTCAAGCGATCAGGGAGACTTCAGCTCTTCTCTTCCGACGCTCCAACTCCAAATCAGAGAGTTTCTTCCTGCGCCTTGTTTACTGTTGATATTTTCTGGCTGATTGGAGAGGGATGACATTTTGACAATTTACTGTAGCAGTAAGCACTGTACAAACAAAAGGTGCTGATGAGAACTGGGAGCCATTATTATGTAAATGACGGCTGTGTAACGCCGTTCTCAGTCACCATCATTGAGACCAGTTTTACTCAATGATAATAATTTTCATGATTGCAGACTTCAGAGTGATCAGAAATACTCTTTAGCTGTTGCATTCATCTACTGCTGGTACTTGACCCTTAATTAAATTCCGAAACTTTTTTTTTATATAATAAGGTAAAATACAGCTGACATTTCTGTTCAAACAAAGAGGCTCAGACACCGAGCGGCCAAATAAGATAAAGGTGTTTCAGACTTACCTCTCTGTATTTATAGTAAACACAATTGCACGGTGTGTTCCGAGAGCTAGCCTAAAGTTTAAAATGCAGATGCGCGTTCTCTCAAGTGATTTCAATTCCATGCCTGGGCTCTGCTCTCCTTAGATGATTCAAAAATCTCTGCATGCAGACTCATCCCGGACACGTCATTAAAAAAAAAAAAAAAAATCTTTTCGAAAGACTTTTAGATGAGCACTGGAAATGAGTTCTGTGTATTCTTCAACTCTTTCATATTAATATCCGGACTAACCCAAGCTAGTCCTCAAAACTCCACCGGCAAGGACATAACTGTGGAATCTCAGGAGGCTCTCTGGACTTGTAAAAGTAGATCTTTATCACAAATCTATTCTTGCCTTCAAAAGGGGGGAAGCCAGGGCAAGTTTCAAAATCGCATTTTGACATTGATACAGGAAATGGATCTGCTTTAACAGATATCTAGCTGAAGCTACAGAGCCCAGCCCCATGCAGGTGTAAGAGTTTTTATGTTTTATTTTTGTTTGACTTTGTTTTTCTTGGATGGACAAAGCAGAAGAGCCCGTGGTTAACACGTTCTTAGTCTCTCGAATCTCCCCCCACCCCCAGCATTGGTTTATCTTGGAGTTCTTTCACTGTTTTGGGGCAGTAGGGGAAAATGACCCTCATCTTGAACATGTTAATAAATGCAATTCAGCTGAAGGGGGAAGGACAATTGTGTGAGGCAGGTTTTTTAATTTTTAGTTTTTTAAATATTTCCTTAGATATAACCCTTTCTAAGCAGGCAGCTCACAAAGGCAGTGAGCTAAGAAGGTAATTACTTAAGTGGATTTCACGAAGGGTAGAAAGATGATTGTGCCACATTAAATAACAATTGTGTCCTTAATGATGTGTTGGGTTATAATGCAAACATCCCTCCACCATCAGAGGCTGGTGTTCTGGTGGACCCTTCCTAATGACTCTGGGGGCTGGGATCCTTCAGTACATTGGCTTTCAGAGTCTATGTAAAAGGCGAGGTATATTTTTTGTTGTTGTTTTTTAAACTGCACAGCCTACAGCTGCAGGGCCATTGACAAATTAGCTATAAATTGCTAAAATGCTTCCCTGGAATGTAAACAGGGCTGCAGCTTCATAGCTTTTAAAAAAAAAAAGAGGAAAGAAAAAGAACCCAAAAACACAAAACAAAGTCAGAAGTGGATTCGTCCTTCGAGATACTTCGATTCTGGGATACAAGTTTCCAGCAGGTTTCCTTATTTATCCTGATTTTGGAAAACCAAGAGAGTGGGGGTTAGGGGGAGGGTCCGGGTTGTTTAAAACTTGTTTTTGAAAATGGAAGAAAGTATGTTTTAGCATTTGGTGTGACTCTTGAATAGAAACAGGGGCTAGCAAGGAAATATATGCTGTGAGTACAACCACAAACTTTAGTGTAGGAACAATGAAGAGACGACAGAACCCATCCAGGTCTGTGTTGGGACTCACCTGGCTAACTTAGGGAACAGCTCTTCATTGTGGTGTAAGCTGAAAAAAAAGACGAAAGGCAAAATACTCCTCACCCATAACTTTTTCTGTTCTCTGTCGCTTTGGTTTTATCTAAAGATCATTTTTTTCCACAATCTGCTGTAATTTCTTTTTGTAGACACACATCTCAGATCTCCACAGGGTCACTGTCCCTCAGTGTCATGTTAATAAACTTGAGTAACAAGGTTTAAATAAAACATGTCAAAATGTAATAAACCATCCAAACATTAAAAGAACACTTTGTGTTAAATTGTAATGATTTGATTAGCATTTGTAACCACCTCAGGAGCAAAGATACAGGATATCTGTAACCAAAAACCCCTCCAAAACTTTACTCCAAACTTGATTGACTACAAGAACTGGAAGAAACAAATTTCTTGTCTTTATATTTCTTACTTATCCCCATGGAGTGAAGATTGTGGTACTGCAGTAGTTATCTGCCTCAGAGACACTCCTGGGCCAGAGGGAAGCCTGTGCTGGCTGGTTCATGAGTGTTTTCAGTCCAGTTTTGCTAATGCCTTCCCACTGTGACTCCACAAAGATGTGTGCCTGAGAGGATCCAGGAGCCTGACTTTGCTGATCCCAAGTCCACCTTTGGCAGAAGTAGCAACAGGCCACGGTGTCTGGGTCCTGGATCCAACACGTGGACCCCAGGTTTGATATTTTCTCAGTCACAGAAGAACAAACAGCACCCCCACACACACACACACTGTCTGTTGGCAAGCCAAGGCTTATTTGGTGCTTGAATGAAGCACAAAGATAGAGACTGACCAGTCAACATTGAAGCCAAAGTGACACAATCCACCCCCAACCCCCAAGGAGCGCTACCATGCAATGGTCACTGGTGCCTCCGCCCTTAGGTAACAATCCTTCTAACATTCGGGTGACAGGTGTGTGGATGTCACATAATTTCATTGCTGTAGTGAGCAGTTTGCACGGACCCAAATAATTCAGTCTTCAGTGTCCATTTTACAGGCATGGGGACTAAAACGAGTAACGTAAAAATAGCCTAAAGCTATGATGCAGAAAGATCCATGTATACTACTACTGGGAAGTAACAAATATCTCAGCATGCTTCCTACTGTGCTCAGCACCTGGCCAACCAAGTAGCATCATCAAGTGGGAGGAACAGAATCTGTGGTACCTGAATCTGTTTTTATGAGGATACAAACCTCCTCAAAACTAGGTTGCTTGTGCCTTGGTTTCTAGGAGAAACACACTCAGGTAAAAATAACAATTGTACAAGGCGGATCATAGGCAGGATGCTATTCCCAGACAGTGATTTGTGTGAACATCTCAAAACAAAACCTGGAAATTGGGTTCTATTGTTTCCATCCTGATCTTACAGAGTCATTTGAGTGTCTAAAAGCCAAGCGACTTGCTTGATACCACAAAGCTGGAGAAGGGGAGACCTCGTCCTCCAAGATTGAGTCACTGAGCTAGCTGCCCACCTTCTACAAAAGCAGCTGCCCCAAGGCAGGTGTGAACTTATCCCAGATAGATACACACCTAGCAAGAATATATACAGCATTTTCTCTTTTAAGAAAAGGTGTTCCAATGTTTCTGTCTTCTTGTGATACGTACACAAATCTCCAGTTGAGATTAGCAGTTCCCCTCCTGTGTTCCCACTACAATACCCTAAACTGCAGCCTTAGTTTAGAGGTTTAACGATGCTTAATGCTGGGCCAAATTCCTTCCCTAACTTTTGGATGTTAGCGAGCTGACTCCTATATAAGATATTTGTGAAAAAAGAAAAATTCTCTTCTCAAAACACTTCAAGAAAAGATATAAAGTGTTGCTATAGATAATTAATAAATTATGATTTATTAATTATAAATAAACATAATTAATAAAGCCCAGATTGGGGCTCCTTCCCAGCCTTTGACCATTATTGTTCCCAGATGAAAGACACAAACACAGCCTCCATATTTAAGTATGCCTTACAAAGCATAATAGCTGGGCAACTGCCTACCCTCCATGTTGTTACAATCTAACCCCCATCGATGACCCAAGTAATTACTTACTATAATTCCTCAGGGCTGCTCTTAGCTCCAACCATGCAGCCCTCTAGGCCATGTTCTGTTGACTTAGAGGCCATGATGACTCTTCTTGTTTCTCTCTTCCATGGCTATTCCTGTCTCTCACTCCTTCCTCCTCCTGCACATTCTTCAAGGCCTAGTGGCTCCTTCCTGCTCCTTCCTCTTGGTCCCAAGCCTGGGAAACCTAAACCTTGCCTATGTCTTTTCTCCCCAATTACTGGCTGCTGACATCTTTATTTACCAATCATATTTAACTGGGTTCAAGGACCCTCAGTATCTTACATTTGGACTCTCGAGTGCAAACAGTTTTGGGGGGACCCAAGTCAACAGAGTACAAACAGCATTAGGCCAAACCCACTACAATAAAGTGTTATGCTGAAATTCTTATATGCTCTGCATGTAAGAATTGTAAGGCTGCTCACTGAGAATGTGTTGTTTTGTTGTGTTGTGTTTTCCCAGATCTTCAAATGAGTTTCTTCTAGAATGCTGCCCGGTGTTTCCCATCAACACTGCTAGATGGCCGACTTTCCCCTCACACTTTCAGGAGCGTACAACATGACCTCTCTCCTCCATCCCACATAACCCCACAATGGAGACTGGTTTGGCAACATCCATGAAGAGCCTGCCAGTCTGCGGTTCCCCTGGGTCTCATGTGAAAATGAGCCTCTTCAGCACACAGACGAGAGAGCCCTGTGCTCACACGACATCAAAGACACTTTATTTTCTTACACAATGGTGGTCTCAAACTGTATTCCCAGGAGACACAGAGACAGTTATGGAGCAGGAGACAGAGGGACCAGCTGGGCTGTTGCACGTCTCAACTGTAGGTTACAGATGACCCCCAAGAGCTCTGGAGCTGGAACAGGCCTTCGAAGGCACGGGGCTGGTGAAATCAAGTCAGAGCTTCCTCCATCTCCCAGTAGCTACTCTGGGGTGTCCTCAGGAAAGCTGTGACCTGAGGCAAGCAGCTCTCCCCAGTGCAGGGCAATTTCAAGAGAGGACGATTGTAGATGGTTGTCAGCTACCACCCTGCCGTTGGTAAGCGGAAAGGGGTTTGAGGGTCCTAAAGGAGGTGAATGTTCAACCTCTTGCCCATCACTTGCCTTATCTGACCTCAAACCTAAAATGCAGCGCAATCGAGCTTAGTGCAGTGAACGCATTCAGAGCAGAAGCAGGCTCAGCGACACAAGTCCGCGAGAGCTTCTCCTGTCAGTGCTCACTGGGTGCTAAACTGCTTCGCAATGCCTAATGGCATTCACCTAGTCTGACACTTAGCATGGAACCCCACTGCTGAGGAGTGGGGGGGGGGTGAGGACTCTAGTTGCCATGTGGTTTGTACTTCGACCAAGTTGAATGCTCTAGAGGTGAAAATTGTCCTTTGGTCACAACGACAAATTGTTAGAAGTGTACTCGAAACTAGCAAAGTGTGTTCGGTTAAGCTGTGGTCTAAGGCTTAAATAACAGAGCAGATATGTAAGATATTCCGCAAAGTGGAATTTTTAAATAGGCATTTTCTTCAGAGTGGCCAACACAGTGATGCTAAAAGTTAAAAGGCTGTTTTTATTTTATTTCTTTATTTTTGTATTTTGGTGTATGTGTGTGTGTGTGTGTGTGTATGTGCGTGTGTGCACATGTGTGCACATGTATGCAGGTGTGCTTGCGTTCAGGTGAGTGCAGATATAGGAAGCCAGCATCAAAGAAAGCCCCTCAAAACAGGAGTTATAAACAGTCATGATCTTCTCCATGTATGTTCTTGGTATTTAACTTGGGCCTTCCACCAGAGCTGTGTGCACACACTTAACCACTGAGTCCCATCTCCTGCCTCAAAAGGGCCTTCGTCAATAACAGTCAAACTAGGTTGCTTTTGTGTCCAAAAGTCTCCAGAGTTCAAATGTGGAAAACATCAATAGCACTGGCTGAACCCCACCCCCATCTTTAAACGCTGCCTCCTACCAATCACTCACCCTTCAGCCATGTTGCCACAGACATGTGGGCTGCTTGGCTGTTGCTCAGCCACTCCCACTTCCCCCTGCACCTGCTGGGCTTCCTGCATTTGGTGTTTTTCCCCAGACACTGACTAGGCTCCACTCAGACAAGCAGACCACACAGCACACCCTCAGCCTCTCAGCTCCCTCCCATGCCTGCTGTCTCTTCACAGCTCTCATAAACTGCTAACAAGGAAAAGCTGTGTGCCCACATCCTTTACAAATATGTAAGTACACACACACACACACACACACACACACACACACACACACACACACACAAGCATGGTCACATATGTATAACAATACAGGCAGCCATACATATACAAACACACATACTCATAAATTGTGAGGAGTTTATTTACATCCTCATAGCTTTTAAGTCATCTCTATACTATTTATAATAACTAAAGACTATATAAATAATTACTATATAAAATTACTATAATACTAAAGACTATATAAATAATAATTTGGTAGGGAATAATGCTAGGGAAAGTCTGTATATGATCATCAAAGATACAATGTTCTTATTAGAATATTTATTGTCTGCAGTTAGTTCATTCATGGTAAAAAAATAATCCACAGATACCAACTACATATAGCTACATATACACAGCCTACACATGCATGTAAGTGCACATACTTAAATGTATACTGAACTTCTGTTCTCTGGGGTCTTAATGAGTCTTGGATCAATTCCGAGTGCATAGCAATTAGTCATTAAGCAAATATTTGTTGAGGGAAGTGTGGACCAAAATTTAAGCTTGCACTGAACCATTGGACATAGTGTAGCCTGCTATACAGCTACAAGATTGACATTTGAACAAAAGAATGAGAATTCATCTTGGTTATAAGAAAAGTATCTCATAAGAAAGATGAAAAATGACTACCTTAAAACTCATGATCAAGAAGAGTTCATAGCACATCCCATCTCTGGGCACCATATTCCGAATTCCTTGAAAACAAGGCCCATGGTCCATTCTTGTTCGTCTCCTAAACATTGCACCTTAAATGTCTTGCGCACTTACCAAATATGTGTTAAACTTATTTGACTCAGCCCATAAATAAATCTCAGATGGAGGGAGAAGCTGTGGGTACCTGATGGAGCATGAATGTAGAAAGTGCGTGTGTTCCCAGAGTCACTACACTTTTTTAAAACATCATTTTTAATTGCCTTAGACTGGTGCACCAATTTCCCTCGCTGTGTTTTCAGGCAGAGACTTAGGAAAAACATTCAATATTGCATTGCTGTTTAAGAGAATTTTTTAACTTTTCCAGGAATGAAAGAGTCTTTGAAAGGAGGCGAGGAGTCAGCTGGTCAACATTTATGGGGGAGACTCTGTGCTCGGCCTACCATGGGCAGAGCTGCAGTCTTAATGATCCAGAGGAAGGCTCAGGAGGTACTTGGCCTTGGGAGAGAGGTGTGTGGGGAGCCTGGCTGAGTTTCTTTATTTTCCTTTGGTGAACCAGCCACTCTGCCTCCTCAAGAGAAATTGGGAGCGTGCCTTGCTGTGGGTGAGTGGCTGCCCCTCCTCTTTTAGAAAACATCCTTCCCTAGGAACCTGGGAAAACCAAGTTCTTTGGTACTCTTTGGGAACCCACACACAGCTGCCCCAACTTTCGGATGTCTCAACAAAGAGAAAACAGACCTGGGCAACAAGAGAGCAGCTTAGAAGAAATGAGCGCCCACCCTAAAATGCCCAATAGAAAATATCGACCGTCTGTCCAAACATGCACCCAGCAATATCAGATCCAGACTAAAGCTCAAGAGGGAAAACAAACCAAGGGTGAAGAAACTCAGAGAAGAGTGGGAACCAGCATCTGACACGTGCAGCGACTCCATGAAACTGACCAGTGGCAGGAAGATAGTGCATGTGGCTAAAAGACCAGTGACTCACTGTAAATGCTCATTCTACAATCTACACCCATTTGTGAACATGGGAGAATGGTAAAATCATCTCTAATTTCATTATTTATTATAGTCCAAAATCTTTGTCCTCACTTCTCCCACTCCCAGTGTGTGTGTGTGTGTGTGTGTGTGTGTGTGTGTGTGTGTGTGTATTTGAGGCTAGTGCAGGCTAACCTCAGACTTTCACATCTCCTACCTCAGCCTATCAAATGATGGGCTTACAGGCTTGTGACAGCATGCCAGGCTTCCATAGTGAGTGTGCGCACATAGTTTACGAGCTGTGCGTTGCTCCTCTATACCCGGAACAAGGAGTGCGTGCTCTGCTCAGAATGTCTGTATATCCAACTCACTCATTCCATTGACATTTGAAGAACCTACTCTGGTGCCTGCTGTGAGCCATTCACTGAGGGTGAATTAGAGTTCCTGAGTATCCGTGTCTTGTCTAGAGATAGATCAAGATTTGCAGAAATTTGATACAAGCACTTGGTGTGGCCCACCAGGAGGTGGTGATCAGAAGGAAAGGAGAGGATCACACGGTATAAGATCTCATAAGGAGGACATTAGCCTATCTGGAGCCCATCAGGAAGGGAGGGTGAAGAAGCAATTCAGGTGAGGATGGACCCTGCCCGGAAGTGTGATCTTGGTCAGGTATGGGACTCAGGGTCCAGTAGAGACTGCCCATATCTTGGTGGACAGATGGGTGACGCTGAAGTGGGTTGTAGTACATGCCACAAGCTCCTGAGAAACTCAAAACAGAGATGACTGTGCTGAGCTCTGTCAGTCTTGTCCAGAAAAAAGGAAGGAGCGAGAGGAGGGGCAGAAAACTTAGCATCAGGGGTAGGAGCCAGCCGTGTGGTACAGAGAACACTAGGTAGCCTTAGAAGACTTAGAAGTCTTCTGCTTCAGCTCTTTGGTCAGTCAGATAACAAATCACAATGGATTGAAAACTAGTCCTCAGGAGCCCTGGAACCGGAAATAGCACAGCATCAGGAGCTGAAGGGTCTGTGTGCATTTTAGGAGCAACTCAAGACGTGTGGGATACCAAGGTGGTGACAAGACTTTTTCTCTGTTTTTGACAACTTCCTTCATTCAGAAGGCTACAGCATAGATGTGACTCCTAAGGTTTCATGTAGTTGAGTATGTGGCTGTCCTATTACTGGCGTAGGTACCACCTCTTCTTCCTGACTTCTCTCTTCCATCTCTCTGCTCCATCTCTTTTCCCTCTCCTTCGTCCCTTTTCCTTTCTCTTCCTGATCCACAGAAACACACTAAAACTGTCCTTTATCTTTCCTTATTCCTGTCAGTGCTTACCCCGAATCCACAGGAAACTGTGATTTTCCATTACCTCTCACCTGATTTCTCTTTACATATCTTTACGTTTAAAACTAGTGCAACAGGGAAGACTATACCTTCCCTGGAGGGCTTTCCTTTCTCTCCTGGAAGGAGGCCCTGTCTATAATTTGGGCTAAGGTAGGGAGAGGGACAAGAATTTGGAAGGGTTGTTGACAATATGACAAGGAGATGTCTTTATGGACAACATACAGGCATGTACAAGTATGCCCACACTAAAATCTTGCTCTACAGCCTCAGTTAAGCCATATGTATTTTCTCTCAGGCATCGACACTTTAAGTCAACCTTTCAAAGAATTTCTAAGTCAATTTTATCACCTCCCTATTCTTCCTCACCCCTGGTAGATGTGGCTCCTCAACCTGTCAGCCACAGTAACATCTGGCTAGTTTCCGTATAGCCCAGTATAGCCTGAAGCATTTTAATGTTGCTACAGTGGAGTAGAGAGGGTGGTATGGTATAGGAGAGGTCTAGAATGCAAAGTGCTTCTATACTCATCATAGATACAGGCTTGGGGAAAGATAAACAGAGTTCCCAAAGGAGCATCTTAAAGCATGCTTCAGATAAGAGTACGGTCTTTACCCTCTAACAGTCTTTGTCTGCAGTTTCCTGACTGAGGACAGGTAAATGGATGTAGGTAGAACTCAAGAGGCGGGCACTGTGGTAGAAGTGAAGAGACTTTGCCTCAGGCAAGGCCATTAGCAGGTGTTTCAACCCTCTAAACGCTTAGCATCAGGTGCAAAAAGATCATTACTACACAAGCCAAACCTTCTTCACCACTGTGAACCTTCCTGTGTAAAGTCCAGTCAACCTCGGGTTTTCTTTGAAAAGCAAGGATCAAAGTCAAAGAAGTCTGTGTACTCCAAACCTGATTACATTCCCCATCAGCCACTGGTCAACAGTAAGAATCTTTATGCTAAAATCATGGGGGGGAAATTAATCAATTTACAAACTGCTTTCATCTGCCATGAATTAATATTGAGGCAAAAGAAAGAAAGAAAGGAAGAATGAATGGATGAATGAATGAATGAATGATTGAATGAATGAAAGAAAAACAGAAGGAAAGAAAGGAAGAAAGAAACAAAGAAAGGAGGAAAGGATAACAGAAAGAAAGAAGAAAAGAGAGAGAAAGGAAAGGCCAATGACTTTCTATGACACAACACTTATTCTAGTAAGAAAAGAAATAGGACTGGACAGTAGGCTTGGGCATGCTGTGCTGATCACAGTTGACCACACTTCCTTTCTCTCTACCTGTCAGAGCCTTTGCTATGAGCACATAGGCTGTGAGTGTCCAAGGAGGGAGGGGGGCATGATACACACTCAAACTATTTCTACACACTGGAGACAATCACATCTAAACCACATTGTGTTCTGGGGATGGAGGAGGATGGGAGGGAGGGTCTGACTGCACCAGAGGTCCCCATAGGATATGGAGAAGTGACGTGGATAATTCTGTGTTCATGGTCACATGACCACATGGCACTTCAGATGATCAGTGTTTTTCCCTCTAAAAACTGCACTCCACGATGCTGTGGACTTAACATCTGAATCAGTGTTTAATTCACTGAAGCTAACCCTGAAAGCAGCAAGGACTGTCAGAGTTGGCAAGGGGGCTCTAGATTTATGTTTTAATTGCTTGGCCAGTTCATCAGAGGATAGACACGGAGTCTGTGGTGAAGGCTTTGAAACGATCGCTGGAGGAGGAAAGGCTGCTGGCACACAGAGCCTATTCATGGTATGTTTATATCTCTACCTGTGAAGAAAAGGCCTGGGGAAGGTAGAGCGGTAAGAAAATCGGTGCAGATTTTTTGTTCATCAGATTCTGCCTGAGCAGATTTGATTCTACAAAAAAATGTACAACTGGACATGGCCTTGAGGATTTTGAAGGGAAATGTTGCTATTTTGCAAAAAAGAGATCAAATAAATTTAGAATTGGTTTAAAAATAGAACATTGACAAGAAGGTTTCTAGAAAAAAATTAGTGGAGGGTTCTCTCTTCTCCTTCTCTCTCTCTCTCTCTCTCTCTCTCTCTCTCTCTCTCTCTCTCTCTCTCTCTCTCTTACTGTGAAGTGTTTAACTCAAGTGTAAAGGATCAGACTCACAAAGGCACTGCCTGTTGGAAAGAAACCCCAAGCTATTGCTAATGACATACAACGGAGCTCCTCTGGGCCCTCAGAAAAATCAATGAGATTGATTGTACTCAACCAAACCCTTGACTTTGTATAGCAAAGTTGAGAAATTCAAGTCAACCATGGGCTTTGGCTTCCCTCTATAAAATCCTTGGGTTGGTCAATACCCAGAAAACTCGGCCCAGCCTAACGTGATCACATGCCCAGCCTGCAGCACAGCTCTCCCGGGGCAGCTGGTGTAGAGAAGCAGAAAGAAGGTCATTAACGGCCTCATCCCCATTATCACAGGCTCGAAGACCATCCTGATGCACTCTGCTCTAGGAGGCCTAGGAAACCCGCATCTTTCATCGTAATGACTTCCAGTTTACGGCTTTTCGTTTGTTATATCTCCTCAATAGCTGTTGTGTTGAGATTAACTGCATAAATGGTCTGCAGCTGTCTGTTATGAATTAAGGGAGTTTAATCAAAGTATTTCTAATGTACAGCATAATGATAATACATGGGGGAAGTAGTATTTAAGAGATAATGATGGCTTCAGAAGATCACTGTTGTAATGTTTAGTGCACATGCCTTCAGCATTGAATTTGTTGTTGTTCTGAATATGCTTAATGGATCACTGAAAAGCTGCCTAATGCGGGATTGTTTGATGGGGCTGACAGAACTGGAATTAGTCCATTGCTGTTTACTGCATACAGCCATTAAGATTAATTGCTGCCAGATAATTTTGACTGTTTTTATCTTCTGGAAAAAGTGTCACTAATGGGTTTATAAATTGGTTCACTATTACTAATAGTAAGGCCAGTGTGACAGGATAGAATGTCAGCTAATTCTAAAGATAAAGGTAAAAAGTATAACGTACTATATGGCTTGCTGGTTTTAAGGGATACTGTTATCTAAGAACAGACAGACTGATATATGATGCTCATTAATGCTACTTCCTGAGGTTCGGGTTGAACCTAATAGATGCTAATAAACTCTTATTTGATGTCCCATTAAAAAGCTCAATCTGTTTTATGCATTAATGCCCTGTGTTGTTTATCACAACTTTGATGACTGAACCCCAAATTCTAATCTGTTTTGTCTCCATGTGCTGTCTGAGCACCTGGTCATGGGGCTCATAGATACAAATCTCAGAGAACTAAGAAACTGCACGAATTTATAAGTATATGGTGGAAGCTCTTCTGACGTGTTTCTAATTCAGGCAGTTTTGTGCAGTGCAAGCTTCTAGAAACGCTATGTGAATGTTCTACTCATTGTATAGAGGCTGTTCACAGTTAAATTTCCAAGATTTAGGTAATTTAGCTTAGTGGCTAGGAAAAAAAATGTCACACACTTCTCTCTTACAGCATTATAGAGTTTAAAAGATTCTGTGCATATTTTTCTAAGAGAATGAAAAGGATGTAACTGTTTTCCGGGGATATGATTCTAGCAGATAACTGGAACTTTCTGTCGTAGCTTCTTGCACTTGTCTGGAGAAGTTAGTTCATCCACAGATCTGTGATGTGTCTAGTTCACCACAACTGAAAACAAACCTTTTGTGTTGAATTTCAAGCATATACTGTACATCTGAGAGAACAGGAAGTAAATAGAAAAAAATAAACAAACAAACAATAAACACATATGATAGGCAGGAGGTAGGTACTTCCAGATGTGGTGGGGGTGGGGACTTCAAAGACATTTCATCAATAGTGGATTATGGGAAAAGAATAAGCATTGTTTTGTGATTTCAAAAGCATGTTTTATATATATATATATATATATATATATATATATATATATATATATATATATATATATATCTTTTGTATTCCTTACATTATACTTCAAAGTTTCACATCATAAAGCTGATGCATTAAGATGTCTACAAAGTATATGTGAAATTGTTTCTTTTTTTTTTACTGATGAAGGAGGAGAGAAAGCACACAACCAACATTTAACTAACCCTCTCTGCACAGTATGTAAGGGGACAGTGAGTTGGGTAGCATCTTCGATAAGTGGTTTTCTCTTATATACGTTACAATGCAGAACTTGATTGCAATAGTTAATCTAAAACACTAAGTCTTACGGGCAGAGTTTGCAACACCCCTTACAGCCTTCAGGACGAGGTTTTCATGTCCCCACACCGGGCCTGGTCTTACTCATTATTCTAAATCTTGGGAAAGTGGAC
The DNA here is from genome assembly GCF_963924665.1 of Micromys minutus. Taxonomy (NCBI): domain Eukaryota; kingdom Metazoa; phylum Chordata; class Mammalia; order Rodentia; family Muridae; genus Micromys; species Micromys minutus. The sequence continues at coordinate 83,827,950 of NC_137974.1, forward strand.
AAGTACCTCCTTTGGCTTCTGCTCTAAGGAGGCATACAATATTCTCCTATTTAGGCTGCAAAAGGAAGGCAGGCACATCTTACTGGGAGCATCTTAGAACTCAGAGATACCCTATGAAAACTTTTAGCTGCATGTGGTCAGATATACTGGGCAAATGCAAAGACATTTTTCTACTCAAGGAGCTTCTGATTCACTATCTGTCTCAGGCTAGCCCTGGCGGTTTAAGTACACTGTCAGTCTCTGACAACTTTTGTTTCTTCCAGATGTCCCCATCTCATCTTCCCCAAGAAGGAAATGTTACGAGTCCTTTACTGGCTTGAACGGCAATCCTTGGAGTCAACAACATTGCTGATCAGCTTCATTCTTCTAGATTTGAAGAAAGACACCTGCACATTGCTTGTCATAAGTTCAATCTCTTTCAAAATCTGAAATGTCTGGTTGGGGCCCACATTTCCAAGACACCAGAGCTTCACATAAGAGCTTGTATATGCTTTAACTGGTGAATGCATATATCTACTGGACTGAAATGAAAAAAATAAAAAACCGACCCAGTTGTAGTTGGAAGCTGCTTGCAGTTTTACACAGTAGAGGTGAGGTCCATAAGCTAACACTGGGGAGGAAAGAGCACTCCCTGTTTCTCCCTCTCTCCTTCCCCGTACCCCTCCCTCTCCTTCTTCCTTTCCTTCTTGTTCTCTTCCTCCCTTTCCCTCTCCCCCTCTCTCAATCTTCCAGCCTGGGGTGAACTGGAGGCAAGATTTCCCTGAATACAACTGAAAAGTGAGTGCTGAGATTTGGACTCAATTCAGACCCACAGTTTTAAGCAATCCCCATTTGTGTGTCTCAGTAACGGGAAAGTTTCCCCAGCAGGTACTCCAAGACGCCCCACATTAGGGGTATTTAACAGGGACGCTGTGGCTACAGGCACCCAGCACTGCTGCCTGGAAGGAGCCGCGTTTGCACCATTCCTTGACATCTGCCTCATTTCAATAATTTTCAGCCGTCAAACCTCTGTCTGAATGAGCATTAGGAAACAGAGCCATGCTTGGTTACTAATTGGAGCCTCCCACTTGCTCGTGCCTTTCTCTTTCTCTACGGTTTGGATTTCCTGCTGGCGAAGGGGCCCTGGTGATGATTTGAATGCCTGCAGCTTTCCGTCCCTGTGACCAGACCAGACATGTCTGCATCATCACGGGACAAGGTAAAGCCGGGTATGAGTGTCTACCGCTTCCTCCTGTATGCTGTCAGCTTCCTTTGAGTGATGCAAACGTTTCCCTATGAAGAAGCAAGCTGAGACTGAAGCCTCATTTTACATGAGGCCGCGCAGGGTCATCTGAAGTCTTTCCCAGGTGAGATAATACTCTTCACTTATTACAATTCTGAATTTGAAGCTGTGACCTGTGGGTTTGCTCCATGCCAATGAGCAAATGCTCTGAAATTGGTTTGCTGTACGACATGATGAGGTGCTCTAGCTTGCCAGAAGGAGTGGAATATTTCACCTGTGAGTAAGGCACCCTTCGCTGTCTCGTCTGATAGGGAAACATCTCAGGAGAGGAGTCAGCAGGACCAAATCAGATCTACCTGCAAGGCTGCCTCAGGATACACAGCTCCTGCTGGCTCTGCCTCCCCTTCCCACCTACAAGCATATTTTACCTCACAGTAGGTCCCCTGCCCATCACTGTGGTTGGTCCACCCAAAAGAAACATGAATATTCAGAACCATCCTAACTCATGACTGTGTGCTGACTAGTGTCAGAGATCTGGGCATGCCAGCCTTGAGCTTATCTCGGTGGCAGGTGTCTCCAGTGTGTCTGGCTGTTAGACATCATGTCTCTGTCTGGGATACAGGCTCAAAGTTAAGGAGTTTCGGATCATATCCTGTGTTTCTCTAAATTCACTCTGTGTCTTGTAAAACTCATGCCATATACACTGCAGGAGGTGCGTTCCACGGCCAAGCCTGTCATGTCTTTGTTATTTCTTTGTTCTATGAAGCTCCCTGGCATTCTATAATAATTGTGGGGATCCTGGGAGCCCGCTTAAGTATTAGTGGTATGGTTGGGTGAGTTTCTCTCAAGCCTGCTCTAGATGCAATATGGTGCCCAGTACTTCTCCCTGCAATTCTAAGGAAAGGAATGGTAAATTAAGACTGTCTCCCCAAACCTACAGAATTCTGTACCTAAGCAGACACAGGAGTATTACAACGCTATAAATGATTACGTGTAGAGAACTGAGGGGAGCTGAACATGTATTTCATTCTTTGTTCAAGCCAACGAGTCTCTTTAGGAGAAATGGTTCTGCCCACTGATTAATAATTGACATTTGGAAGGAAGCATACCGTCTGAACAACTCCTCAAAGAGGTTTGTTATAACTCAGTTCAGCTCACCTGTAGCAAATGGCTTTTTTCAAATCATCTTTCACTCCTGGAAACACTGATGTTTCCTTCTCCTGTGGGAACGGTGACACACACACACACACAGACACACACACACACACACACATACACACACTCGCATGTGCCTGCATGCGCGTGTGCAAGGCTCTTCAAAATTGATAAAAAGTAGTTTATTCTGGAACCAAATGTATGTGATCATGGCTGAGGAAACATATCTAAGTTACGCCTGGCTCCATGTTTCCTCTTGGATGCTGCTTCTTAGAGTTTCATAGTAACACAGCAAAGAAAGCCATAAATTAAGGCAATCAAGGACTCAAGTCTAGGGAACCCATATTTTAGGTAGGTCTTCCTATCATAGTAAACCTAATGAAGACAGTTCCTCACAGTCATCTCCAGGGATTAATCTAATCTAGATAACCTCTCACGGGTGTGCCTAGAGGCTCCCAATTAATCCCATCACTTATCAAGTTGGCTATCCATATCACCCTATGCAGACCCTGGGAAAAAGCATGTAATTACAGTCTGGCTTGGAAGAAGAACAAACTTTGGTTCTGTCAGACTATTTGCATTTGCAAACCCACTATGCCCACTGAGACGCAAAGAGAAAGAAGATGAGAAGAAACAAAGATAAAGGAATAAGGGAGAAGTAGGTCAATGGGGGAAGCATATCAGAAAGTATTTCCTTTGGAAAGTTCAGTTTCCAAAGTGATTCTGGGATGTTAAGGGGAACAAGGCCTGAAACAGCTAGTTGATAGACCTACCTGGGCTTTTTTAAAGAAAGAGGCTGAGAAAGTGTGAGGGGGTAGGGTTGTCCACCTGGGAACTTTGGAGGCAGTGGGTACAGTTAATATAGGCTGGATTTATGAGCATGAAGAAAAAAATGTAGGACATGAGTTCAAATCCACTAGACCCTGGAATGAGTTTATGTATACAGCACTTTAAAATCACCTGTCTCTCCTAGTCTTTCTTCTTCGTGTTGTTAATGTTTGCTCTCTCTCTCAGTGCTGTGTGATCACGTCCTTTCCTGAATATCACACATCTGAAATACCTAAACCGAGATCATCTCAAGCAATACTAACAGTTGTCCCAATGATATATAAACCTTAATGTCAGTGCTATTACCATCTGATGTCATCCAGACTAGGTAATAGGTGAGAAAAGTATTCTCCCTTCTCCCAGTCTGCTGTTCTACTTAACCTGCAAAGACTAGTGATGAAACATCAAAACAAGCAAACACACACACAAACCAGCAACATAAATATGCACCTGAATCCTCTGGAGGACTATGGAGCCCCGTTCCCAGAATTCACGGTGCCTTGGATGTAGACTGTCACCTGATAATTGAATTTTCTATCAAGGTTTTTGGTGATGTTGATGTGGATGCTGTGGTCCACACTTTGAGAGCCAGAGATTTCTGTCACAGAATCACTGTGCACACACCAAGAAGACTTGCAGGGTCTAGGAAGAAATGGGCAGCTGTAGAATTAAGAGTCAAAAAGGAATGAAAGACAAATAAATCAAGTCTCCTGAGAAGCCTTCAACCAAAATGGTCTTGTTTGCCTAAACCTCAAAAGGGTCAGAAACTTAACAAATCTCCAGCCAGCCACTGTGCTGTGACCAACTGTCCTAGCAAGGGACAGGAGTAATACGGTAACATAATAGAAAAGATTCAATTTTACAGGAACAAGACTAGCCCACTGTCAAGTCATCAGACCAGATCAATAGGACATTATGATTTTGTTGTTGCTGTTGCTATTGCTGTTGCTATTGATAATGTTGTTGCCATTGCTGTTGTTACTTTTGTTCCTGCTCTTGTTGATGTTGTTACTGTTGTTGATGATGTTATTGCCATTTTTGCTGTTGCTTTTGTTGGTGATGATGATGATGTTGCTTCTGTTGTTACTGTTGTTGATTCTGTTGCTGTTGCTGTTGCTGCTCTCCTACTGTGGCACAACATGATCATCTTTGGCCTCATAATTCTAAAAAGCCAGGTATGAAAGTGTAAGAAACAAAATGGAAAGCAAAAGAGAAAGAGAGAGTCCAAGGTCTGAGACCATCTTAAACGGCAAACATGTTCAGAGACATCACTAATACATCTCCCTCAACACAAATGCTTCCTAAATTGTGATGTCACTCTAAATTGTGGTGGGCCTTGTACAATTAGGGATAGGCTAAAGAGATGAACTAGAAATGACAAACTTTAGAGAGCCTAGGAACAAGAGCCACAGACCTGTCTACACCAGGTGTCCTAAACATTTGCTGAATTATCTTGATCTTTTGAGAGTCAGATTTCTTTTCTTGTGTACAAACTTGGATAAGAATTTCAACACACTGGGATGTTGCAAAGCTCTAAAGAGGTAATAAAAGAGAAGCATTTTTGTGGACTGTAAAGTAGAAAGAGAGCTGGCTTTGTCTGAGCAGCACCAGGAGGAGTGGGCCACCCCGGGTACTTCTGGGATTAAGCTGGAAGGTGGTAGACCATAGTTCCCAGGCTGAAGTTTAGTGGCAATTCAAGGATGGTTGTGTTTGGAGATTTGGTGATAGCAGTTCAGCTCAGTTCACGAGAGACTCAGTTTTACAGTTGTCAGGGCAAGACACCTCTCTTGTCTCCTTCACCTCCATTCTCCACCCCAAAAGGGCTGGTGAATGTCTATGACTTATGTAGATCTTAGCCACAGAGAAAGAAGTTGAAGGTCTGTGTAACACTGTGCTGTGGCTCTGTTTGACCTCTGTTTTCACTCCATCCATTTACCAACATGATCCCCTGCGACTGTTCTCCTTGTAACTGCTTCTAACTAGACTCCATGTCACTTTGTTGAAAAGAAACATTTTCACAGTGAATCACTAGACAAGAATAGGATTTAGGCTTCAAGATGGAGTTTTCGTTTGGTGGGTTGCTTTGTGTTCCTTTGTGTTGCTTACATCTCTAAAAGAAACAAAACAAAAACAACAACAACAAAAACTCACCCATTCCTCACATGCATGGAGATCAAAGGTGTATCCTGAACTGCAAATGGGAGGACATGAAACTTGGAAAATTGTTCTGTAATTCCAAATGGAAATAGTTTAGAGTTGGATACACAGGTTCAAACTGAACCCATGCAGTTACTCATGGCCCTAGGCTTCCTATATACTCTTCGCCTCTATCTTCACTGTTTTGGATATTGTTCTTTATTACTTAGGTACACAAGGCCACCTATTTTCATTTTATACTGGGCCAAGGTCTCTAGGTTGAACAATGGCTTTCTAACATACTCTCTACCACTGATCACAATTGTAGTCTTCAAGAGCAGATAGACAGATGAGGATAGCTATAGCTTACTAAAGCAATATACACATAGCAGACTGGTCCCAAATCCCTTCACTGGTTAATCTCTGGCTTGGAACATAGGCTCAGAGAAGGTAGCCTCAATCAAATAGTGAACAAGGCAGTAGCTGAATGGCCCTACACCATTTATCTAGACTGCTCATCTTCTTACCTGCACCAGTTTTCAACATTGGGAAAGGGCATGGAGTTATGCCTCAGGACTTCTATCAACATCTTATGAGGTAGTGTATAGGAAGACCCTCCTACTTTCTGTACAAACTTAAAAGAAGTAAAATTTTGTGGAACCTTGAGCCAGAGGTCCCACACCACTCTCTGGTTAAAATGAGAGTAACCTCTGTTGACTCTGCCACTGAGTCTGGCCAACTCCGCTGGTCAGGCTAGCTGCACGGGAGCTCAGGAGAACTGAGAAGGGAAAACCAGTTTGGCCACTTCCGTTGTTGAGCTCTGCTTGCCTGCATTTCTGCTGCTGCCATGGGACACCAGGCTGAACCAAGGCAGAGAAAGTTTCGGTGCGGGGTGAAGAAGCTTCAGGAGAGAAAAATCTCTTCCCAACCAGCAGTGTTAACAGTTCTTAAAGCAAAGGCTTTCAGGCAGTGGAATGATTTTTACACGCATTTACTATAGAGCAAAATCCCCATATATATATACAGTTTTGAAATGGTTCAGTCTGACCACCTGGAAGATCTTGTCTACATGTTGGGGGTGTGGTCCTGCTTCTGTCTGGAGCTTACATGACCTGCAATCATGTCTACCTGTGGAGGAGGAACTTGGGGCAGGGCTGATTCTACCTAATCTGCGGAGGAGGGACTTGGGGTATTGCCCTAGGGGCAGTGTGGTGCTTATATCGCTTTGAAGAATCCTGATTTGTAGGAGACTAGGAAGCTTCCTGCCATCTGACTTATTGTTTCTGGGGCTTCACTTGTCTCGACAGAGATCCGGCATATCTTTCACAGCCTAAGTCCCACAGAATTTGTCTTGTTTTTATTCTTATAAGGAAGGGGTTTTGTTGTTGTTGCTGCTGTTGAATATTTATATATGTTTGAACGTTAGTATTTTTAATTGTTACTTAGATTGGCACCAAAATATTGGGTTCAGGTGATTCTCCTACCTCAGCCTCCTAGTACCTGTTGTTACAACTGTGTATACATTATCTAGGGCTCGTGTGTACTATACCTCATTCAAAGTCACATTTTCTGTCAGAATATTAACCTTTCTAATCTGACCTCATGCTATTTACAAACTCCAACAGAAAATTTCTCTGGGAACCTTCCAGAATGAATATTAGAACAAGTAGGAAGTATTTGAAATATATCTCATTTTTCTTCCTTTCAAAACCAATCCGTTGTGATAAAATTAGCAATACTTTGAAAAACTGATTACCAGTCCCTTCTGCCAGACTCTACACCGTCAGTGCTGAGTGCAAACCAACAACAGAACTTAAATGAATCATGAAATCCATACCAGTGTACACACCTCTTACACACATACATTTGGTTTCAGACACTGGGGACGGGGGACTCACATATGTCAGCTCAAATGTCAGCCCACCTTAAGTCCACTGTCAAAAGAGATGAGAGCTTAGCTGTGGATCGCTGAAAAATGCTTGCATATCATGGACAAGGTCCTGGGTTCAAGCTCCGGGGTTATAGAAAGCGAATAACAGTACTAATAACTCTCATTATGATGATGTGACAATTCTACCTAGAGTAATCTCTATACTAAATAAGTTCTTTGACCAAAGTATGTTTAGAGACTGAGGTCACATATCCTTAGGACTGAGTCACAAGGAACTGAGAGTCAAAAGAACAGTATGAATATTTTCATACACACATAATATTCATACATTTATTGACATAAAGTCTCAGAAGCTTAAAGGTCCACTTCAGCTCAGGCCTCGCCTCCAATCTAAGGCTTTGAGGACGGGTAAGACTTCCTATAGTGTATATCCTCAAAGGACTTTCCCCAGTACTACAGAAATATTTTCATACCCATGCTTAATGAAGATAAACTTAAAATAGTGACGGAATGGAATCAACGAAGAAGTCCATCAACTAATGTATGGCTAAGGAAAATGTGATACAAATACACAATGAAATATTTCTTGGATGAAAAGAAAACACAAATAATGAAATTTGCAGATAAAAGGTGGATGTGGAAAAAAAAATATACTAAGTAAGGACACCCAGACTCAGAAAAATAAACATGGCATGCTCTCTCATATGTTGAGAAACCTAAAGAGCTTATGGACACTAGAAATTGGCAACCACGTGGTCTGAATGCTTTAATGACTAGGGCTTCTAAAATATAGGTAAATTGAATCCCAATTTACACCTTATGCCAAGAGGGTGACTCTCCTTATTCTGACCTCATGTTACCCACACATCCCAAAAGAAAGTTTCTTAAAGAAACTTCCAGAATGTATAGCATAACAAGAATGAAAAAGTATATTGTAAAAAAAGAGGAATGTATATTAGAAGAGGAAATATTTTAATTATATCCCCCTTTCCTCCCTTTTAAATCAATCATTTTGGCTAATATTAGCAATACTTGACAAAGGAATATAAAGAGAGAGAGAAAGGCAGAAAGAAAAAAAATTGGGTGGGAGGGTGTAGGGTCTGGAAAAATGAGGTATGTTGAAAGACTTATCCAAAATAGAGGTAAGTGAAAAGTATATAGAACACTATTATTTTTCAACCCAAATTGAAAAAATTGGGCTAAATTCATTAATATGAAACAATAAATATAGGTGATATTAAAGGAGGTGGGGATATAGTTGATGTTTGTTAAAGATGTAAGTGGAAATGGGATAAGTAGAAACAGGAGAAAGTAGGGAACTAGCCAAAGCTAAAATAATACATGAAGAAAACATGAAGATCCACTAGTCTGTAAAGTGTGTATGTCTGTGTGTGTGTGTGTGTGTGTGTGTGTGTGTTATATAGACTTTTTAAAGGAAGGCTGAACAGAAAGTCTAGAACATTTCTCCTAAAAGGCATGTGTTACTAAATGAAAATCTCAGGCTCAGTGTTAAGCATGTGGTACCTCCCTATAAGTTATTGCTCAGAGAGGTTCCAGAGGCACCCAAGATAGAATAAGCTATTGCCATTACTCATAACTAGGTGGTAAAACCCTGTTGTTGATGACACACCCACACACACATTCAATGTAGAAAATAAGAACTCAACCTCTAGCTTCCCAGGAAACTTTCTTCCTTGTGGCTGGCTTATGTAGTGCCCAAGATGATATTCAAATTTCTGCAAGAGAAGAGATGCTAATTGTCATATCCATTGCTGGGTCTTGCATGTTGCAATACTGACCTGCTAGCAAAATGTGCCCACAAATGCAACAGTGGTGTGTCACTTACAGGAGCCAACAACCATTTTTGATGGGATATGAGCTTGCTCCTCAGTAGAGAGTTCATGACTATATTAAAACCTGGTCAAAAGCCTATGGCTGGGGGAATTTATAAACTCTATGTGGGAACCTACTTTTGTTATTTTGAAAAACTATTATTTCCTCAAACTGCAGTCCAAATATCCACACATGGGCACTACTTTCCACTTAGGTCAGAGAAGTTCATTTCTGCTGTGGTTAATAGTTAATACAGAGACTCAAAAACTAACCAGATTGTCAAATATAAAATAACACTGGATGGGTTCTCATGTGTGGATGGATCATCCATATTGACTTCCCCTGCTCAAAGACTCAGAGAACATCACAGAACACATAAAAAGTGTGGAAAGTACATAAAAGCTACCATATTGGAAGAAGAGCTATGAGATGGTAAACTCTAGATGTGACATGGCTGTCGCTCACACCAACTCAAAGCAGCTGGAGGAACCTACACAAGACCTGCACAAGATCAAGCCAGTCAAAATCCTAGTATGTATGGAGTCAGAATCTCTGAGACTCTGCACCTATCGAAGGAGCTATCAACAGTTGATGTATGCTAAGGGAAAGAGATATACTCTCCTTTAGAGATGTGGTGCTAGGGGCTTTCTCTGGTCCTGGTGCATGGTCTCCATCATGCACGTAAGGGTAGTGCTAAGTCGGGGTTATTAATATCAGAAATGAATTAAAAGATGGCATGGATTTGTGAGGGAGACAGGGTGGAAGTGCTGGGGTACTCAGAAGGAGGTGATGGTAGTTAGGGTTACTATTGCTGTGGTGAAATCATGACCGAAAGTAAGTTGGTTAGAAACAGGGTTATTCAGCTTTCTCTCCCATATCACAGTTCATCATCAAAGAAACCAGGACAGGAACTCAAACATGGCAGAAACCTGAAGGCAGGAGTTGATGCATAGGCCATGGAGGGATGCTGTTATTGATTTGCTCAGCCTGCTTTTTTATAGAACCCAGGACCACCATCCCTGGGATGGAACCACCCACAATGGGCTGGGCCCTCCCCCAGTTGAATCATTAATTGGGAAAATACCTTGCAGCTGAGGTTCCTGGGGGAATTTTCTCAATTGAGGTTCCCTCTGCTCTGATGACTCTAGCTTGGGTCAAGGTAACACCAAACTTGCCAGTACATGTAGATAGATACAATATATTATACACACATATAAAACTTCCAAGGAATGAAAAGAAATGTTTACAAAAGTGGAGGAAGGAGAGGCCAACTCATGTAAGAAAGCTCATTGCTTTACTACCTGAGTTATTGACATCAGAAGTTTCTACTACTCTGGTAAGAGTACAGAACAAGAAACAGGCACTACCTTAAAACTGGGTTAAGGGCTGGAAAGGTGTCATAGTGTGTAAGGCACCTGTCATGAAGCCTGACCTAGGACACATGAAGTAAAAAGAGAGGACAATCCATGCAAGTTGCCCCTGACCTCCACATGCATGCTATGGCATGAATATGCATTTTCCAACACACACAATAAAATATTAATAATGTGTGTGATCTAAGGCAAAGTCCTAAGCCTCTTCCATCCCTTTAAAAACACAGTGAACAATAACCAGTAGTAAAAAGCATCAAGTCAGCTGTCCATCAACATAGCTTATGTCCTCTCATGATCCTCTGTGTTGCTGACGGTTCTGCTTACTTTCAGAGTGGTGAGTTTTGCTGTGGAAAACATGATTGATGTCAGGCCTCTGTGGAGCGCATCATTAGTTGGTGGTGGGGAAGCTCAGATGGTAGGAGCTCCATGGTAATGAGAAGAAGGTTAGAGGTTCAGTGCCCATGTGGGCCACTTAGTGTTTGTCTCATTCATGTCCCCAGACTATTCCCAATATGAACCACCTGTCCACAAAATGTGTCTCCAGGAGGGGAGGCAGGATGTATAAAGAATTTGGCTGGTTCTCTTCAGATCAGTCATGTCTGGAAATCCACCCTTCTGGGAGCCCCTGGTGGCTAATGAGGAACAGGGTAGCATTCAAAAAACTAATTCCTAGGACACACCTTGTGCAACTGTCCCTTCATTTACATGCTCAGAAAAAGCATCTACAAATGAGACTGTACCATACAGACAGTGATAAGGGGCCCTGCACTTCAATGAAACAGTGCTTGCTCTTCACTGTGCAGAAAACACCTACCACGTGTGCTTGTGAATTATTCAGTCGGTGTAGAGCGTAGTGACACTATAATCCCTGCCCTCGGAGACTGAGGCAGGACCCAGTCTCTGGTATGAATAGGAAAGGAAATATTAAACCGGAAAATACTCAGCTGAATGTAATTGAAATTAGAGTGAGAAAGGGAAAATACTTTCTGGACTCTTAGATAAAACAAGGCATGTGTGTTCCGTTCAGAATTGTTCTCCGTAATTTATGCATGTCCACATCTCCCATGCTCACCACTATCATTCAGCTCAAACCCAGCTGTGTCCAGAATGGACCACAAGAACACAGAGATGTGCAGTATTTCGTCTTCTCTATCCCTATGAATAACATCTCAGGTGGGGGTGAGTTATTAATGTCTGATACTAAGGGTTAAAACCCAAAGGCACATGCATTCTCTATGCTGGTTGTAACTTGTGCCTCTGTTTCCTTTCTTTGTTTTGACTATCAAGTTCAGTACAGAAGTACACACTGGCTCTTTAGGTTTTGTGCACGGGAAATTCAGCTAATTTACAAAACTCTCTAGAAAATTACCTGAGGCACGTGACTTGCTTAATACATACAAAGCCTTGTTTTTCATCACCTTACTTAAGTTCTTACTTATAGAAAGGTTCTGGGAGGTAAACCATGTAAGTCCTTCTACAACCATCTTATTCAAGTTAGTCTGAGCAAGTCACCTAACCCATAACTGGGACTCTTCATGAACAGAGAGGCTGAATTATATCCCAAGGACACTCCTACCCTAGGACTTGGTTAGCATCAACTCAGATGATACAGTGAAGTGTTCAAGGATTCACCTGGCATATTTTAATGTTTGGCATCCATATGTAAACACATGAGCTCTGTGTCTTTGATAAAAACAATCACCTGCACTACCCACCTGTTTGGGATCACATGGCAAAGCTTCATCAGTCACAGCCGTCATCTCTGACTTTTGTGGAGCAAGAAGGAAGTCCTTGTAGCAAACGAAATCTCTTGCCATGCTCTTGACATCCATGTGAAACTTCAGCAACTTGGCAAAACTATACACTTCAATACGTTCAAAACACTGGGTTTATGCCATTGATGCAGAGGTGTACCTTTAATTCAGCACTGGGGAGGCAGAGGATGCTGGGTCTTTGAGATCTATGCCAGCTTGCTCTGCATGGTGAGTTCCAAGATGGCCAAGGCTAAATAGAGAGACCCTATCTCAAAACACTCCTGACAATATTAATGATACCGGGTTATGCTTGCAGAAAGGAACCTAGCGTAACTGTCCTCTGAGAAGCTCCACCTAGCCTATAATGGAAAGAGATGCAGAGACTTACAGCCAAACATTAGATAGGACTCAGGGAGTCTTACAGAAAATTTGGGAGAAGGACTGAGGGACCTAAAGAGGACAGGGACTCCACAGGAAGGCCAATAGAGTCAATTAACCTAGACCCTAGGGGATTTCCAGAGAATGAATCACCAATCATAGAGTGAGGACAGGCTGGACCTAGGCCCCCTGCACATATGTAATGGATGAGCAGCTTGGCCTTCATGTAGGTCCTCTAACAGCTGGAGTTAGGGCTGTCCTTGAGCCTGTTGCCTGCCTGCCTATAGATCCCATGACCCTAAATGGAGCACCTTGTCTGAACTCAGTGGGAGAGGACATACACAGTCCCACAGGAACTTGATGTGTGTGTTTGGGAGATGGTGTTGGTGGTATGTGGGATGATACCCAGAGGGGTCCTTCTTCTTCTCAAAAGGAAGGGGAGGGTGGAATTGGGGGAAGACTTGCATGAGGGGGTACTGGGAGGAGAGGAAGGGCTGATATAGGGTTGTAACGTAAATTAATAAAATAAAATAAATGGAGTCCAGAAGTAAATAACAAAAAGAAACAGATTATACACAGCTGACAAAAGGAACAGTGAATTGTAAGCCTAACTTGAGTGAATCACTCAGAATATAGCACACATATACAAAGAGGTATTAAAAAAATAAAGAAAAATAATACCCAGTGTTCATCAAGTACAAGAATCTTAGTTAGGGTTTAGTTGCTGTGAAGAGACACCATGGCCAAGGCAACTCTTAAAAAAGGACATTTGATTGGGGATGACTTACAGCTTTAGATGCCCATCAGTATAACGGTAGGATGTGAGGTATGGCAATGTCCAAGCAGGCAGGGTGCTTGCTCTAGAAGGAGCTGGGTATTCTACATCTCCATCCAAAGGCAGCCAAAAGGAGATCTCAAAGCCCACCTCCACACTGACACACTTCCTCCAACAAGGCCACACCTCCTAAATCATGCCACTTTGAATGTGGGCCAAGCATATTCAAACCACCACAAAAGGTTCTGCCAAATTAACAGAATCAAGAGGATATTAGAACATAAAGTCATTGCTCATTTTCCAAAACTGAATAAAGCAAGATGCTTCTGAATAAAGAAGTCCCACCACAATTTCCAAACAAATAGAAATAATTTTATACAGGTGCCCATCAGATCAACATTAAGAATCTTGAAAACAAAATGTCTTAAAAAGAAAAATTGTCCTCAAGGGAAACCCAAAAGTACCAACTATGGACTTCTTGTCTAGTCTAAAAGAGCCAGAAGAAAGTTGAATAAAGGGTCAATTTATATCCAACTGAACTATCATCTGTACATGTAGAGTAAACTATAGATATTTTTGGGTCAATATTTAGAGATTACTGTCAGTGTAGTCTCTTACACAAGAAGCAAACACTGAAGAATATCTTTAAGTGAAATTTAATGTGAATATGAAAATGTTAATTACAAAGAAAATCGATTTTAACATATGTCATGAATGACCCCTGACTTCAGGAAGCACAGTCAAAACTCCAGGATGGATGGAGGAGGGGCCCTAGAGGTCCAATCTATGGGAAGTCGGAGGCAATATAAGGAGTTGATAACTGCTGAAGAAGAAGTCACCCTTCTTTGTGGCTGATAGGGACACAGTTGGAGGTCCATGCCCCATCGAGGGCTCCAAACCCACACACATATGAGCAGCTCTAACTGAACTTGGGGTTATTAATAAGAAATCAAAAGGAAGACATGAAGGTGGGAGAGACATAGGGGTTACAGGGAAGTGTGATGTGTTGTGTAAATGACATAGAACTCTCAAATAATAAAGATGGTAGTAAGTAAATAGAAGTGAATCTAAACTTCATTACTGAAAATACACAGCTATGTTGAAGGAGCTAAGGTAAAAATTCCAGATGCCGGTTCATGGAGATAGGACAGGAGGCAATGAAAGCTGAGAGTCTATTCCTCTCTATTCAAGGGCTGAGTGTTAATAAACTTAAGCTCTACCACATCAAACATGCTTGATACTGTCTAGCAGGATTATGAGGGAAGGTTACCTGAAATGTGAGGCTTATACAGTTTCTAGAATGCATCTTATTTCCTCTTTAAGGAAAAGTGAAGTCACCTTAAAATTTTCACATCTCGCTAAACATCTGAGCTGTGTGTGAAGGTTGGAGGGGGGCCTACGTGGAGAGACTAGAAAGTTTATTCTTTCTGAGTTTCCCATAGTAAACCCATCTGGAGTGTAACCTTTATAAAAATCAAAATGAAAATGCTTAACTCTCATTTCAGTTTAGAAATGAAGCAACATAGAAATAGAGAAATGTCACCAAACTAGTACAATCAAAAGAGAGAATAAGCAAAAGAAATAGCCAAAAGCCTAATACGACCAAATAGAGCAGTAATTATAGTTATTGATCTAACTTTTCAACTTAATAAGTTAAAAATATAAAAAATAAATCTAAATAAACAGGAAAAACTTAAAAAGATAGACATTCAGGCAGTACTGGAGCCAAGGCATGGTCTGTAAAGAACTTGACAACCCAACATGGGAACTGGAGTTCAGTTCCTAGACCAGACAGTAGACCATGGTGACTCTGAATTGTAATTTCAGCGTCAGGGTGTGATAAGGTAGCAGAGAGAGTTTTGGGAGTCATGGGACTCATGAGACTCTAGCTCACTTGAAGGATTCACAGCTGGGGCAATAGCTCATCTCAACAAAAAGTGGGCGGTACCTAAGGAATGACTTCCAGGTTGACCTCTAGCCTACACAAGCACACACACACAAATACATATCACATACACACACCACACACACACCACACATACACACTACACACATACCATACATACATACACACACCACACCACACACATACATACCACACAAACATACACATACCACAAACACATCACACATACATACCACACAGACGTACACACACACCACATACACATACATATACACAGCACATACACACACCAGATACACACCACACACACACCACATACACACACCACACACAGACACAAGCACACACACACATACCACACATACACACACAGAGACACCACACACACCATACACACAGACACACACACCACACAGATACACATTACACACACATACACACACCACACACACACACACACACACACACACACACACCGAAGCATGTGCACACACACTGGGAGGTCATTTCCAATGTTTTAACTTTGAAATTTGAGAATTGAGTAATCTCCAATAACAAGACCTCTTACCACTCTCAAGGACAAAATATTGATAGGTGTTTGTTCCATTTGAGATCTTCATGGTTTATACATCTGCCCTGGCAAAGCTCAAAGCTTCAAACATTCTTCAAGTTAACCAACCATAAAAATGATCTGGACTGACTCGCCCTGGATTACAAGACCCACGCTGATTAATGAGGCTGAGACACCTCTCACCTTTCTGGCATGTCCTGGAAGAAACAGGAGCCTTTTAGAACGGGGTAGTAGGACTTTGCAGTGCCACGTGTCATGGGGATATTGTCATGCCCAACTCCATGAGGCTGACTTTCACATTCCCTGAATAGAGATTTCCCCATCACAAAATTTATCCTTGATCTGAAAATATGTGTTGAGCTGGGTAAATAGTTCAGTAGGTAACATGCTTACTACCCATTCAGAGAAGACTGGGTTCACATCCTTAGAAAGCATGTATAAGGCCTGTCATTAAGACAGACACCTGCAAACTCTGGACCATGGGTGTAAGACTGGACAAGAGAATCTATGAAGCTCATTGGCCTGTTTGGCTGAATAAACAAACTCTGACACAGTGGGAAGAGAGACTTAGAAAATAGGGAGCAGTTGATCAAAGGAAGATATCCCAAGTCAAACTTGGGCTTCCAACCACATATACCCCCGGACTACCGAGTGCATAGGTACCATCACCTCCTCTGTAATTGATTGATGGGTGGGTGGATGTTCCGACTGAGTGATTGATCGAGTAATTGATTCACTATAATGAAAAGTAAGCGTGAACTTCTCAGGCTGGTCAATTCATGACTCTATCCCATTGTAAATTCTCTTGTCTTTAAGCGCATGGGAGTATCATGGTTTTTACAAGACATGCTTGTTTCTAAATGGGTTTAGAAATCACCAGGACTACATCTTCCAACTGGCCCCATATCCAACGTACCCCAAAGGGTCACCCCTGCACTCCACCCCGAGTTCCGTTCTAGGTGTGTTCCTCAGAAAGGAGAAGTCGTTCTTTAAACCAAAGAATGGACCAAGAGCAAGTGAGAGAGAAAGGTCTTCCTGGAGCTTCCCACCTGGAGCTGGGAAGATGGTTTTCATCACACAGCCGATTCAAAGCAAGCAATATTATGTTGGGACGAGGAGCGGCTAAGCTGAGCGGGGGCAACAGGTCTGACTCAGCTCGCTGGCCTCTCGCTCCACAAGTGACGGCTGCCTCGAGTAGAGGGATAAATTATCAGGCCGAGCTGGGATTTCGCCTCAGCGCCTCTCCATTAACCTTCCGCCCTCCTCGCAGGCAATCACCACACGGAGAAAAGGTCCGCGTGTGGCCTGGCAGAAGGGAGCGCCAAGGTTTTGCTGACTTTTGAATTAAAAAGGGGGGGAAAATGTCCTAACTGTGTCACATAAAAGGCATAGCAATTTGGGGTTTGGTTGTTTCCCGTAGAAGGTGTATGATTTTTTTTTCAACCCCTCCTCTATTTTTCGCTTTAAAAAATTGTTAAGTTTTTTCAACATTGTGGCCTTAGGAGGTAATTTGCTAAATAGGACAAAATTAGCTGATTTTTGGACCATTTAAAAGAACATTTCTTTTGAAAGCATATAAAATGTATTAAAGCAATCTCCGAAGTCTTTACCCCTGCTTGAGATTTTAATTTTCTCCGAGCTAATAAATTATCCCCCTTCGCAGAAGCTATTGAAAATTTTCGGTTAAATCCTTTTTAAATTTTAATGTGTTCAATTGAATCCCGAGCAATTTCGACACACACACTCACAGCTTGGGGTGGTCAGCCTACCATGTCAAGGCTGAGGAGGGGTCAGATTAGCACGGACCCCTGTGCCCCCTGGGATGGCCAAGGTGATATTAACCAGTGCGATTTTTCCCCCACACATACAGTTCTGATTGTTGGATAATTACTTCTCCACAACAGCTTTTAACAAATGCCCCTATTCGAAGGCCAAGAGTATTTTTCTCAGCCTCTGCAGGGAGGGGGTGGCAGAAGGGAATGGAGGAGGAGGTGGTAGGACGTTCAGAAGGGAGCAGCCACAGGCTCACATCTGAAGCTGCTCGGGGCTCCGGGTCACTTTGGTCCTGGGGTTCGCTGAAGCAGAGGCTCTGCTTCATCTCAGGCAGGGCTCGACGGTACCTCTGAACATTTCTCAGAAATTTTTTTTTTTCTCAGACTATCAATTTTTTCCACGTTGCATTCTGGCTCTGGGGAACCCTTAGCAAGCTACAGCAAAAATCAATCCAGTTTTACAACTTTTACCTTGCCGGAGCCCCAGCTCTTTATCTACATGGCCCGTAATTTAAAGATGCCATATCTCTCTCGGTGGCACAGATATCTTCCCAAGTATGACGTGACCTTGATAACAGCAACAATCTCTTTTTTTAAAGTTCGCACCGGCGAGCCTGTGTAGGGTTTAACTCCGGAAACTGCAGGCGGCCCCGTCAGCCTGGTAGTCCCCCTTGTCAACAGCAATCTTTCTAACTGGTTAGTTACACGGACTGCTGTGTCATCCTCTGTCACTCCGCCAGTCACTGTGGGTTTTCTGTAATGGCAGCCTTAGGTGCTAGTTTTATTTCATAAAAGGGGGGGGGGGAAATCTATTGCAGTTTTCAAAAGCTCACAAATTGGGCGTGGAGCCGAAGTCTCGGTTGGATAGACGGAAGTACTGCATGGACATGATCACGTGATATTTCAGGTACATCTTTCTTTTGTACTCTAAGGAAATGGCCCTAGACTCAGAAAATCAGCGCATATTTGTAGACTATTTGGAAGTGTCCTCCTTGAAAGCTGCGCGCTAGAGGCTTGGCCATGCAGCTCTACGGGCAGGTGGTAGAGTCCTCAGGAAGGAAACTGGATCCTGGGACTCTGGAAGTTGCTTCGGGAGCTCCCACCCTTACTTTGTGTCACCTGCTTCCTGGACCTGATGGGATGAGCCCTTCGCTCCATGGTGCTCCCTGCTGTCCGTACAGCCAAGTAGTGACGAACTGAAACCTCTCTCTCATAGCATAACCCCAAACACACACAGAAAACACACACACAGATATACACACAGACATACCCATACACATACACACACAGACACACGGATACACTAAACAAAGAAGAATCCTGCAAGTTAATGAGTAGAATCAGTAGAAAATAAGGAAGATAAAGAAACAACCACATTCATCTATTCACCAATAGTCAGTCACATTCATTCACAAACCAATAGGTATAACTGTATCCACCCATTCACTAATAGGTATAATTTAAGTTGATGAACAGGAAGAAAGGATCATGGTCATGTGGGTGGGAAATGGAGATCAGGTTCACAGATACTACAGGTTTAATTTACATTTATAATTAATGGAAATAGTGTCAGGTGTTCCTCCTGCTTCAAAGACACAGAGAGCAGTCTTTATTAGATTCCAAACATAAGCTTTTAAACCTGTAGTTTGCTTCTTTATTTTTTTCCTTTCTCCCACTTTTCTGAAGTGACCCTAACAAAATTTAAAATTCCATTTTAACCAGCCAGTGTTCTAAGGAAATACTTTGAATAATATGCACTTGTCCTTTTAGATTCCACTACATCTTTGATTAATATAAAAAAGTGAATAGATGAATGTGGTTGTTTCTTTATCTTCCTTATTTTCTACTGATTCTACTCATTAACTTGCAGGATTCTTCTTTGTTTAGTGTATCCATGTGTCTGTGTGTGTATGCGTATGGGTATGTCTGTGTGTATATCTGTGTGTGTGTTTTCTGTGTGTGTATGTATATTGTGTATCTGTGTGCTTCTGTGTGTGTGCCTGTGTGTGTTTGTATATGTATATGTGTGTCTGCATGTATGTCTGAGTCTGTGTGTGTGTTTGTGTGTCTGTGTGTCTCTGTGTGTGTCTCTGTGTATGTCTGTGTGTACACACATGTGTATGTATGTGTGTGTGTGTATACATGTGTGTGTGTTCGGAGGGAATTTCTTTTATTGTTTTTTTTAATGTATATATGTGATTGGGTTGAGCCCAGAGCCCTGTACTTGCTTAGCAATTACTCTATCATGGAGCCATTTTCCAAACACTTGATGTTTTATTGGTTATTATAATTGCTAGTTCTAAAAAACAGTATGTTTTGTTCTCATCTGTATCATCATACTTTTATGCTGAATTTTTTTTTCCTTATTTACTGGAAGTGTGTCTATAGCTCTTTGTTAAAGCATTTTTTAAATCTGATTACTTTCACATCTTTGTTCTGTAAATCTAACTTCTGAATTACCAACATGTATATTCTTGAATGGTGATTTTCTTTTTTCTTCCAATTTATACATTTTCTGATATGTACAATAGGTGACCTCCAGTTAAAACATTGGATGTTATGTTAAGAGGTGTCATGACTCAAATCCAAACCTTGTGTTTCTGAAGACCTCCTCTGGCACTTCTCTGGTGAGCAAAGTGGAGCATGCCCCTTTGCTTTCAGGTATGTGTAAGTCCAGGTTCACTGTCCCCTCCCCCTCTAACTACTCAAGAGGGTCATTATTACTGCTGGGGAATCTGCCACAAAACTGCCTTGACACTGTCTATTGGAAAGACACAGGTGGCTATTGATTATTTCCCATGGTGCTGATGACAACACGAGACTGGAGCTGTCACTGTGCCAACTCTGAGTGCCCTCCAGAAATGGGCAGAGGTGCCTCCTTACCTTCCGTACCCATCAAGGGTATTAGAAGTCAAGGCTCATGAAGAACTCCCCATTGAAGGGACATTGAAAGGGGTTATCACCACCTGGGTTATGGGGGTATGTTTTATCACCAAAGTTCTCTTGAACTTGTACACTGAGACCAGGGCTGTATGAAAGGTGGGACATCTTACCGATCACTGCCGACAGGGGAGGTAGGAGCACAGTTTACCCGACTGTGTGTCTAGGATGCAACATTTAATATCTGGAAGTTTTCTCTGTAGCTAGACAAGACTGGCTCTCTTCTGGCCCTTTGTCTTTTCCTGAAGCCATGAGAGAGAGGTTGTTATCGTTTTAATAAATATGAAGCCAGAGAAATCCTAGGATCCCCTCCAGTGTGTCCTTTTGCAATTCCCACAGGCCAGGTCTGGTTTTCTCCTGACCTTGCTGAGGACTCCCCTTTTCAAATACTATGTCCATAGATTTTTAGATGTACTTGTATGAGGAGATGTGATCTACGCCATATCCCTAGGAAGAAGCCATTTCCCCCTGTTTGGGGGATGGGGTCTATTGTTGGCTTCATGCAACCCAAGCTGGTTTCAAGCTTACTTTATGGCTGGAGGTAACTTTGAACTCATGATTCTCCCACCTTCGCAATTACGAGCGTGTGCTATCAGAGCCTTCTGTTTTCTTAAATTGTGTTTTAGTTTATATGAACTTACTTTTCTGTGACAGTTGCACCGTTACATTCATTAATGGACAAATGAGTTATATTTTCAAGTATTGAACTTTACCACATAAGTAGCATTCATGTTCATTAAAATTTGAAGGCAAATATAAACAACAAATAGTTCTGATGATAACTGTCTCATTTTAATATTTATGTAGCAGCAATGGCATCATAAATATTGAGTTAAGCTATTACCCCTGTCTATCCTGGCTTTAATAAATGTAAAAACCCACAAATATTGTTACTTCTCTTTATTTACCCTTGAACTTAGGAATACAAAATGTATTTCCTCATTAAAATTTGAAATATGTCTATTTTTGAGAGTAAAATCCCAGTTATCTCAGGCTCCCTCCAACAGGTTCTATCTCCTCTGCTTTTGTAAATGCAGATAAATATAAAATTATTCACATACGTAATAGCTAGGAAGAAGCAGAGGCCCAGGGTTGTGTTCCCCGTCTGCTCAAGGTTTCCCTTCTAATTATGTGGGAAAAGAAGCCGAGGGAGAGAAATAGAGAAGAGTGGGAAGTCCATCTAAGAGAGAAAAGAGGAAAACTCAAAGGAGAGCTTGAAAGAGTCTTGAAGGACCAGTTTGTGCTGTGGCTGCAAACCACGTTGAAACAGTTCCTGACAGTGAGATGTAGCATTTCCTGTAGTAAGGGTCATTAAAATGATGGCCTCTTCCCTGATAATCACTGTAGTGACAATGCAACTAGGATGTGTCTGAAGGTAGATAGCAACAGAGAAGACACCTCCCTCCAGGGGACCCACAGTCACTAGTCAGTCATTTATTCTGAGACCTCAAAGTGTGGTCTCACAGACATCTTGTGGGCCTTTTGCTTTCCATCACCCGCCCCCTTCAGGGACTCACTATGTATCCCCGGCTGTCCTGGAATTTAGTAGTTAGACTATGCTGCAGAAATCTACCGGTCTCTAAAGGAGAGAGATTATGTGTGTGTTTGTTTTAAGGACAGGAACCAACAGCTATCTAGTAAAAGAACAAACTGGATTTTCTGAGAATCAGATTACCAACTATAAGGCCAATAGGTGGCCCATTGGTGACAGTCCCCAAGTCCAGTCATCCCATATCTAATGGGCAGTCTGGCCTTTCTGTCAATGTGAGGCAGAGCCAAAGAGCCCCCCATTCACCATTATATGAGCCGTTGGTCTTCTGCTTGTTACCCTGTCATCAAATACCCAGACCTCACATCACAGATGACAACAGAGTCAGCTGAATGGATCTTAGTACCCACTGGCCAAGATGCAGTCTAGTTCACAAATATATTATGAACTTTGCACTCCCCGGGCAGGCCATTCAAACCCCAATTCCAGTCTTTCCCAAATACGTATCAAGAAGACACCGTTACTCAACCGCTTGGTGGAGACGGATTCAGTGGTTGATGCATGTGTACAACTCAGAGCTTCTCTCTCTTGAACTAGGAGGACAAAACCATATTAGAAAATGCAGAGAAATGTGAAGGCAGTAAGGCTGGGGGAAGTCTTGATGGGATGATAGAAGGAAGGAAACAAGGGAAAGGGAGGCAGGCCACAGAAAAAAGGATGGAGTGGGCATGTTTACTCTCTGCTGGTTCTGATCACTGTTTGGCTTTGTTTGCTGGACCTATGTTACTGTTTTTTCATCTCTATACCAAACATGAGGAAAAAAATGTGGTCTAGACATATATGAGAGTAGGGACTTAAGTAAGTCAGAACATTAGAAGAAAGATTAATGAACTTGCAGAAGAATGCACAAGTGGTGTTTACCTGCAGCAGAAATAGAAGGGGATGCTGGCTGGACCCAGAGGACCAGAATCCAATGTGTTGTATAACAGCCTAGATGCTGATCAGATCCAGCTGAAATCCTGGAGCTACACTGCTTGCCCTATAAATGGATATGTTGGACTTGGAAACCCCTGCAGCCCTTCCTCTCCTTGTTAAAGCAGATTTAATCTAAAGGCCTGTAGCATCAGGGCTTGTCACACACAATCCCCCTTGCAGCCGCCCTCACCTATGGTCATAGATTCTGCCCCTTTGTGCCTTCATTATCTTCTGGAGGGCATTCGGGTTTGTATTCTCAAAACAGGCTGAAGCCTGCCAGAACCCACAAGTTAACAGACTGACCTCAAGGGGCGGGCAGCTTTCCAGAGTCTGTACTGAGAATTCATCCACCCAGCATCAGCCAGCCCTCACTTCAATGAAGAGCTTACTTGATTGTGAACGAGGCACCTGAAATAACTGAGCACTGTACACTCACCTCCCTGTGCTGATTTCGCCAGACACCCATCTCTTTCCAAAAGCGTCGACCTTAGCCCGGATCCTCTGACAGACTTCCAAGGGATTGGGTTATGTAAAATTAAGGGTTTAAGAAAAGGTAGTCAGTCATTCGACCTCAAGTGAGAAAACTGGCTTAAAACCTGGCCCGGGCTCTGGGCCCAGAGTTCTGTGGCTGTGGTGGGTAGTGATAATGGGTGGTAAGAATGTTCCATTTGGTTGGACCCGTTGAATCTGGTGGCATTATGGGTGAACTTGGCTTTCCACAATGCAGGAGAATCTTCACTCTCTGCAGACTGAGGAAAATGGGTGACTTCTCCGGACACACCTGCTCTCTCTCCTCCCCCTTCCTCATCTTGCCCTTGGAGTGAGAAAGGAAAAGAACTATTCCCACTGGTAGGAAGGGATCATTTTCTCCAGAGTCCATGGTCCACTTCTGAAAGACTGTGCTCCCAATCTCTGGCCATGCCTTTAGTATCTGCCCAACCCCATACGTCTTTCTGACACCTGCAGGAACTCCCCTGTGGGGCTCCAGGTAAACATGGGGCTGCAGGAAACAGGTGCCAGGGACAAACACCTACACCCAAAGAGTCCTTGATGGATGGCACTTCATTTATGTGCTTTAAATAGTCCATAGAAGAGCCCTGCCCAAGAGAACCACCAAAACTTCAAGCTCCTAGAGCTTTATGACTTAAATGTAAGACACAGAGAAATGGCAAGAGGAAAGACCTATCCAGAGTTGTAAGCCTACAGTGACTAAAAATGTGGCCATAGCAGGAACAGAAAGAGGGATAGACAACCAGAGTCCTCACCAGGCAGGGAAGGTGCTGTCACTCCTGGAACTTCACCACTGCAGGTGACAGAAATCTGCATGGGTGTGGCCTGGGACTGAGGGCCCCTAGAGTGCAGTCTTTCAGAGGTGGCCCACAAGCTCTGGTGACCAAGCTCTCTCCCAAGTGAGAAAGGTTTGTTTTATTTCTCACCCCAAGGGGCAGATGAGGAAGGGGGAAGAAAGAGAGCAGGTGCATCCTAAGAAGTCACTTGTTTTCTTCCACCACCCTATGACTTTAAGAAAGAGAAAGAATGTGAGGTTTGCTCAAGTGGAGTGCTTGTCCAGCACATACATGAAGGTCTGCTTGGCTTCTGCCCCGTGCTAAGAAGAGAAACACACACACACACACACACACACACACACACACACACACACACACACACAAAGAAAAAGGGAAACAAAGGCAGATGATGTTCTGGCCTCTTCCATTTGGAGTTGGCAGTGAGGACAGAGCTGATGGACGGGGGTACACACTCATGACAAAGTGAACTGTGCCAGACATTTGAGAGACTTTGGGCTGTTGGTGGCCCATTGGCCACTGTGCTGTCCCTTCTCTGAGTCTTCAGACAGCTCTGCCTCTCCTCTACACTTAACTCTTGTCTCCCAGGAGGGGCATGTAGCAGGCTCGGTGGAGCCCTTAAAAAGAAAAACTAATCAGTGGTCTGAATGGTAGGGAACAAGTAAGCTTTCAGAAAAATAAGAAAATCAACAATACCCTTATTATGTTTGCATTACAATTAAAGAATGAGAAATGTTTAATCTAATCCATTAAAATGGGCCATTAGCAAACACAGTGTACTGTCTCTGTGGCCATGAGCAAGAGACTCACAATACCACTGTAGCAAACACCTATACTCTTGGTCTTCCATATAATCGAAAGAATTATTCTCATTTTCATCTTTGTGTTTAGTGAAAATGAGAACAAGGTAGACTGGATGTTGAGGTGATGCCTATAGTCTCAACTACTCGGGAGGCTGAGACAGGAGGATTGCTTGATCACAATCACTTGAGACCAGCCTAGAAAAAAGAGAGCACAAAGCTAATCATCAGAAAATTGTATGTTATATTGTGAAATCAATTTTCCTTATTGATTATATTTTAAAAACTGGACAGAGACAAAGAAGACTGTGCAGACATTCTGGAAGTTTAGTTACATTCTTTTCCCTCTGAAAAGTAGAATTATGAAGCAAAAACTCAAAACCATCCTTCCTCATGGAAACAAACTGTGATGGTTTGTATATACCTGGCCCAGGGAGTGGCACTACTTGGAGGTGTGGCCCTGTTGGAGTGGGTGTGGCCTTGGCATAGGTGTGCCACTGTGGGTTTGGGCTTTAAGACACTACTCCTAGCTGTCTGGAATTGAGTCTTCCACTAGCAGCCTTCAGATGAAGATGTAGAACTCTCAGTTCTGTCTGCACCATGCCTGCCTGGATGCTGCTATGCTCCCATCTTGATAATAGACTAAATCTCTAAACCTGTAAGCCAGCTACAGTTAAATGTTGTCCTTATAAGAGTTACCTTGGTCATGGTGTCTGTTCACAGCAGTAAAACGCTAACCAAGACACATGCAGACACAGTAACTAAAGTGTAATTCGTTTTTCTTTATAAAGTAAAACAAGGAAGAGTAGAAATTGCACATTGGTATTAAACAATATTTTATTTTGGTATCTCACACTACTAAAGCCAATCTATGTTTATGAAACAAATGCATTATTCTCATATAAATCTTTAAGGAATTCTGGTGCAGAAAGAATACTCAAACCTCTTAGATGCTAAGGCTGTAGGGGATTTTCTACTTACAAGTACACCATCTTTAACTGGATTCCTGGCTTTTCATGTCAAACTGTCCTTTTCACAGGTTTGAGAACCTTCAGACTCATTCTAGGATGTTACATTTCTAGGCCAAGAGAAAAAATTTACTCAGTGGTATAGACTCAGTTGACTAAAAGGAAAAGCAAAATTGTGATAATTTGAAAATATTGTTCATCAAACCATGTTTCTAAATAGAGAGCATGCATCTATGCATATTAAAAATGCATGATGTCCTGTGTTCTGTCTATAGGGCTGACAAACAGGGAACCACTCTGCCCTGGAAAGGCATAGTAAGGGACAGAAATTTTCTCGAGACCTAGGTCCTTTCTGGTCAGGGTTTGATCAGTTTCTGGCCAGAAGGCACTGACCTGCTTGACAGAGAGTGACCTTGGGAGGCATTGGCCTTTATTGCCCTGGAAAGATCTGTCTTTGTGAGCTCCACAACTCTACATCCATAACAGCAAGGCTGAAGGAGGAGCGACCCCTGGGTGACGGGGGTTAGAACAGAAGCGTTGGCTGGGCCAATCACAATGCACCTGCTAATGAGGCCAACGTGTCTGGACGAAGCAGCTCAATTTGCATTTATCACGAGAGGGAGGAATTAGCAGTATGAGTGTCAGAGAGGGACAGATGTGCCCCAGCAGGACCTGCCACCTCAGATACCCGCTGAGTTACCAACACCAGGGAGGCTGCCAGCCCAAGGGATGCCCCTATGCCTCTGCCAGACACAGCAAAAGAATAGAAACAGATGTCCTTCCTTGGGACCCTGGGGTCCTGGCTGATGGATGGGGGACAAATTAGCTGGTATCCCTGGGGTGCTGAATCCTCAGTCCTTAGAGGCTGTGTGCTGTCTTCCAGTCATGATGCCACTCTTGTGTCTGACTCCGTGCCCTCAGCCTACCCACATTTCCCGTGTTCTTGACAGACGAAATGGTTTTAGCTGACTCTTCAGAGAGTCTGTGTGAGCTGCTTCCTGAATGTCTCCTAATTCTCCTTAGTCATCTTCCATCTCTTTCAAACTACTGAAAAGAATGAGAAGGAAAAATGGAAGTAGATGTGAATGTAGTTTGGAATAGCTGTGATATCTCCTGGAAGGTGGGGGTCATATTATGACTGTATCTCGGCTTCTCAGGGGAATATACTTTCCCTGTAAGACAAAAATTTGACATGAGACTGAATTTGAGTTTCTAACCTGTGATATATCCTACAACCTCACAGTTTAAGGTAGGGTACGCACGCTCTTTCAGCAAAGAGCCAAAGGTAAATTACTAGGTTCTGTGTGTCTTTCCCACATCCCTTTCATTCTCTTATAGTGATAAAACAGCTGAATCAGTACAGAAAGTACTTAAACAAGAGTAAGTTCTAATAAAACTTTATTTACAAAAAAAAAAAAAAAAAAAAAGAGTGGTAGACCAGGTCTGTCCTATCGTCCAGTTTGCTGACTCCTTATCTAGACAAAGCAGATTTCATAGGCTCTGAGTGCTCAGCAATCAAGACATCCTGGGTAGGAAACAGAGATGACAGGACACACCTGCATGCAGAGGCAGGGCTGTAACCAAATAAAGCTACTGCCATCTCTCTGTATCCCAACCTGAACCTTAAGGACACTTGCTGCCTTAGTTTCCTGTTGCCAGTGTTAAGTGAGATGGTGGTTTACAAGACTGGTACTCTGCAACCAGCAGAAAATGCAGTTAATTCTTCCAGTTGTGCTGTGATCCGTTTCTGTCCTCTTAGCCTGCATCCTGAAGTTCTTCTACGTTTACTCAAGCATCTCCTCTGGAGAAGGTTCTGCTCTTAGCATTCACTTTCTTCTCAGGTGATGATGTTGTTAGGAGAGACCATATTTTCCCTTACTTCTTTAGGGTCAGTCTATGAGGTCTGCAAAATTAAACTGACAGTAGGTAGCTTAACAAAAGAGATTTTTATCCCTGTGGCACGTGAGAATTTACTGAAAATTACTGGAGGTGACTAGAATCCACAGCTTACAAGCCACTGTAATAGAAATAATTACAGTCTGGGAAATAAATGACTTTTAAGAAGATGAAATAGATCATTAGAACACATGATAGATACGGCAGTGTGTGGTGATGTCTGCTTGGGTGTGCCACCAACTCTGTGACCTTTGTTAAGAGCTGTGACATCCAAAGGACATGACTTAGAACAACTGAGTTCTTTGGAGATGCTTTGCATTTAAGTGGATAGAAAGCTAAAAACAGCAAACATCTTCAGCTCAAAATAACATTTAATACCATAGAAGTATAGTCTGGAACACATTAATACAGATTCACAACTCTACTTTCAACTATGTCTTCTGAATTAAAGAACAATTAGTCACCCATATGCCTCCCCAAATTTGTCATCAAGTGCCAACTCCCAAAGCTTACAGTCACACTGATGACAAACCACCATTCTTGTTACTGCTACAAGTCATCATTTCCCTGACAATTCCTGTCAGTGCTGCTGGCACCCCCTCCTCTAACTTGTACCTCTCTGTTCCCTACCGATGAATGTTAGTGTTTTTCCTGTTTCTGAGGAACGTGTCCTAGGGACTTTGATTGGAATTACATCGATGGCAATTTTCCAAATATTAACTCAAGTGGGAATTTCTGGTTTCATTGGAGACTCGATTGTCATGTGATGTTTTTCTGGAAGCTGTCTTCTGGAGGACGTTTTGCTGAGGACAGACACATGTTTTCTGGAAACTGCCTGGAAAAAGGGCATGTGATGTTTTGCTGGAGTAGATGCTTGAGAGGATACATGATGTTTTGAAAGAGCATAAGTATCTCCCAGCAGATGGAAGGTGATGCTCTGGCATTGATTCGCCTTGTCTTGCTGGTCTTCACTGAACTTCACCTTGCTGGTCTTTGCTGAGGACCCTCTGGCATTGGTTCACCTTAATTTCTTTGCTTGTCATGACTTCATAGAGAAAAGCTCACCAAAGAACTTCTGGTGGTGTTCTGGCTGCTTCTTGCTACTCGGGCAGATTTGCAGAGCTTCGAGGTTTCTTCTGGATTGAGCCATTGCTGCTGATTCATGTTTGTTATTTTGATAGTGTACTGGACTGTAGATAATAAAGATTGTAATCACCCCCAAGGAATTACGTCTAACAGGTCCATGTCCCCTTTGTCCATTTAACCATCATCCTCCCCTACCTTTGGATGGTGGGCTGTACAGGAGGCTGGTGTGTTTTAAGAACCCTTATTAAATTAGGTTTTAAAAAACAAAATCCTAAATTAACTCTTCCAATCTATGAATATTGAAGGTCTTTCTGTCTTCTAGACTCCTCTTTAATCTACTTCCTCAGCAATTTCCAAGTTTTCATTGTAAGAATTTCATCTCCTTGGTTAGGTTTATTCCTATAATTTTAAAAGGCTATTTTGAACCAGAATGTTTCCAGGATCTAGTTCTCAGTGTGTTTGTATTGATGTATAGAAAAGTTACTGGTTTTTATAAGGTGATCTTGTATACTTCCACTTTGATGAAAGTGATCATGTCTAGTTTTTAGTGCCTTTTTTTGTATAATGTAATCTGCAAAGAGAGATATGTTCTAACTCCTAATTTGATCCATTTAATTTCTTCTCTTGTCTAATTACTGTAGCTAGGGCTTCAAGTTCTATATTGGAAATGACTGTAGGCAGTAGATGGCTCTGTTTGGTTTCTGGTTTTAATGGGACAATTTTGAATCTTTTGCACTTAGTATGATATTGGCTGTAGGTTTGTCATATGTATCCTTTCTTATGTAAAGGTATGATCTCTCCTGTCCTAATATTTTTAGGACTTGTATCATAAAGGAATGTTGAATATTTTCAAAAACAAAATCTCTAGAGAATTCCATCTAGAACCTTGATGCCTCAGAGATCCTAAGGATGGGATGGCTGCCACTGAGTGTGAACAGCCAGGGACAACTGTGGAGAAGCCCTGTTGCAGAACACTAGCATTGCACTAAATTAATTAATGCTAATCTGACAGAGTGGAAGATGTCCCAGAAACCCCAGAAAAGACAGTTACTGGAAAGAATGTTTCATGGGAGTGGGGTCCAAGGAGCTTTCAGAGGAGACTATGGCTCTTGTCTGTACTCTGAACCCCTAAACTTTCACCCTGCAGTATGTCCTATAGCCATGGAGTTAATTAATCTCTTCAGTGAGTAAAAAGATTTAAAACAAATAGATTATAGGGAGCCCATCCCAATCAGGTACATCTACACCATAGATCCTGCATATATTAGAAACATCATAGCAGATGGGGCAGAAAGATGGTGAGTTCTGGAATACCAGGAACTCCAGTCTCTCCTAGAAAAGGCAGCATAAACAAAACTGTAACAATAGCAATGCCAGTAGATACTTTAACATAAAAAGGTGGAAATTTTCTAAGGGTCCCAGTCCTTAACAAAGGACTATAGGCAACTATTGACTGCTAGGAGAAGAGACATTGGCCTTTCTCAGAAACAAGCCCCTTATTGATTGTCCAATGCAGGATGGTCAGTCTTGAAACCGTACCAAGACTCATCAAGTTCTATTTATATATGTTTGTGCCTAAACACACATCTATGTGTATGTAAAAACAATACAATCATAGAGAAAGAAGTTATTAACTTGAACATGGAAGGGGCATAAAAGAGGTTTGAGAGAGAATAAAAGGGAGAGGCCAGAGGAAGAAATGTAATTTTCTAAAATTAAAAAGAAAAAAAAAGTTGAGCCCTGCCCTAAAATTTAAAGGTGGTAAGCAATAAGCCTGGGTCTTCGCAGTCTCTCTGACATGATCTCTACTGCTGAAACACATTTAGTAAGAGTCCTGATGCTAACAAATACAAAAGTACAAATTTAAGAGACATATGTGTGTAAATATACATATGTATATCATATCATGTAGAGTTACATATGTAAGAGATTTTATATATAACTATATTATATATGTGGGATTGAGTGAAAAAATTGAGATCACTAAGTTTCACTATATAATCACTGAAAAACTAATATACCAAGCCAAGACCACATTGGAAGAAAGTATGTGTTTGTGCAAGTATGTGTGTGTGAGTGTATGAATGTGTGTGTGTGAGTGTGTGAGTGTATGAATGTGTGTGTGTGTGCGTATGTGTGTGTGTGAAAGAATGCACCTTTGTGTGATGGTTTATGAAGTGCTGGGGCTCAAACACAGGACTTTGTGCACTCTATTGATAGACAAACACTCTATCAATCAAGCTACACCTTCAGCCTCCCAAATAGTACAATTATTTAATGACACTATTGGCCACCAAATTAGATAAAGCATGACTACCATAAATATGTGTGCATGAATGAAATTCCACATAAGCAGTGAGCATAAGCACCTAAGAACATGACAGTGGTTTCCCAATGGCGATTCCCACTCAGGCGTTCAGGTACCGACACTCTGAACTAGTCTGAGAATATTAAACAGAAATTTCCAGGAATCGCTTTAGATAACTTTAGCATATTATTATAACTGTTCTATTTGTTCTACGTTATCATTGGTCTCATACTGTGCCTAGTTTGTAGATTAAACATAGTATGTCTACATAGGAAACAACATGTTGACAGGAATTCCAAGACTGTCTATTACCTTTGGCACGTACTAGGGCCTTGAACACCTCTGCAAAGGTAAGGAAGGCAACTTTAAAATGTCCAGATACTCTGAGATGAGATAGCACCTTTGAGGGTCCCTACAGGGACACTTATAAAGATACATAAAGAAAAGACTGAGAAATCTCCACCCAGCCTCCATCGAAGACCATAAGACAGATCAGCTATTTCTCAGTACACCTGTCCAGGACTGATGGAAAGGTCTTCTCTCGGTGGGAAAAAATTCATGTACTTAGGAAGTTAAAAAGGATGTTGGGCAGGGAGACATGCTCTAAACCTTTAATCTGTGAATAGTCAAGAAAAAGAAAACAGAGTAATGAACTCTATATTGGGATTGTCACCCTGAAACAAAAGGGGCCATAAAATCACTCTATAAACCTTCTGGTATATTTGAAATATGATCACATTTCCAGAATTTCAGAAACACTTTCTTTTAAATCTTTCAGTCTTTACTTGATAATTTTATGGAATATAATTTGTCTTGATCAAATCCATTCCTATTCTTTCTCATCTATGGATTCTTGTTTTCCACCCTCTCACTACCACCATTTTCCCTTCTAATTTCTTATATTCCATTTAAAAAAAAAAACACTGAGTTCAGTTAGTGCTGATAGTATTTTCATGAGTATACAGCCAGCCACTGGAGCATATCGGGTACCACATCCAAAGAAACTAAATCCCCACCCCAGAAGTCATCAATTGCTGCTGTGAGCACCATCCCCATCCACTTGGTGATTTTGGCCTTCTTGATCATGTGCACGTCTTGTGCATGCAGTGACAGCCACTGGGAGTTCATGTGTGCAATGGCCCGGCTACGCCCAAAAAACACTGTTCAGAGCAGACCTCTACTATCTCTGGCTATTAGTCTTTCTACTCCTCTTCTTCAATGACCCCAAAGCCTTAGGAGTCCCACTTATGGCTGATAATTCCAGAGTATCACATTCTCTTTATATTGATCCTTGAGAATCCTTATATTAACCACTACCTACTACAAAGAGAAGATGCCCAGATGAAAGTTGAAAGATGAACTAGTCTATGCATATAAAGACAGTTACTTAGTAAACAGTTTACTACATGTCCGGTTATCAGAATAACAGTAGTATGTTTTCCACTAGGGCCTATGCCCTACACAGCCACGGAAATGTATCCCACTAGAATTCTATTCTGTGGAGCAGAAAGTGGTAGTTAGTCTCAGAATGTCTCCACCCGTGTTGCATCTTTGGGCTGGTTATGTACCTTGTGGAATATATACTACTAATGGCTTTTCTCCCAAAGTAACAATCATAGAGCCCTCTAGCCAGTCGGGTCAAAGATTCCAGATAAGTACTAGCTTGGTTCCTCCATCTTATGACTTAGGAATATGGCTTCTTTGGCAATATGGTCTTACTATCAAGCTCTGCAGGGTAATTAAAAGCAATGTCAATAAACTGTGTCATTTCCGGGCATCTAATGGGTTCTATTGACTAAGAACTGAACTGTAGATAGCCCATACATGGTACAGGGATTTTGTGTGATAGCCTATGATGTCTGAGGAGACATTGTCTGTAGATGAAATGAGTCAGCACTGGCAACCCAAAGTAGCCCACACATGTGTAACAGTAGCTTCTGTGCCTGCTAACCATAAAGCCTGCCTAACACCTGGAGACAAATGACGACAGAGCACATGACCAGAACAACCAATCATATGGTGCCAAATACATGGCTCAAGCAGTCATGGTCCAGTGGGGCCCGTGGAGGGCATTAAGCTTTGCAATAAACGAGTCTGCTTCTGCCACTTGCCTTACATCAAGGGTCTGTGTCATTGACTCTGAGCCTTCTTACCCTCTGCCCCCGAGGGTCGTGGTTGGGGTTGTAAGCAACAGTTGTTCCTTCCCTTTTAGAGGATGTCTGTCTAAACTCCTTTTACATGTGTGTATGTATACATTTCAGGAACCACCTACAGTAGGTTCCCATATGGCCTTTTCATTGGTTGTTACTGATTGTTATTCCTCCCCATACCCCCCTCTACTGTGCCTTCCCATCTACCACTGCACTCAGTCCTTACTGACCCAGAACACATTCATTTAATAGACTTTCTGGTTTTATATGTATTTGCATATGCTGCTTCCACACAGACACTATATTCAATGAACTTGAAAACAAAAACTTCCTCTGGACAGTATTAGTCCTCTGGTGCTTCTTTGGAATGAGGGTGGACGAGCAACTGAGGACCACAGATGCCAGCAGGATTAATTCCAATGTTAAGGACACATGTGTGATCCTATATTAACCTATTTCTGTTGTCATAGAGGGTCCATGCCCCCTTTTTGAGGAAAAGAGAGTTCCAGGATGCTTAAATGTTAAACCAAAGGCTTCTCTGTCTGAGGATTCTCAAAATACCCAGCAAAAGACACTGAGACCAAATAATCTCCCCTCTTACTTCACTTACTTCTGGATGCCTAAGCTAAAATCACTGTAAGCAGCATCATATTCTTTACGAGAAGCTACCATTATTTTCTGTCGGCCTGGAGAGCCCACCAGAGATGCTCTCAGCATTAGGCTGGATGAGAGTGAAAACCTGCTCCCATGCCTCAGAAGAGGAGCCTTTGGTTTTGTCCACAGCAAAGAGAAAAGGGAGGTATGGGCTAATAACCTCATATCCTGCAACCTGGCCAGTGTCTTCACCTTCAGACTTCTAACACTGAAGAATGAACGCCTACCCAGTGACCATTCTGTCAGCCCACAGACACACTGTGTGTATTTGATGACCTCTTCATGTGTTTCCCTGCTTCAGAAATCTCAAGCTGGAATCAGGCAGAACTCACTTTCACAAAGCTCTTGGAGTTCCCTAGTAAAAGCAGTGGTTTGTCTCACAGCAGTAGCTTCTGAAGTGCCAAGAAGTTTGCATAATAATAATTCAGTTTTTGGAGCTCACATGGAGAGGTATACCTGCAAAGACAGGACCCTACAACTCTGCGATTTCGAGCATCGCTGGGAAAACAGAGACTCTCAAACCTAGAAATTAGATCTGATGCGCACATGGGTCACACATGAGTAAGGAAGGGGTGAGTGCTAAGGAGGCAGATACACTCATACAGAGCTGGATACAGGCATGTTGCACTCCCAGCACACTCTGCCTTATAGAGCCTACCGTATCAGATATGTCCTGGTGTGTGCATGTGTGTATTGTGTACACTGGGTCTGTGTATATCTAGCACACTTAAACTCTTTTGGTATCTTAATGTTTTCCACATGAGA
Organism: Micromys minutus; assembly: GCF_963924665.1. NCBI lineage: Eukaryota > Metazoa > Chordata > Mammalia > Rodentia > Muridae > Micromys > Micromys minutus. Next base: position 83,862,879 of record NC_137974.1, read on the forward strand.
CTAAGACGATGTGATATTTGGTACCCTGACTCCTCCAGAGATTTGTAAAACCATGACTCCTGTTGAAGTCATAGGTAGCAGTGGCCCTGGGTAACCCCTTCAGCAATGCCCACAGATGGGCATCTAATATCTCTTTGTTCAGCACATAACATCCGTACCCTTGACAGCAATGTGATGCTTTAGTTTGAGGTGGCAGTGGGTTTTAAGGCGAGTTTTCTCTACGATGACTATTGGACAGAGGTGGCTCATGGGAAAACACATGTGAGCTGAGACATCACACATGGAGGATGATAAATTAAATTCTCTTTACTTTTATTTTATTATTTTATGTATATAAGTGTGTTGTCTACTTGTGCATTTGTGTACCACATTCATGACTAGTTCTAGAGGAGACCAGGAGAGACATCCCCTGGAACTGGAATCACAGATGGTTGATAAGCCATGTGGGTTCTGGGAATTGAAGTCCTCTAGAAGAACATCAAGTGCTCTTAACCGCTAAGCTATCCCTCCATCCCTGAGGATAAGAAATTAATCCTCCACTTTCTTGATTTACTTAGCATTTATGCAACACTGGAATTAGATCTGACAAACATCCTTTAGTATGAGTTTCATTGGTCTTGTTAATGTTCTGATTTCCAAGGGACAAACTATGTTCAATGGATGCAGAGCATCAGATGGAATTCTTGGGTAATGTTTAGATGAGTTAAGTATAAATGTGTGAGGGGGCTCATGATCACTCCCTCCCTATGAATCACCTCACACCACAAAACAAAAAAAGAGAGACGGTTTGACACTGTTATGGGCTACACAGCATTTCTAATAATGCTGTTACTAAGCACTGGCTTGGGGAAAGTGTTTTAAACACACAGAGAATATTGAAATATGATCTTTATGTTTGTTTCTATGTCCTTTTGTGGTTTTGTTGCCTTTGTTATTGGTGGTGATGGCAGTCTGATTGATTGATTGATTGATTGATTGGTTGGTTGGTTGGTTGATTGGTTGATTTTAAAGAGAGTCTTCAGAAGCCAGACGAGAGTATTATATTCCTAGAGGCTTGAATTATAATTGTAAGTCACCCAAAGCAAAACTCTAGTCCTTCAGAAAGCAGGTTGAGAGCTTAACCCCTGAGCAGTCTCCTCAGCCTCATGTGTACCTTTATTTGTTCAGAAAAATAAAGAGAACCCAGGTATAACCTACAGTAACAGCATAAAGGAAGCTTTCTGTTTAGTAGTCAGATTTTGTGTCTCCTTCATGATCGGTGATTTATGCTGAACAAATCAAAGTAAAAATAATGATGCATTTGGACTCACCTGACAGTTGAGTTATAGCTCTCTCCCTCAAGACTCAAAGCAGACTGAGGCTGAAGCCAAGCCACATCCTCCGGCTCTGCAGAAGCTCCTGTGGGTGGTTGGGAAGGCTAGAAAGACAGAACCCAAAAAGGTCACTCAAGTTTGTAGTTAGTCAGTCAGTCAGCAGATTTACAGACAGCTATGTCAAAATGCACAAGCCCAAAGTATAAGTCAGGGTAATGAGCTTTCCGAGGTTTTAGATTAGATGTGGACCTCTCTCTGTTTTCACGTTCAGATAGAGGAGTCTCAATGGCCCTTCATAACTCTTCCCATCCTCCTGGGTGGGAAGCAGGGGCTGTAAGTCCACTCAGGGATGGCAGCACAGCCCAAGCAGTGAGGAATGCCCTGTCCCCTCAGTGAGGCCAATGCTGGAACCTTTCCTTTTATTTCTACTGCAGCAAACCCAGGGTGCCAGATGATAAATGTGGAAGGCGTCATTCAGTAGGCTAGGAGATGTTAGACACCTCCTGTATTCGCTGACATGTTAAATGTTGCTGGGACAACCTGTATCATGCTGTGAAAAGCGGTGTGCCCTGTCTCTGCTGCCAAGTAACCACAGCTTGAACTCTTCCCGTTCCTTCTGAGCCTGGGGCACTGAGCTGACCAGAGCTGTCATCAGCTAAGACTCCGACCAAGTTCAGGTTTTGAAGTATGTAAAGTTTGGCCACCGTCTATGGCATACTTTATAATTTAAGTATACAGCATAATTTGAGGCTTATGATTTCTCTCCTAATCATACACCGTAACTTCTCTGGTTTACAGACTTACCCTTCCTCAGCTCTGCTTGTTCGTTAATGTGGTCATGGATACTCACACACAGTTCCCTGGAGGACACTTTCTAAAGACTCTCCTTGAGAATTTTTTCTCAAGGATCCAATACAAAATATCAGAATACTGTAATTCCAAGTAGGAAAGAAATGATTTTTGTTACAGAGAGAAAGAAGTCCATGAGCCCTTCATTAGCAAGCTTCACCTCTGTCAAACATGTCAGGACTCAAGAGTTTATTCTTGAAGACACCTGTGGCAGTTTAAACAATAATGTCTCCCACAGAATTTTAATACTTGGTCCCCGGTTGACAAAAGTCTTTGGGAAAGCTTAGGAAGTATGACCTTTCTGGAGGAGGTATGACACTGGGGTGGGCTTCACAAGGCTGGGACTCAAATCACTCCCAGTTCATCCTTTCTGCTTCTCCACCTTTAGATACAAGTCCTCGGCTTCTTGCTTCAACGACCATGATGATGCTCTGCCCTCATCTTGTTTCTTGAGAACCATGAACAAGATAAGCTCTTTCTTAAGCATAATCCCATGGTCACGGTATTTTCTCACAGTAATAGAAAAACGACTAATTCCCTACCTAATACCTGAAGTCATTCACAGATTCACAGCAGCTTCCATAAGCAATTCCATTACCTGTGAACCTCATGAAAACCAGGCGGAGGTCTGTTCTTTATAGGCATGTAATACTGGAAGATGTTGTTCTCATATAAGCTCGTGATTCCAAGTGTCTCCGACCAGCCTTCTTCCTCTAGCCCGTGGCTTCACGAGGTGCTTCCCCAACTGAGGTCCTGCTCCTTTGCCCAAATGCTTTCTCAGCATTATCCCATTCATCCTCACAAAACACCCTTTCTAAAGAAGTCTGAAGTCAGCCACAGAAGATGAAGAATTATCATAAACAATCAACATTAAGGACCTGCCTGTCAAAAGAAGTAGGAAAAAAAAGGGACATTTTCCAGAGCAGGACTCCTGATTTTGATTGTTTACTCGTGTACTTACTAATTTGCAGAATTCTACAATCCACAATGGGTTCCCTGTCATTAGCGCTAATTAGTGGGATTCTACCGGACTAATAAATCAACATTACTCTCTCAGTGCCTGGAGACATGGGTGAGGACACATTCCTGCACAAGAATTTCTAAAAATTAGACTGTGGCTCACCACAGCAGCCCTGATTTCCACCAATAGGGTTTGGAGAGGGAGCCTGTTTGCAGCTGTTTCTAATGATGGAGTCGTCGTTCGGAGAAACCCAGAGGGAGAGCAAGAGTAGAAAGGGTCTGGTTGGCACACCGAGACAGGATTCACATAACACACCAGCTGTGCCAGAGCCACTCGAGTCTCCGTATCACACCCCAAGGCTCGTCACACGGCTGAGGATCATGTGTCACAAATCGCCGTCCTGTGTGGGGATACGAACAGTAACCATCAAGAGGTAGAGCCATTGGGAGATTGTTAAGCCTTTGGCCATGGAGGGTCCATGGAGAAGATTAAAATGGTGCTCAGGGAACTCTATCACTCTCTGGCTTCCTCCCTGGTCTGTGATCTCTCCTGTATCCAATACTCTTATTGAAGTGTGATATCACAAGAGGCCCGCGAAAGCCGCTACACTGTTTGGGCTAGCAGCCTCCATACCTGTGAGCGAAATGAACCTCTAGTCTTTGTAAAGTATCTGGATTCAGGTATTTTGATCTAGTAACCAAATTTTAGTAATTGGAATTACTCCTCCTGGCAAAAGTTTAGAAACAGACAACTGCAGTGAAGACTTACTTTCCGATGCCTGGATGTAACCGTCACATTCTCCATGTTTCCCTAATTATCTGGACTTTCAACCAGACCTCCCCACAGTTTCCCACATGATAATTTTGCACTCTCTGTTCTCTCTTGTTTCTTAGCTATGAACTTCGTGCTTTTTTCTTTGTGGAACATTGTACTTTTCCCTCCTAAAAATGCTCAATGGCTTGCATTAGCCACTATGGTTGATGTGAAGCCCATTCCTCGGAAGGCATTTATCTGACCCGGGATTCATTTATTGAACATCATACCTTTCTTTTAACCTTACATCTTCATTTAATTTACAGTGGGGGGGGGGGATTTTTTTTTAAAAGCAAACGCCAAGATGGAAGGCTACACAGTTACTGACCCACATCTGAGCAACTGTCCTCAGAGCTTTGCAAAACCTGGCTCTCTGGCTGACCAGCAATGGCCCAGAGCCAATCAGCACAAATTCCTTTTGACCTGATAGTCACCTTACAATAAATATCATTTAGCAGTAGCAATGGAAGGCCTATTACTTTTCAACATTTTCACAAGAGGACAGATACCATAGGGAAGTTTCTAGATCAAGACGGAAGCAAGACATTTGATGTGACAGAGATGACGAAGAGGCCAGTTAGAATCGTTTCATGGAACTGCTCTGAAAATTTGGGCAGTTGCTCTGTGACATGGGAGACAAGCAGGACAGGATGAACCGGTGCTGGCTGCTGCTTGGTTCTGCGATGCTTTGATAACCCCACAAAACGACCGAGTCTCTCCAAGATGTCTATTTTGTATTTTCTAGATGGTTTGTCGATGACAAGTATGCTGAGTCTCTGGTCAACCCTCACTGCTCACGGTGAGAGAAAGACAGTGCAGATAAATCCGCTGTGACATATTCCTCTACTTCCCTGCAAGGAATGCTGGGAGTCTAACAGTGCCTGCTGGTACAAAGGCTGGTGTGGTTCAGCAGGTCAAACTGAGGCTGTAAGCCCCTGTATTAATCTATACGAATGTATGAATAATCAATGTTACTTATGCACTGTGTATTTCTAAAATCAAGTCCAATTTTAGTATGGATACACTACACAAAGGACACTCTGATGCTTCCTAGTAAATATGTTGGTACCTTTGCTTCTCTGAAACCTGAGCTAGAAGGACTGTCTGCTGGGCAGATTTTAAAGAACTGCAAGGTCGAATTTCACAAGTATTGGGAAGTCTGGCTGCTCACTCAAACCTTTTGCAAATGTGTGCTGCGCTGCTCTGGGAAGAGCTGGCTATTATACCTGTTAGAAGTTCTGACAGATTTTTGCACATCTTATTTTCCTATCAAATCATAAGGTAAGCCTTGAAGTGGCTGGTTATAGGGAATGTTCGGGTACACATTCCCCAAACCAGATAGGGGTAAACAACAGGATAAAACTGATCACATTTGATTTCAAACGAAGTGCGCAGACAGTACAGTGGGACTCTACTAAATGCCACATTTTTAATGGGCTTCTTTCTCACATGCCCCGAAGTACCCATGATGTGTATTCGTAAAGGCAGAAAGACATTTTTCTCTACCTGTTTAATACTGAGGAGACCGGGACTGTCTATGGAAGTAAATCTTTGAGTGAGGAGATGATATCTTCTAGAATCTTAGAAAGTGCTACCGTGTGTTCTAACCAGCAACTGTCCTACACTGTGGAGAGCTGAGCTTGGGAGAGCTAGGCTAGAAGATGGGTTTGGTGGTTCTGTCTACTCACTATGGTTTTTAACACACTGATAACCTTTCTTTAATTGAAAATAGATTTTTTTCACATAATAGATCCTGATCGTGATGGTTTCCCTTCCAAGTTTCTCCTGTTCTCCTCTCTCATTAACAGCCACTCCCGCTTTGTCGCTCATTAGAAAACAAATGTGCTTCTAAGGGATAGTCATAAAATATAATCAGAAAAAAACCCGCCACATGGGAGTTGGACAAGACAAACACACAAAAGGCAAAGAGCCCAAGAGAAGACACAAGAATCAGAGGCCCATTTATTCACACACTCAGGAGTCCCATGGAAGCACCAAACAGGAAGGCATAATATCTACATAGAGGACCTGTGGGACATGTACGTGTATAAATAATGTATATTATATGTGTGTATGCATAATTATCCTGGGACCATAGTTCTTGGCCACTAAAGCAGTATTATACATATGTTCTATCTCTTAGAGTGGGCCTTAGGTCAAGTCAAATATTGGTTTGTTACTCCCACATGTTTTATGCCACCATTGCCTTAGCATATTTCGCAGGAAGGACACCATTGTAAATCAAGGGTTTGTGGCTGGGTTGGTGCTTACATTTCTCTTTTGTCAGCGTGCAGAATACCTTCTTATACCAAAAACACTAGAACATAGGGGTGAAGGTCCTAAGTAGGCACCAGCTCAATTTCTCTAATAACATATCAATATTCTTAGTACTGTGTATTTTAGTATATGTAGACAAGCAGAGATTCCTGTAGCATAGTTACAGCAGTTTCAAAAAGTTTTGTGTTAGACTGATTTAAGTTTATATTTTGTTCTTATTAACAGAAATAGTAGTCCACTGGGCAGTGACTTCTTTGGGCAATGAGAAATCTAACAAATGCAAACTCACAAGCATTTCGCCATCCCTGTGACTCATTTGGGCTCTCCTTATGCCTCAAACAAACCAGCACCAGAGAGCAGTTATCAGAAAAGATGAGAAGAACTCATTCAGGGGTGGGGGTCCCTAGGCATCTAGCACTATGGGCAGAATACTTCTCTAGCACGCAGGAGGCCCTGGGTTTAATACCAACCCTACAAACTGGGCATGGTAATTCATGCCTGTAATCCTAGCATTCAAATTCAGGAATAAAGATTGAATCAGAGGTTCAAGGTCATCCTCAGCAGTATAGAAGTCTGAGGTCAGTCTGCGCTGTAGAGCCTGTCTGGAGAAGAACAAGAAGAGGAGGAAGAGGAGGAAATTGAGAAGGAGAGGAAGAAGAGGAGATGAGGAAGAATAAAAAAGAAGGGGAGAAAGAGGAGGGAGAGAAAAAAAATAAAAGGAAGGAAGGAAGGAAGGAAGGAAGGGGAAAGAAGGGAGTGAAGAGGAAGGAAGAAAGAGAAAGCAAGCAAGCAATTGATTTGCCTTCTACAAAATTAGAAGCAGTGATTCCTTAGCCTGAATATCCCAGGTGACAGGTGTAAATTCAAAGATTGGTACTAACTTCACCTTATTCTTAAACAGCAAAACAAAGCTGGCTAGTTTTAGGGATCCAGGACCTGTTAGTAAGTAGTTTCTCGGTGGGTCTTTCCTGGGTGCTGAAGTGTTTAACTACAAGATGCTCTGCTGCCATGATTTAAAATTGGGTTCTCTGTGGGTTGCTTCACAAGAAACAAACCTATACACCCTATAGTCAGACTTCAAATTGTTTCCACAAGGGAACAAAGAGGAAAAGCTGGCAAACCTCAAACTGTATGCAGGCGGGAGCAGAGGGCCACGTTTCTTCTGCAAGGTGCAGACTTTGAATTTCCTAGACTCTGTCAACCACTACAATTCTGTGTAGTATATGGCTCCCTGGGTGCAGTTAAACCCTGGTGGCTCACCATGGGAGACAGTCCAAATAAATCCTCTGTGACACATTCCTCTGTCTCTGCAGGCAGCACTGTTAGTCCAGCATCAAGCACCTGCCAAGAAGGATGCTGTTGTTCCCCAGGTCAAAATGGGCAGAAAGCCCAGCCAGGCTCGATCCTGCCCCAGTGAGATGTGTGGCAATACTTAGAGAGCTTAATTTTGTAAAGGTGGGTGGGAAAGGGACAGAGATAGAATTGGTCAGTGGAAAACAGGTCTGTAGGTTGCATAAGCCCTCAGCCAGTTAGAGATTCCAAGCTGAAGGAAAACTAAACCACAAGAAGGGGTCAGTTTCCAGAGCCTGTTAACACATTTCTTGTGGGCCAGCAGTCGACATAGCCAGTCTCCTGGACATTGAAATCTATCGCCCTACGTTAGACGGCTCTCTCGGGTGGCTGATGGCTCCTCCAGGAAGGCCGCAGCTGGGTGAAACTTTGCCTGGAGCAGAAATCTCTGTTGTCTCCCCCAATTTATCATCATCATCATTACTTTTTTGACTTTGGTTAGCAGATGTTTCCTCCGAGCTCGGGCATCCTCTTTAATTTGCACGTTTATTAATTTGGCTGGCTGAGAGTGGAGATCCGAACCTGCAGGGTCGCTTCTATCGTAAGACTGCTGGCTGGGCTTTCCCATGGAAAGGTCCTGTCCGGTCACCCATTGCCATACAGCAACTTTGACCTATGTCACCTTCTCATGAGGTCACTGAAGGCCAGGGCTAAGTTTGGTTTCTCTGCTACCTCACCTTTCCAATAAATGAAGCTGATGGTCCTGGAATCCATTTCCTCCCACACTCTACAGGGGGTTGTTTGGATTCTATCATGACACCTCACGACACCCTATTTGCAGCTGTAACAAAGAAGTAACCAATTAATCAGGCACCCATCCTGACAATACTGACCTGCCATCACTTAAAGGCTTTAATTAAAATCAAAGCACTCTGCAAACCTGGAGAGTAGCCCAATGGGTCTGAGTGAGTCAGGCTGGAAACCTCTCCGTTCACCAGCCCTGGAGCAAAGACACAGACAGCACCAGGTCCCTTCACGGGACCTCTAACGGGAAGAGTCTTGGGTGACTTGCAAAAGCTGCTTCGCTGGCAGACAGAGGACAGCTCCACCAGAGATGGTACCCATTTTGAGAAATTTGATGAGGAAAAATTACCCATAGGACCTGACCTGTAAAAAGATTTTCTGTGTCCCATCTTCCCTCTCCTTGTTCCTCTCCCTCTCTTTCTTGTTCTTTTCTCCTCCTCCTCTCCTCCTCTCTTCCTCTCCCCCTCTTCCCGTCCCCTTCCCCCCTCCTATCTGTCTTTATCCCTCCTTTTCTTCTCTCATCCTTGAGACAGCATTCAGCTTCTTGATATTCATACCTGCACCCCATGTGTTCGCCTTTCTCATACACAGGAATACAAATCGCCGGTACTGTGCCTGTCTGTGAGCCTGGGCAAGCCCGCTCTCACCAGCAGGGCCACCAAGAAGACCTCTGCATCCTCCTATGCTGTGCCCGCTGTCTGTCACCTGACTTAAGCAGGATTTTCTCCTCGCCTCTGGCCGCAATTCCAAAGCATGTCCTTTAGGCCAAGTCTTTTTTACACTCTTAGTCTATGCCCAAATATTCCACCAGGGCAGCCGTCTGCCAGGGTTAGGTTGCTCTTGCCGTTGTTACCCGGGACTCTGGCTCATTTTCTGTACCGTGAGCCCCTTTCCGTTCTAAATCCTTAATGTCTTTATTCTGTCTCTCCCTCAAGCTTTCCTCGAATCTGCGCTCTTTGTGAATGCACTAGAAAGTGCCTCCTGCTTATCTTGACTTCCACATGCAGCTCTCAAGTGCTGAGGTGCCCACAGAGATTGCCTGGTCCTCAGGAGCACTCTTCCCCTGGCTGGACCCTGCCTCACTGTTTATCCATCTTCCCCAGGGCTTACATCTGCTGGCTTCCTGCTCTGCTGCTGGCCCTTGGCCCCTCTTTCTCATATCCTGCCCCTTTCAAGTTTGTGTTCTTTCCCCTTTGAAGGATACTGATACTTCCCTTACAATTTTCATGTTGAAAATATGAAACATAATACTGTTTCTCATTTCCCCTCCTCCTCACTGCTTCCGTTCTGTGTTTATTTTAAAATTTTTATCTTTGTATACTCTCTTGCGATTTCTCTCTTGCTATACACACACACACACACACACACACACACACACACACACACACACACTTGCCACAAACTTATCATCAGAAAGCTGAGAGACCAGCATCCCTTACTTTAAATTTCTGTTCACTGTGCTGCAGAGAGTGGACAGTCCCAGAGGCAGACAAGACACAGAGCATTGGGTAGAAGCCAAATAAAAGTTCACTGCTATCACAAAGAAATATAAAGACTCCTTGATGCTGAGAAATAACTTCCTAACCAGACCCTTGAGTTTTCTGTCAATCTTCTCTTTGAGTTCCTTCTAATTCATTGTTGTCTTCTCTGCTCTTAAAAACATTACTACATTGTGTAGACAGTGATCTAATCGAGGTTTACCTTGTGACTTGGTTCCCGCCGTCACAGAGGCTTAGAAAAGTCCTGCTCTACAGACCCAGCAAAGAGCTGCAGGCCTTCTGCTGGCAGAATTCTCTTCTTGTTTCAGAGATGACAGTCTTGATCAGTTAACTGTGTAAGGTTCAACACATTGTGCAGAGCAATTAGCTTTACCCAAAGCCCACTAACTCCAGTGCTAGTCTCGTCCAAGAGGAGCACTGGCCCATAAATAGCCAACCATCTGGGAAGCCTACCTAACCATGGTGACGGATTAGCCTGTGTTACAGACACTCCCAAGCTGTGTTCTGGAGAGCACTAACCAGATTTATGAATTCTTCCTCAGTTTTTGCTCTCATTACTACAGGGGAAAAGACTAGATGTTAACAAGAAAACCCCTGTTTGTTTAATATCTCACGATTGGATTCTAGTTACCTGAAACCAACCAGAGCTTAACAACACTGAATAGAAAGTTCCAGAAATAAACTAATCCAAAATCTTAAATTGAGTTTAACAGCTGTCCCTTTCCACAATGTTTGTGCTATGTGATCCTTAATTAACTTGATAATGGTCAGGATATACAGGACTAAAGAGAAACTGGGCATATTACCTGGAAAGACAGGTGAATCCTGTAGCAATGATAATAGGACATGTAGTAAAAACATTGCAAACTGTATAGCTGAAGCATCCATTGGTGCTAGGCTGGAAAGAGCTGTCTATAGGGGATGTATATGTGTGTATAAGGGCTTTAACTGCTCCATCTGTGAATCTTTCACAGACACCATCTCCTTATAAGACAGTGACATTACCAAAATTATTTTTAAAATATGCCACGAGTAGAAAAGATATTAATTTAGAAATTGTGCTCTTCATTATCCTTACATTTTTTCCTACAAAAATAAAAAGATGCATATACCACCCAAGTCTCTTCAGCCTTTAGAAAAGCCACATTCAAATCATAATCTTTCTGTCTGTGACCCTAACCTTCACTCATAGCTTGTCTATTTGAGACACAACACTTCTAAGCCATCTTCCCCAATCATTCCAAGGTGAAGATTACTAAGGCGATTGCTTTTTGTTTTATCTAAAATTACAATAGTTATTCCGAAATATGTTTTTAAACGTTCTCAGATTTATGAGGGTGCAGAAAAATATTGGTTTTATTCATTCACTTCTATAAGCACCCAGAGTTTAAAACAGCTACATTGAGTCCAGGCTAAAACACTTTCCCAAGTACATTGTGATTGATCAAAGGGGTCCAATAGGTTATCCAGGAGAAAACAAAACTCAGCTCACCAACTGTGGGGCTCACATGCCAGAGATCATGTCACTTATAAAACCCAAATTTTGATGTCTGGAACTCAGCGTGAGTCTCCCAGACACCAGCAGTGTACAGTCAGTGCTCTGCACAGCGAGAAGCGTGAACATGTTTTCCCCCCTGAGAGTGACATCTTCGTGGGAAGACCCAAGCCCCCTGAGGCTATCCAAGTTCATGGACAGGCTACATCCTCTGACCAGACTGTGAAAACCCTATAAGGGGACCCTATATCCACATATCCGTGACTGAAAAAAAAACAAACAAACAAAGCAAAATATTGATTTTGTGGAAAAATATTTATCTTTCCTACCTTAAGTGAAAATGACCATAACTTCCCCTCTGCATTCACAGGAGATCACCTCTGGGATGCCCCCCCTTCACAGAAATCCATGGATGGTCAAGTCCCTTCCATAAAATAGCAGGGCTTTTGCATGTACCTAGCCCATAGATTTTGATGTATCTTAAATCTTCTCTAGATGACTTATAATACTAATACAAATGTAAATGCTATGTAGGTGGTTAAGTAGTTAGAATGCATTGATGAGGGAGGGGTTGCAAAAAGAAGACCTTCACCCGCTCAATATAAAAGCATCTGCCAGAAGTCTGATTATACAGTGCGTCTCACTCAGCAGTAGCCTGACTTGTTGATGTTGTTGTTTTATTCCCACCCAAGTTTAAATACATGCAATGAAATCTTAACACCCGGGGTTTGGAAGGACATTAGGTAATAAGAGTGTGGCCTTGTGAACAGGATTAGTGTCCTTAATAAAAAGGTCAGAAGTTGATAGCTAGCCTCTTCCACAAGGCAGGGATATGGCAATTATTAGTAATTATTAATGTCATCATTAGTCGTATTTCGCAGCATTATGGCAATATGCCTGATTAAATGTTAAGGAAAGGAATCATTTGTTTTAGCTCACATTTGCAAAGGTTTAGGTCTTTATTCTTGTTCTGTGGCAGGAAGTTCATCATGATGTCAAGAGCATATGGAAGAAGCCATTCACCCTGTAGCACACAGGAAAGAAAGTAATAAATGCAAGAAGGTACCAACCAGGGTAAGATGGCGTCTCCAAGGACATGACTGTAGAGCTGTTTCTTCTGTGTGTGTACCTCCCAGTTCCCATCAACTCCTAGTAAAGCTACTAAATTATGCCCACCAGTAAATTCATCCTTGATCAAGTCAAAATCTGCAGGATCTTACACTTCCCTGAAAGCCACAGACCGGTCCCAAATACATGAATCTGTGGGGACATGTCACATTCAACTGTTCATCTGTTAGAAAGCAAATTTTCTTACCATTGAGCCAGCCTGTGATCTGTGAGAAAGAAGCATCTGTTATTGGAACCATCTAGTGACCAAAACCACGAGAAAGCCAAGTGCATTAGGTTCTTTTTTCTTATGTGTGAGCAACACTTGTGTGGCACTTGACTTTGTGTCCTTCCTGTTCTTATCTATAAAATATATACAACATTGTCTTCCTGTCTTTATGGGTTGTGGCAAAAGTTATACATGATGACATGCCCTGGTTGACCTAAGGTGTAGTTTTTCAGAGGCCTGCTCTCATGTCAAAGGTTTCCCAGTCTCTGTGAACAGCCAGCCACCCCTAAATAACATTCAAAGCACTGGGCTACAGCCTAATGTTCAGTGAATACTCTCTGAAGTGTCCTGAATTGATAGATCGACAGACCCTCAAAACTTCACATTAATTATTAAAGTAATTTACATTTTAAAACTATTCCTCGTGGAGCCTGAAACTCAGATGCTGGAAGAAAACCCAGAATATGCATTGTGTGCCAAGCAGACATCAGAGTTGTCACATCTTTTACTTTTTCCCAAATCACAATTTCTCCTTTGACTTGAATGATAACATATAATATGGGCACTAATTCTGATCTTTTTAGTGCCAAACAACTGTTGAAAGGGGGCTTTATAGTCACTAACTTTGAAGAACCTTGGAGACCACCCAGTGATCCAAGTATTTACAGGTTGGTTCTCCCCTTGGTACTAACTCATGTTAGACAGTGGAACCATAAAGAAGTTGAGCCTAATGTTAAGTCTTAGGTCACTGACCTTGAAGATAATAACAGAAATCGGTCCTCTGCCTGTTTTCTCTTTTTCACTCCCAGGATGTAAGCATCTCCCTACACCTCATGTTCTATCTACCACAATGTGCAACATCAATACAGGTCCAAAAGCAGCAGAAGGCATAAAATGTAACTGAAACCAAAAGCCCAAGTTAACATGTCTTCTTACACATTTTGTTACAGTCATGGGATGTTAACATACCCCACAAGGTTATAACTCAACTCTTCCATGAAACTGAGACAAGGATACAGAGCTGTATGGAGACTTGGAAGAGTTAACATATTAATGTTAACACTGTGAGTCTTACCCCATTATCTAAAACATTTTGCAAGCCATATCTAGTAATAGCATCTATAATGCTAGAACCAAAGACACTGAGGCAGCAGGATTGCAGATTTAAGAGTAACCTTGTCTAATAGACAACCTGTCTCAAAGAAAAACTGAACACAAGGCAAAATTTTTTAACTAGTCCAGGACAGTGGATTTGGGTAAAACACAGCAGTGGGGAGTCAGGGGGAAGAAGGAGGAGAGGAGAGGGAAGAAGAAAGGGGGAGGGAAAGATGAGAAAGAAAAGAGAGGAGAAAGGAAAGAAGGAGAAAGAAGAGAGGGGGAAAGATGAGTGGAAATAAAGGGAGGTGGAGAAGAGGAGAAAGAAGAGACCAGGGGGACCTTCCTTGTCCTGTCAGGTCCAGGACTCAACTATGCCCAAGATTAGTGGGTTCTGGATAGATGGTTTGACTGGCTGGAAAATGATTAACTTTCCCTTTAATAATCAACATATTTTACCCAAGGGTGGTTTCAAAACATCTTACCTCTGTGTAAGGCTGATCACTTTTCTAATAACTACCTGTGTGCCTTTTTTCAATCACACCTAGAGAAGATACAAGCTTCTAAGATAATAGGAATGGCTCGATTCTCTTCTCATTAATATAATGATTCTATAACACAGTGACAGATAAAAGAACATTCTCTTATTCCACTCAAGGCTGGTTTTACATAAAAATGGACCATAATTCAGAGTCTGTAATGTCTATGGAAAAGGTTAGACTCGTTACCATCCAAATAGGCTGAGCTAATAAAAATTATATTTGTTACAATCCAAATAGATTAACCGGCCTTAAGGGCTTAACAATGTATTACACTTTTCAATTTTCTTATAATTAAATTAACATAAAATCGTCTTCACAAATAAATGACTGTTTCAGAAAGAGTTAAGCTCTGCTTAGCAAAAATAGCCATTCTGTTTACACGCTCAGCTTTGCAGGTAGACCTGCCTAGTGGCATGAGGCTGTCTTTCTGTAGAGAGGACTCCTCTCCCTGAAAATCAGCATGCTTCTCCTGACCTTCATGCTGGGCTTAGTGGCCCTGGATCCTGCCACAGGTACCCGAGCAATCTGGGTGAAATGCAACCCCACACCTCTCCCTCCTCTCCTCTGGCACTCCTGCCACCATACAGTTGGAGGAGCCCAGATGAACACATCTGTAAAGTAGGAAGCTAATGTAGGAAAACCACCCATGGAGCACTGTTTCTGCCATCCATCCTCAACTTATCCTTCCTTGTTTCTCCTGGACCCCAGGCTCTGGGTATTTGTCTTAGTGTTTTACTGTTGTGAACAGACACCATGGCCAAGGCAGTTATTATAAGGATGACATTTAATTGGGGCTGGCTTACAGGTTCAGAGGTTCAGTCCATTATCATCAAGACAGGAACATGGCAGCATCCAGGCAGGCATGGTGCAGGAGGAGCTGAGAGTTCTACGTCTTCATCCGAAGGCTGCTAGTGGAAGACTGACTTCCAGGCAGCTAGCGTAAGTGTTCTAAAGCCCACACCCACAGTGACACACTTACTCCATAAAGGCCATACCTTCTAATAGTGCCACTACCTGGGCCAAGCACATTCAAATCACTGTAGTGTTGATTTATCTTCCAGCTATAGATCCTAATGGAGTATTGCTTGTTTCTTAAAATGTATTGGTCATAACTTCAGTGCCTCTCACTTTCTCCTTCTAGCTATCTCTGATGGGATCACAACAATGGCTTGGGGCTTAGCTGAGGTCTTATGCAAAAGAGGGGATGCCCTTGAACTGGTTGAATCCCTTAAGTGTTACCATCCTCATGAAGTTAGCTGATTTACCGTCAGCCTTTTCCCCTCCTGGACATGTCTCAAAGAATAAAAAAAATCAAAAATAATTTACATAGCCAAAGCTTAGGTTTTCTAGTTCTAAAAATGAAGGGAGAAAATTCACAAAACAGGCTTACGGGAAAGCTCCAGTTCCTGGCAAAGGGCTGGTGTGATGATAAACACTTTATAAAAATTTGTTTTATTGTTAATTATATGTACTTGGAGGTAGGGTGTGTGAATGTCGGGGCCAGGAACATCAGATCCCCTTTGAGGAAAGTTATAGGCAGTCTTAGCTACTTGATGTGGGTCCTGGGAACAAATTTGGGTCCTCTGAAAGAGCATCAAATATTGTATCCTAAATGATGCATCACCGTTCTAGTTCCCATGACACACTCTAACCCCTCACCTTATACTATATCTCCCTAAGGATCGGGGGAAACTGCCCCGTTTCTGGTGTGGGGAAAATAAATATCACAGAGCTAATGTGTAGACTCAAAAACCACAAGAAACACTGAGGTAGGGGAGACCATGAGTACATGTTGGGGAAAATCCTGGGTTGAAGAATTATTGAACGCTGCAGCAAAAGGAGCCATTCATGGCCACACTGTGGGCAAAAGGTTCATAGTTAGTTAATATGTCAATGTGAACTTGTCCGTGTGTCAGGAAACACCAATCTTGAGTGTCATCTTTGAGCAGGACGTCTCAACAGCTCCCAGTAGGTACTCATACTGACAGGTGTTTATAAACACAGTGGGCGATGTAAAACAGCCCCTCATGTATCACTATGTCGATTTCCCTGAAAATAAACAGTCTTAGAATGTGTCTTGGTCATGCTGAAGCTCACAATCATCTGTACTTGTTTATACACAACACTTATACACTCACAGACACTACCTTTACCCACCTTTGGAGCAGCTTAGCCCTCATTGGTCCCTCCACAAAAGGATAATCAAGGAAAATAGCCAGGTTCAAATAAGTCCATTTTATCACGTGAAGCTTGTTCTATTGAAGCTTTGATGGGAGCTGTCAAAAGCGATGGTGCTGTGAGGTCTTTCAGTGACCCATGGGGCTCCTTTGTGATGGTGCCTCTGCCTGTCCTCACCCCTCCCCAGCATCAGGGGGAGCAGGACACAGCCCTATGCTTAAGATGAAAGTGCTTTAATTCAAAGGGCACACAGGACACAAGCAGATGAAAAACACCACAGTTTGCATCTTAGAGTTCTGCCTTTAATACTCCCCTCCTCCCTCCCTCCCTTCCTTCCTCCTCCCTCCCCCCTCCTCCTCCCTCCCTCCCCCCACCCTCCCTCCTCCCTCCCTCCTCCCTCCCTCCCTCCTCCCTCCCTCCCTCCTCCCTCCCTTCCTCCCTCTCTCTCTCCTGCTGTAAACCTTTATCCAAAGGAGAACCACTCCTACTGTGTGTGTATGCACTGTCTGTCTAGTATTCCAGAGTTTTATGTGAATTGCTTGCACAAGCATAGGTGGAGTTATTTTTTGGAGCTTTCTGGTGGCTAGAACACAAAATATAACAACAACAACAACAACAATGATAATAATAATAATGTGGATCCCCTTCCTCCAGTAACCATTAGCTGCCTATAGTCCTTCAAGGAGGACTGTGGCCTCATAGTTACGTGTTTGTGATGCTCTATACTAGTTTCCAAAGAAAGCTAGGTGTATGCTGCTTTCAGGAGGAACATTAAGAAGTACGAAGAAATATTTAACTATTTCTCATTGGGCTTGGCCACGGACACTGGGACTTTCCCAAAATACTTGGGGAACTATACATAAAATCAAATGGGAGGAAGAGTGAGTCTGAGTAACTAGAGTGCTGCGACAGAAGCCCCCGTGAGGCAGGTGACTGACCAGCTGCATGCCTGTCCCCTCACCCAGCCAGGAGAGGACCCTTGAGAATCCAGTTAACCAATCAGGCAGATGGGAGGACGGGACATTACAAATGGAAGGAAAGAGGCAAGAAAAACAGAGCAATGTGTGCCCACTACACGGCAAGGTTAGAGGCTGGGCTAGCCCAGGACTGGGTGCCGCCGCAGAAGATGCTCGGGCTCCCAGCGATTAGCAGAGCTCTGCTGCCAACTCTACTCTGAGCCCTGAATCAGCCTTCGGGTGCTCAGAGATCAGCCTCTGCATTGTGGTGAACTCGACCCTGGGATAAGTCTGCACAGGATCTAATGCTCACAGACACATCACATAGCACACAAACCCACATACACACACTTCACAGTCCACACACACACAAAACTTCCTATGCCTCATATGCCACACACACAAAACCCTCTATATTTCACGCATGACACACACAACCCCACATACACACCCACACACACACACACACAAACCCAGCACAAGCACACAAATTTCACACACATACCTAAACAGAGCGCCTGCACACAAAAATCCCTGTACACGTCTCACTCAACGTACACACAACCCCACACACCCACTCAGATGACACATATATGGCTGTGCTGGTCTGTGTACTTCAAAGAAACTGGCGGAGAGGGTCCCCAGCACAGAGACAGATGTGTTAGTCATCCTGACTTGATCGCTACTATATCATGCCATATTGTGTGCCATACATTGTGTTAAATTGAAATCTTAAAAAAAAAAAAGTGTAAAGATCACTAGGAAATATAAGCCTGGGATGAACAGAAAAAGACTGAAGAGAGGCCACTAATTTTAGTTCCCAATGAAAAGCAGAAGCCACCTTCTTCATACCTGGGCCCTTAGTGCGCACTGGGTCGTGGGGACTGAGCAGACCCAGGACACTCCCTTGGTACTGTCCATAGCAAACCCAACACTGCTATCTTCATCACCAGCCACCGCTCCAACCCTGGCTTTGTGCGCTCTCCTGTGTGGTCTTTTCACCCAGACAGGGCTGCCCCCCATGTGCCTGTCCCGGAGTGTGTCAGTCCAGCCCACTGATGAAAAGCTAAGAGGTTCAGCTTTCCTTGGCGCTTGCTTTTTTACTGTCCGGAGCCTATTATAACTTAGGCACTAAGCCTCAGTTCTGGACACCAAGCTCCATGGGGAACTGGGCACTAAAGTCTTAGTGTCCGCAGAACTAGTACCAGTATGTCCACCCTGTCCTGTTTCAAATTCACAGCGTTCCTCTAGGGACAGGCCCAACCCCACTGGAAACCTGCAAATGGGCCGCATGCAGAGCAAAAGGCATCTCAGGAGGCATGGGAAGGAATCCTAGGCCTGCATGTTAAAAAAGGCTTGGAACCTTCTATTTTAGATCCAAAGCAAGATGAAATTCCTCCCCCACGCACCTGTGACATTTGTTCTGTGAAGACTTGGGAAAAATCGATTGTCAGAGTTAAAAAGGACCCTTGAGACGCTCTAGCTGGGGATTATTAAGTGGGGGTACACATCAAAATCACCTGAGGAGGTTTTTCAACATGGACAAGAGACTCTGATTCACAAATTCAAGTTGAATTATAAAGGCATTAAAAAGCTGCCAGTTCGTGAAGCTTTTTGCATTTGCTATTTGAGTGGGGCACTGGGGGGGAGGGGGGACGAGAACGGATTTTTTTTCCCACAATTTTTCAAAGTAAAAGAGTATCAATTACTTACACATGACTGTTGCCCCTTCCACCTTGACCTTGGCAAGTGAATTTCTCTGCACCCTCATAATGTTCGATTAAGCCGAAGACATAGAAAGTGCTGGATGGTGGGTGATCACAGGAACGCAGGGGAGCCTTGAGGCCAGCTCCTTTGATCCCTTCCCTCTCTTCTCATTCCGCCCTGGACACTTCCTCTCCTGCAGCTTCAAGTGTGCATTCATGTCCTGTTCTGCTTCATCTGCCTTTCTCATCTCGGACACCTCCTCCCCTCATCCCTCTCTTTGGTCCTGTTTCCCTCTCACCTTCCCATTCCCCTGCTCAAATATTCCTGCAAAATATAAAAATAAAATATAAATGAAAAAAAAAAATGACTTTAACAGATGTACAACACTTGGTGTTTTGTGACATGAGACAAGGACCCGAGCCAGGAAGCACACAAAGGCACATTCTGGGGACCTCCATTTGGTGCGCAAGAGTAGCTCAGGGATTCTCTAACTTCTGCCAGAGAGAGAAGGGGAGAGGGAGAGAGAATGAATTCAGAGGAGGGAGAGTTGGACTGCTTCTAGAAATGTAGGTTTCCAGGCCTCTGAGGGACAGAACTCCGTTCAGTAAGTACAAGACGGCACCCAGTTTCCTTTTATTTATTTACTTACTTATTCTTTAATCTTTTTTTACAGTTCAGACCCCCCTCCCAGACATACTGTTCCATATCCCACAAAAGGCTGTCCTCACCCCACCCCCACCCTACCAGACCTCCCCACTCGTGGGCCCCAAGTCTCTCTAGGGTTAGGTGCATCTTCTCTGACTGAACAGAGACCTGGATATGTGTTGGAGCACCCCATTTCTAACAGACACAGAGAACAAATTGATGAGCATCTCCTGTGTTCCAGAACATTCCAGAGAATGTTCCGGTGAAGAAGACCCATAAACATACCATAAAACCTGCACTGGTTCGTCCTTCCAGTCCAGTAGGTCCTTGTTTGAGTCAGAGTTTCTATTCCTACATAAATATCATGACCGAGAAACAAGTTGGGGAGGAAAGGGTTTATTCATCTTACACTTCCATATTGCTGTTCCTCACCAAAGGAA
Source organism: Micromys minutus (assembly GCF_963924665.1). Classification (NCBI taxonomy): domain Eukaryota; kingdom Metazoa; phylum Chordata; class Mammalia; order Rodentia; family Muridae; genus Micromys; species Micromys minutus. The sequence continues at coordinate 83,883,079 of NC_137974.1, forward strand.
GTCAGGACTGGAACTCAGGCAGGTCAGGAAGCAGGAGCTGATGCAGAGGCCATGGAGGGATGTCACTTACTGGCTTGCTTCCCCTGGCTTGCTCAGCTTGCTTTCTTATAGAACCCAGGTCTACCAGCCCAGGGATGGCTCCACCCACAATGGGCTGGGCCAGGGATGGCTCCACCCACAATGGGCTGGGCCCTCACCTCTTGATCACTAGTTGGGAAAATGCCTTACAGCTGGATCTCATGGAGGCATTTCCTCAACTGAGGCTCCTTTCTCTGTGATAACTCCAGCTTGTGTCAAGTTGACACAAAACCAGCCAGTACAGTCACACTCAGATACCAGCACTGCTTCCTATGGCCCTGTCTTTGAACAAGGGTCACTATCATGAGCACGTGATGAGATGGGAACACTGTAGACCATATAAGAGACCTGTCAGAAACCAGGCAGACACAGAACTAGGGATTCCACAAGCATTCTCAAAAGCCACGTCACGGCTTCTGATAAGCATGGGTTTAAAAGGAAAAAAAACTGTGGAAATGACTTTTTGCCTTCCCACCAACATATTCTGTGGAACACTGTGATAGAGTTTTGGGAAACTTTAACAAACAGTTCTAATACAAAACACTACAGCACCTAAAATGTATTAAAATCTAAATGTTATTGAGAAACCTGATGCAATGTTACAGGTAGGAGCAATGACATTATTTAAAAAAAAAAAAACAAATCTACCAAAATTCAACAACAAAACAAACAAACAAAAACAAAAGACCTCCTTCATGGACAAAACATTAAAGTATTATAGGAATTACCATTAGTCTGTACATATTAATATTATATTTAAATTTGGCTCATACCTATGAAATATCTCATTATGCATATGCAAATATATGTGAGTCTTATATAGTTGAGTATTCAAAAATTATCCCACCAAATGCAAAACTGGAAATACTTCCAGAAGTTACCAGGGAAAATACCCAAGGTGGAATTTCCTTGAAACCTCTCCCACCTTTGACAACACCAGAATGTAATGCTGGGGAGATGCATTCAAACTTTGCTTTTATATAAGAAGCAAGAGGACCTAAGTTCAAATCTCTCAGCATCCACCTAAATGTGATGCAGGCCCTTGCCTCTTAGCCCAGTGCTGGGAGTTGGAGGGTAGGAGTTGAGACAGTCCTGTCACAGGAAGTTCACCTGTTAGCAAGTTATCAGAAATGGTGAGAGTCAGATTCAAGAAAAGATCTTAAATGCAAATCGGAAAGCAAGAAGAAGCAGCTCTCAAGGTTCTCCTCTTCCCTCTTTATGTGGGTGCATTAGGTTTGTGTGCCTGTACACACAATTGTGCATTCACAACACACATGCACACACTTGTGCATGCATGAATGCACACACATATACACATACATATGCACAAAAGCATGCACACATGCAGCAACATACTCTGCTCTCGAGGGGCAGGAAAGGTGCCCTTATATCCCTGAACCCCGAGTTCCTCTTCCAAAGCATAGTAGACACTGGGTCCTCAGTGCTGAGTGAACAAGGCCCAAAGGTGGTTTCTTAGAGGAAAGGTTTAGGAAAGCCCTAAAATATGGATGCAGTACTAGTGGCATAAGGTTGGTGTTAGTTGAAAAGCAGCATATTCCTGAACAGATCAGGCCAAGCCAGCACAGTTCTCACAGGAAAGGTCTTTATTGGCAGAGGGGAAGAAGCAAGGAAGAGAGAGAGAGCTATGGTCAGGTCCCTGCCTTTTATCCCGGCCATGACATAGGTTTCACAGGTAATGTATGGTATGTGGGGGGAGAGGGGATAGGGTTGCCATGGCAACAGATGCAGAAGGTCCTGTCACCTAGGGATGACATCACCACTGGATTGAGAAGCTGGCTATAAACAGCTTCTGGCTGTCCATGGACAGTTGTGGTGCTAACGGTTGGTTTTAGTCACATCTCCCCACCAGCTACAACAGTTATCTACACTTGGGAAACGGATTCCTCCAGTAGGACTAATAGAGAAGACTTGAGCTACCCCAAGCCTCAGTCGCATTATAGAGACACCTAAGATTTCTGAAATGTGCAACTTCCATGTTCAGATAGCTGTCTACTAAGTAGTGCATAGCCCATAGCAGCTATGGGGTCATATACAAAAGGTATAACTGCATACTTATTACATCTGTTTTTAATTTAATTTTAGTATAGAATAGAGTTTATTCGGGGCATGGGGAGGGGAGTTAAGAGGGTAGTAGGGGCAGAGAGAGAGAGAGAGAGAGGAGGGGACAGGATGGGAGGGGAGGGGAGGGGAGGGGAGGGGATTAAAGAGAGGAGTAGAGAGCAGAGGCAGGCCATGAGCCCTGGAGGGAGAGGAAGGAAGGGAATGGGGAGAGGAGGGGCAAAGGGGTCAGAGAACAGGAGGGAAAGAGAAGGACAGAAAACTATTGATCCTTTTAAACCACAGGTCTTTGGGAATTGTTTGGGGATTGTTGGATTTTTTTCTATGTTATTTCTAGTAGTAGTCTGTCAAACTCTGAGGCACTGTATTAGTTCCCTGGGGCCAACACAGCAAAGTGTCGCTGTCATCAAATCAGCAGCACCCTACTCTCTGGTGGGTATGGAGTCTGGAATCGAATGGGGCCTGAGGCGGAGCCCCACTTAGTTCCTTTAGCTTCCCATGTTCCCAACAAAATGCTTAGTGTCCCTTAGCCACCAAGTGTGTCACCCTAGTCTCTATCCCCATCTTCAAATAGCCGGCTCTTGCTTAGCCATGTCTAAATTTCCCTATCCTTATAAGAATATTAGCCCTGTTAGATCAGGGACTACCCTCGTCTTAATTTGATTCCATCTGCAATGTCCCTCCCCAGTTCCAAAGATCGCACCCGTGGGTTCTGAACGGCCCCAGTGCAAGTAGTTGCTTGTGTTGGGAGCTGAAAGGGTCACAGTTCACATCTGCTGGGTTTTAAGGGAGAAAAACAATATCCCTTCCTAAAACCTTGATGCCAGCGGTGGTACAGCAGATAGCATTAGGATGAAGGACACTGAGTCCCTCTTCTATATCACTCTCCCTTTTCCCTAGACAGAGGATTCAGGCCCGTTTCTGAACCAATCCTTCTGTCCCCGCTTCCATCAGGGAAGAGAAAAGTGTTCAGATCTCCACTTTCTGTTCTCTAGCAACCACCTCAAAATTCGAGAGCTAAAAGGTTTCTTAGCTCCTGCTGCTGTAGCAAAATACCACGGGCCGCAAAGCTTAAATGTCAAAAACGGGTTTTCCCACAGTTCAGGAGAACGAATCGAGGGAACCCACATGAAGCACTTCTGGCCTCTCTGCCTGGCTTACACACAGCTTCATCTTCTGCACCCTGGTCAGTCTCTCCCTCTGCGTGCAGCCTCTCTCCTCCTACTGGCAGCAGTCCTACTGTAATAGGGTTCCTCTCTCTCTGCCTCATTTCACCTGAGTTTTCTCCAAACAGTCGCACGTGGAGAATGCTCCCAGCATAATAACGTATCGGGAACAGTGCTGACCTTAGCGGAGGAGTACTTGTAAGTCAGTGTGTCACGGGACAATTTTGCACGGTAAGATTGATGGAGATCCCTGATCGGGGAAAGGGCTGTGTTCTGCTTCTCCTCTCCTCTAGAAGGTTGAGCCGACAGCTCTTCACTCTTCACCTCTCCCTGCTCAGAACACAGGCAGTAAACAAGCATTTAAGAATCTAACTGAGGCTTTTCACACTTGTTCATTTGTTACACTTAAGTAAGTTGCTGCTGCTGCTGGTAGTGATGGTGGTGGTGGTGGTGATGGTGGTGGTGATGGTGATAGTGGTGGTGATGGTGATGGTGGTGGTGGTGATGGTGGAGGTGATGGTGGTGATGGTGGTGATGGTGGTGTTGGTGGTGTTGGTGGTGAAGGTGGTGATGGTGGTGGTGATGGTGGTGATGGTGGTGATGGTGGTGATGGTGGTGATGGTGATGGTGGTGGTGATGGTGGTGGTGATGGTGATGGTGGTGATGGTGATGGTGATGGTGGTGATGGTGATGGTGATGGTGATGGTGGTGATGGTGGTGATGGTGGTGATGGTGGTGGTGGTGGTGGTGGTGGTGGTGGTGGTGGTGGTGATGGTGGTGTTGGTGGTATTGGTGGTGATGGTGATGGTGGTGATGGTGGTGGTGATGGTGATGGTGGTGGTGGTGGTGGTGGTGGTGGTGGTGGTGGTGATGGTGGTGGTGATGGTGATGGTGGTGTTGGTGGTATTGGTGGTGATGGTGATGGTGGTGATGGTGGTGGTGATGGTGATGGTGATGGTGATGGTGGTGGTGGTGGTGGTGATGGTGATGGTGGTGATGGTGGTGGTGGTGGTGATATTGGTGGTAGTGATGCTGGTGATGGTGGTGTGTGTCTTTCTTGAGAGAAACAGAAGAAATTGTAGTGTTCCCTGCAACCTGAAAATACACATTGCATTAAGTGCAATTATATTGATATTTAAAAGAAAGATTTTCTTTAGCCTTTGGTTCTGAACTATTTTAGCTCACTTCGTATTTTCAATGCTTTAATAGGTAGGCCTCTTTATCAGTGTCATTTTAGAGATAAGGTGAAATGCAGAGATTTGTGTTAATTTACTGGAGGTTAATTAATAGAGAAATGAATGGGGAGATGCCGAATCTCCACACTGTGCTGAGCTTCAAGCTGAAGCTCTGCTGACCTATACCACTCACTCTTCTGTTTGAAGCTGTAAGTGTGTAAAATACACTCTCTCCTACAGACCAGTCAGGTTGAGCCATTTTCTTAACTAAGGTTCCTTCTTCCAGATGACCTCAGCTTGTGGGTCAAGCTGACAGAAAATTAAGCAGCCTAGAAGTAAAATCTATGTAGGTTGTTGGGTTGTTCTTTTGTGCTGTATTCTAGCACAGTCTTGTCTAGTTTGCCTGTGTCTCTCTGTGCGGCCCACGAATCACACAGATAATGGATATACTATTAACATTTACTTGTGGTATGCATATAAATACTTACCAGCAATATATGTGCACATGCATGTGTGGGCTCTCTCTCTCTCTCTCTCTCTCTCTCTCTCTCTCTCTCTCTCTCTCTCTCATGAACACATACCACCATCACCACCATCACTACCAGCAGCAACAGGAGCAGTAGCAACAGCAACAAACAAACATACTGTAGGATGATGTCATTATGCAGCTGGGTGGATCTAGCCTATCACTGGACGAGAAGAAAAGGTAGGCGGGTGGGGGGGGAAGGGGTAGGAAAGGGAGAGGAGAAGCAAGAGAATCAGAATGGAAGATGAAGATAAACCATCTCCGTCCACACGGCTCCGAGTAGACATAGGTAGCTATGTATATTTCTAAGGGTTTCTATGGGTCATTTTGTTTTATCTAGGTGGTTTACATCTTTGTCAAATGGCTGTAAGCTTATTGTGTGGGTGTAGTGTGGACTGAGAATTTAACATATAAATATAATTGCTAAGTTACAAGTTTTTGGAGCCTTGATTTTACCAGGCCATGGAGGACAGTATGGGAAATAGTGGCCGAGAGGAAAGCAATGCAGATCCGGCATGGAGTGAGAATTCGCAGGGCCCACAGAACGAGATGTGTATGTGCCAAGCATGGACAGGGCAGAGTAGCATCCGGGTCTTCACATTCCATGTGGCCCTAATGGTGCCCGCACTAGCGTGGGTAAAAGGTTACTTTTTTATTTATTTACCACAACAACAAATAAATAAATATGAACAATTTATTCTTAAAATGAAATTTTTCAGACTAAAAACAGCAACAAAAGCTGCTGAAGAGACTCTAGTGATGTTCTGGCTCTGGAAACACAGTTAACATTTTTCCAGTCCCATCAAAAGACATGGGACACCATCCTTGTAAGAGGAACTCAATTCCTCATTGACACTTAATGTTTAGGTCAAACATCAAGTAGACTGTCCACTCGGGCACTACATTGACCGAAGATCCTGGGGCTTGGGATTCAAACTCCTGTGCCTTCCCAGCATTGCAATGATCCTGGTTTCTTCACATGGAAACTACGCTGTGGTGAGCTCCCTAAACGTGTGTAAGTCCCAACTGACCACCGTAATCATGGGCTTTGATTCCAGTGGTTGGAAGGAAGAGTGGGGTGTGGAGATTCACACCTTCCAAAGCTAGTGCTAAGGTCTAAAAAATGGCGTGGTCCCTGGAAGTCATCTGACTCAACCTCAGAAGTAAATTCTTTCTTTGACCTCCTGCTGGTCCCTTTTCCTGGGGCAACCCTTGGAGATCTTAGAAACTAGAATGTGTCTTTCCCAAATAAAATACTAGAAGTACCACAGTAACTCTCATTTCTGCCTCCTGGTTGCTATGAAGATGCTCTCCAGTGCAGGTGTCATCAGCTGTTCTGTCCTGAACTCAAGAAAGGCACAGAAAGGAGCCAATGAGGATCTGAGCGCATGTTTCCACAGGGCATCCCAGGGTTTCTCAGCTGAAGCATTGAAGGGGTTCAGTCTGGGGCTTTGGGTCTAAAAGACTCTCAGGTCACATGAAGACAAGGATCGGATTGTTGTGATTTCTCTTCTTAGTCTGTCACATTATATAGAGACATTGCCACAGCTTCCCCAACCTCATGAAAACAACAAAAAAAAAAAAAAAAAAAAAAAACAACAAAGCCAAAAACAAAACAGGGATCGAGCTAAAGTACGCTGAGAAGAATGTGCCCAGAAGGCTAAGATGGGAGAATGTGTCTAAAAGAAATAGTTAAAGGATTCCCTCATTAACACATTATGTTCAGTTTCACACACTCCATGGAAAAAGGAAAGGCATGTTGTATGAATGCTGAAGAAACAGAAGTCAGCACACCACCACAGAATTTAAAAGGTCCAGGAGTGAACTTTTAAAAAGACCTCTGCAGAGATGATGCATAGGTTAATAGCTCTGCTGTCTTTTCGGGGACTAGGGTTCAAATCCGAGCAGCCACATAGGAGCTTACAACCATTTCTCTCCAATTCCAGTGGATCTGACACTTTCTCTGGCTCCCAATGTCTCTAGGAATACACACAGTACACATGCCACATAAACAACATTGGATGGGGTGTTGGGGGGAGGGTAGACTCCTGATCTCCATTTTCCTTCTGACATGGGAATTTTAGTTTTGCTGGAGATTCACTGTGTCATAACAGACACTTGAGAGGGCATGTGACATTTGGAAAGAGTGTAAGTATAATCCGACAGCAGTGGACGACACTCTTGCACTAGTTTGCTGTGCTTTGCTTTTCTGACCATCGAGTGTAGTGACTGTGTAGAAAGAAATGCACCAAAGAACTTCTGGTGCTATTCCTGCTGCTGCTGCTTCTGCAAACTTGTGAGGATCGGTGGATTCTTGCAGCTCTTTCTGGATCAAGTGACTGGAACTGATTTGTGTTTGGCGTTTTGCTGGTGGACTGAACTACTGACAATGAAGAGAGAATCTCCCCAAAAGAACTGTTTCTAAACAGATCCACAAACTCCATTTCCTATTAACGTTTCTTTTTTGCTACCTCTGGTGGGTGCGGTGCTAGAAGGGAGGTTGAAGTATTGAAGGACCTTAATTAAAGCAGGTTCTTTAAAAAATAAAAAAAATTGAAGTGTACATTTTTCCCTCTGAGCATGCTCATTTCCTTGACTACCTCATCCCAAGGAAGGCGAGAGTCATCTCTGTAAAAGTCACTATGAGAAATGATTTTAAATATCCTGAGAGATACAAAACAGGATTTGAACTTGGCACTGGGATGCACTTGACAAGAGTGGCTTCTTCTAAAGCTTTTCAAATATTAACTCACTCCCAGAGAACTGTGATGTGGTAGATCATTCCAGGAGTCTGTCCTGTCTTGGGGAGGGTGTCATGGCTTGTATAAGCTTTGGCCCAGGGAATGGCACTATTAGGAGGTGTGGCCTTGTTTTGAGTAGGTGTGTCACTGTAAGTGTTGGCTTTAAGACCTTCATCCTCGCTGTCTGGAAGCCAGTGTTTTAGCTGCCTTCAGATGGAGATGCAGAACTCTCAGCTCCTCCTGCACCATGCCCCCCTGGATGCTACCATGTTCCCACCTTGATGATAATGGACTGAACCTCTGAACCTGTAAGTCAGCCCCAATTAAATGTTGTCTTTTTAAGACTTGCCTTGGTCATGGCGTCTGTTCACAGCAGTAAAACCCCAACTAAGACAGGGGCCGGCTGGAATGTGAACGCAAGCACAGCATCTGTTTCCAGTTCATGGGCACCGGAAACCAGTGACTCTCAAACTTGAGTAGGCAGCCAGAATACTGGGAGCCTTTATGGAAACATAGGCTGCTGAGCCCACCACAAAGATATGATTCAGCCCACTTCAGGGGGATGAGAGCAAAATGCCCAAGAAAACCCAGCTGCTGCTGCTGCTGCTAATGATGATGATGATGCTACAAGCTGAACACACTGAGAAGTATTTTCTAGTACCACTGTGTACAATGCAGATTCTTAAACATTCTTGCCAGCTAAGGAACAGGGCCTCCCTGGTGTCCTCAGAAATGCTATCTTCTGATGCCCCTCAGCTTGTTTGTCTGAGGTCAAGTGATCTCATCCCTTCAGCTTCTATGTGAGAGCCAGTGATCTCCAAGTGCATAAAAGAAGAGACCTGTGCTGGTCATAATAACACTGTCCACCCTTGGCTAACACATAAAGAACGCTCAGCTGAGCCAAGGTTTACAATCCTGGACTTTGCAGAAAACAAAAGGAAAAGAGTTTTGTGAGAAGAGAATGCAAATGTGTGTCAGGTCTCACCTTCCTCCTCCACAGCTAAGATCCTGAGTCATCAAACAGTCATCAAGTAAGAAGACTGGTGGGTGAGAGTATCTCACCAAGCGTCCCTAGCCTGTGTAAGAAATATCAGTCTTACAGAAAACTGCTGCAAAACACAAGGAATATGGAGAGAGCCCGGGGAGAAAAAGCAACAATTCTCCTTTCATTAAAATACTTGAAGCCTGCTTTTAAAGTTTCACTACTTTACTTAATAATTAAATTAAACGTGTGTGTAATTTATTGACTTCAAAAAATTTTATGTGATGTATTTGGATCACATTTTTTTCCACTCTCCCAACTCTGTCCATATTTTCCTAACACCCCTACCCACACAACCTCGTGTTCTCTCTCTCAACCAATGCCCCCAAATCACAATACAACTAAACAAACAGGAAACAACAAACAGAAAGAAGCATATAAAATCACAAAGTTCATTTTGTGTTGGCCACCCACACCTGAACATGGAGCCGGCCCTGGAGTTATATATAACCAATGTCCAAAGAAAACTGACTGTCCCTCTTCCAGCAGATATCGATTGCAAATAGCTTCTTGTTTAGGAACGGGCCTTGTGCCCACTTCCTCGTCTTGGTGCTTGGGTATCGTCTGACTTGAACGTACGCAGCTCTTGCGCATGCAGCCACAGTTCCTGAGTTCATAAGTGTGTTGCCTCACCATATCTAGAAGAGAAAACTTCCTTCCCATCATGCACTGCTTCTTCCCGTCTCCTTTTTCTCGAGGATCCGTGAGACTTGACCGAGGGAGCTGATAAAATAAGATGTCCTATATTTAGGGCTGAGTCCACAAGAGGGAATTCGTGTCCGATACTATAAACCTGGCAAAAAGCTCATGGCTGGGAATGTCTATGTCCAGATGGGACCTACTGTTGTTTTGCTAAATGGTCATGCCGTTGAACTGCCTTCTAGCTCCAGGGACACTGAAGGCAAATTTGGCGGTGATTCTAACAATGAAAATGTTTCCCAACTGACCCGGGGAGTCCCGCATTTAACTCCAGAAAGCCTAAATGAGACTCAGTTTCTCACAGTGGTGCAGGGTGGTTCACGTAGAACAAAGCCTTGGTTCTTCCCCGGAGGATTAAGTCAGCTGCTGCAAACTGAACCCACTATAGGTGGGAGAAGCAGACAGTTCTGAAAGAAGAAAATTTTATTAAAATTCAAAGAAAAATCAAGCTGGGACGATCTGGAAAGCATTCTGCATGTATTGAACAAATACTGCTAAAGACATTTCAACAAACCGTGCATTTAAAAAGTAATAAATAGGCATTGTGCTTACTTCTCAAACTTGTCAGACTGTCTTCATTTTATTTTCCTGAACAAACTGAATTTCTGTACCGCTCATCCCCAGCCAGTTAATAAATACATCACCCTAAAAAGTGCTGTGGTATTAAATTTACAGCAGATAAAATATGGATGAAGTTGCCGGGCCTCAGGTACGTCAAGTGTGATTTAATATCTCACACACTTCTTATGAAGACTAAAAGATTACCCGGCTGCCTCCACTGCCAGAGAGCGACCTCTGCCCCTGAGTAACAGCCACTCAGCAAATAGCACCAAATGAAGACAGAGAATAACATATAGATTTGCCATAAGAAAAAATTGATTGCAATCCATATATCAAATCTGCTGATCAGAGCCTTGGAGAAATGGCTGTTATTTATGTGCGATGGTAGAGAGCTGGTCAGATCCTTCTTAAAGGTGCTAAGATTGTTTTCTTAATTCTTTACCTCTTTACCATCATTATCTCTCCTTATTTCTCTTTCACCTTTGTTGCTGTGGAGCCCAGGCCCTTGCACGTTTCATTCCAGAACTCCCCCACACAGCCACACAGCCTACTGCGTGCCTTTTTCATCATTGTAAGAAAACCCTCAGAGAAAAGATTCTTTGACTTCAGGTCTTGGTGGTCATCTCTCCTGTCTGTAGAGTCGGATCCTCCTGGAGCATCTCAGAGGCCGGGAGCATCTTAGAGATGAACACAGTCCGGGGGGGGGGGGGGAATTTCTCCACCATCTGACTTAATTTATTTTAACTTCTGTCTAAAATGTTAAAAAAAAAAATCTCCAAGGAAAACATTTGTTGGTACAGAAGTAAATTCTTCTGATTAACATTTTGCTATCCAAAGTAGCTGGTGACTGAGAGAGCTCTCTGCATTTTAAAGGCAGGAGAGGGGTGAGTTTTCAAACAAGAGTTAAAACTTAAAAAAAAAAAAAAAAAAATGGAGCCAATGGCCACTGGGCTGCTTATATTTCAAATATATAATCGTGGAGTTGGTAAGTACCGTGTGGGCTGCTGAGGCCCTTCCTCTAAACACCTCTCTGCAATTAAAGCAGATTTTCCTTTCATAGTGGGAGCAGAAGAAGTGACCCGATGTCCCAGTACACCTCCTCTGTTCCCAAGCAGCAGAGTGGCTTTTACATATTTTAGAAGACGAAGAAGAAAATAAAACCCTCCCCAGTGTCTGGCCTTAGCAAATACAAATCTGTAGTCACTTTCCCCCCAATCCTGGCTGCTTCCCTGGCTGGGGTCTGTTGCTTGTTTGTTTGTTTTACGTGGGGCACTTTTGTGTTCTTTCTTAATTGGTTTTCCTGGGCCAGGGAAGGTTGGGGACAAGGTTGTTTACTTGACGTTTCCTCGGAGCTGAACAGTGAGGCTTTGACACTAGCAGAGAGGGCTACACAAGAGCTCTAATTCTTAAAGTCTATGATTAAAATCTAGGAATTGGGGGCAAATATTCCCACACAGGGAAGAGACTGGCCTGCGGGGAGTGTTTCAGAAAATCTGCAGTGAGAAGTCTCTAACAGGGTTGTTCTGTTTCCCACTGACCAGGATGTGTTACAAGGAGCTGCTGTCTCTATTGGGTCCTAAGCAAGAGCTGTCCTCATTACAATTGACCAAGGCAAGGCTGCAAGACTGGGTGACTGGGTGTCTTAGTGTGCTAGCATGGTACTCTTAGCTCCTGGAGGAATGTGGACAGAGCCCGGGGGGGGGGGGGTCAGCTGGGGAAGGGTGGGAATAGGAGAGACAGGGAGGGAGGGGAAGGGGGAGAGAGGAGGAGGGAGAGAAGAAAGAGACAGAGACACAGAGAGACACAGAGAGACACGGAGACAGATACACAAACACAGGGAAAGGGTCTTTTCTTTTTGGAAATATGAATATGCATATGGTGATCACAGGAGAATTGTAACCGCTCAGCAAAGTATCCAAGAGTGCTTAGGGATGATGAATGTCTGAAGATGCTGAAGCCCACAAAACAACAGTTCCTCATGTAGCCTTTCCCAAACTGGCTGGCCCAGAAGCAAAAGGCTTTTCTTAGCAATAGAAAGATGAGGTCCCAACTTGGAAATGTAATTGACTCAGGCTTGTTTCTACTCGTCCACCATTTGGTTTTATCGTATTTCTTGGAGGTGGTGTCCATGTCTTTGTGGAAGTCAGAGCTCGGCCTTGGATACCCTACCTCAGGAGCAACCCACCTTGGTGAGTGCATGATCTGTTTGAGAAGACTCTCTCACTGGAACCTGAGGGTTAGGTGGTTGCCTTGGGATCAGACTGTATCTGCTTCTCCAGTGCTGAGATTGGGTATACACAATCCACAGACGTTTTTCTTTACACAGATTCTAGGAGCTGAGCTCAGCTCTTCCTGCTTGAAGCAGTTTACTAACTGAACTATTTCCACAGTCCATTACTGGATTGATATCCATGCCAATCCTAATTTGTAGATCATGCTGTTGCCTGCTCTCCAATCCAAAATATTCCTTGTAAAACAATACCAGCAAACCAGCCCATTGACTAGACATAAAAATACCCTCCTTGCAAGCCCAACCTACAATGGAAGGAGAGAGAGACCAAGTTCTATAAGTTCTTTCCTGCACTCCACACTTGAAATGTGGTTCACGAACTTATGCACACACACACACACACACACACACACAGAGAGAGAGAGAGAGAGAGAGAGAGAGAGAGAGAGAGAGTTATTATTCCAAATTTTAATTATAAACACTAGCAAATCATGCCTTAAGAGGCCCATCTTGCCCTGCCAAGATGAGCCTCACCTGAGACCACCAGGAAGAGTATCTTCAAAGGACAGCCTTTTATTTCCCTTAAGAATATGCTGGGAAGGTCAACCTAGGAACAGCAGGGGAATTCTACACTGCATTTGCAGAACCTGCTTTGGAGAACTCATCAGGCATGATCCCACAGTACCTCATTAGCATTTCAAAACCACTAGTAAGTGGGCATTTATTTTCTATTTTTTAAACGCTAACAATACCGTTAATTATCCCTTTTATGAATCCCAGTAATGGCTGTTTACTTGCCATAAATTAATATGACACTGTCAGGGACCTAGCACCCCTGAATGTGCCTTGAAAGCTCCACAAAGCACATCTGCACCACTCACTCACAGGATTATTAATGTTACACACAATCTTGGGGCTCAGGTCACTAGGCTCACCTTTGTCTTCTTCCTCCTCGTTGAAGCCCATCCTGAGAAGGGCTTCCTGTGACAGAAAGGAGTTGGAGTTTCCTAATGGTTCATCGCTGAAGTCATTTTAATTCACTTGCGTTTCTTTCTTTTTTTTTTTATTCAAGTTAAAGACAACGTCACTTCCTGCTGTACATTGTAAATAAAGTTTATATTTCAGAATAGTTTGGGGTTCTTTCCAATGTAAAATATATGTGTGTATGTGAGTGTATGTGCGTGTTTGTGTGTATGTCCCTGTGCTTCCTTCTCTGCTGATTAATTCTGTTATTTGACAACCTTATACATCTGCTTAGTCTCTCCTAAGGTTGTCTCTTTTCTCCTTATTCCTATTAACCCCAGTTCCTCTCACCCATTTCCCAAGCTCATCACTTTTAGTTTTGTGTTATGATCCCTTTAGTTGAGCCAACGTCATCCAAATAACCCCTGAATCGTCAGCGTCCATCAGACCCTGGTGGAGTCATTGCTGATTAGACAACTGATGGTGATCGTTCCCAGAATCTTTATCTGTGCAGGCAGCTGCAGCTGCTTTTAAGTTCCTGGTTGCAGTGACATAGTCTAACCCTAAATGTCGGCTCTTATATTCTTTCCAGTCCTTCTCCAGTGGTCCCTAAGCCCTAGGAAGCATGGCATTGTCTTCATTAAGGTTTCTATTGCTGTAACAAAGAGCTAAGACAAAAAAAAATTATGAAGGAGAGGGTTAATTCTGCTTACACTTCCAGATCACAATCCATCACTAAAGGAAGTCAGGACAGGAACTCAAGCACAGATGGATTGTGGAGGCAAGAGCTGATGCAGAGGCCATGGGTGGGTGCTACTTACTGGTTTGTTTCACATGGTTTGTTCAGCCTACATTTTTATAGAACCCAGAACCACCAGCCTAGGAATGACACCACCCACAATGGGCAGGGCATTCCCCATCAATTACTAAGTGAGAAAAATGCCTTACAGCTGGATCTCATGGAGGCATTTTCTCAACTAGGGCTCCTTTCCCTCTGATGATTCTAGCTTGGGTCAAGTTGACATACAAAACTAGCCAGTACAGTCATAAAGGACATAGTTAGGGCTGAAAACTCATCTGTCACTTATTCTCACACCTTATTCACCCACAACGTTCTCTACCTTCGCTGCCACTCACTGGAAGGAGAGGCTGATTCAAGCCTCAGGTGGAATCTATCTATGGGTATAAAAATAGATATTTAGAAGATCGCTTGACAGTATGTCAACTTGAACAACAGTATTCAAGCCCCCCACTATGGTCTATGATCTCCCCTGCCATGGGTTTAGGAATTACAGTGCCAGGAATGGAGTCCCTCCTTGAAGATCAATAGAGAACAGTAGTATACCCCATAACTATTGCGCCACTATTGCACAGGTGAGCACATCTTGCTTGGCAAGTTGGTCTCATTATTCATAGTCGGCACAGTCAGAGAAAATGATTGATGCATTTGCTCTCCTAGAAGCCTGAATGCAGAGCACTCTTGGGAACTATGAAAAGCAGTCAGTAGAGAGGAAGCTTTTAGATCAGCTACAGTTTGCCTACTTCGTATCTCACATCTTAGGCATGCAGCATCCTAAGCAGCAGGGTCTTATTATCTCATTCTAGTGGGCAAAAAGGAAAGACTGAAAGAGCCTGCATTGTTTGGAAGACCTCTGGGACCTCTTGGAGCAGCAACCTATAAAATTATACTAAAGAAGTGGGGCGTATTTCTTAAATACATGGACTTCTGGGAGTTGCTTATTCCATGAAAGGTAGCTCCCTTCAAAGTCTTTTTAAAAGTAAGCTATAATCTTTGTATTTGGTTACAAAATAACAGGTTTCCATATGGCTTTTAAATATAGTATCTGTATTTGTTTTTCTCAGTTCAATGGACATCACCTATGATTTAAGAATTGAACCACTGAGCTGTAGGGATGAGAATTTTCAGCTTTGAAACAATCATGGGAAAGAAAAATGGCATCCGGATTGCATTAGTGTTGAGTGTGTTCAGGAAATAACCCCCTCGAACCTGCTGCAACATTTGTTGCTGATGTTTTCAAAGGAAAGCTGGGGACAGAGCAGACTGAGGGTTTTGCTGAGTTGCCCTAGGTGGGTGGAAACTGGGCATCCACCCCACAGGCAGCAGATTGGATACAGACTCTCCCTGTGTTCCAAGGTCCCTTTCATAATTTCTAAAACTCTCCTTCTGCAACTGTCTGAACACCTCTCTCCCATCTGACCTAGTGCAATTCTTACACTGTCTATGCAGTCTACCCATGTCCTCCAGCTAAAGCCCAAGACCACATGGCTATTCTACCACAGATGACATTCAGAAGCCCTAGAGCCACTGCCCCTTGTGATGACATAGACTCTTTCCAGATTCATTAATGTTCCAGAACAACTCACAGTAAACAATTAATCTGCCAAGAGAAAAGACAATGCAGGAAGAAACAAGTGAAAGACAGGCATAGGCATAGTTTCTACAGTCTCCCTGTAAAAACTCCCAGCCCTCCATCTATTCACCAACACAGACATTACTTTTGCCTGTTCCCTCGAGTGAAAGTGCAGACATGGTTAACTGTCCTTGTCACTGACGACTGAGTTCTGTCTTCATCCCCTTCACCTCTCTGAGGTTGAATAATGAAGCTGGAAGCCTCTTGCTCTAATCCAGCCTTGGCCATTTTAGGGACCAGCCAATGTCCCCAAGCTACACAGGAAATAGAGGATTCCCAGAGGAGTTGTCTCATTAACACTCAAGACACACTTATGACCTAGAAGAAGGCAGATGTTTTAAAAGCTCCATTCAGCTAAGTAGAGACGACACCAGAACATGCCCAGCATATGCATGTAATGATATCAGCCCAGGATGTTGTCTGAAGTGGAGACCTCTGGTTTCTTTGTGTCAAATGATGTTTTGCTGGGGAAGACATGTGAAAGGATGTTTTCCTGAAGCACACACAGGTGAAAGAATGGCTTGCTATAGCAAACATGTGAAGGGTACATGACACTTAGAAGGCATGTAAATCTGACCCCACAGACAGTGGTTTGCTACGCTCCACCTCACTAGTTCTTTGCTGACAGCATCCGGTATTGGTTCGCCTTACACTGGATTGCTGAGCTCCGCTTGTGGTGATGCCATAGAGAGAAACTTGCCAAAGAACTCCCGAGGTTCCTGAGGCTTCTTGCCTCTTCTCTGAGCCTCACAGTTTCTTCTGGATTGAACTCCCCTCACTGGCTCCTGTGTGGTGACTGCCCAGTGGACTAGACACCGGCTGCTCTCCAGTGTTTTACACTGGACCGAACTGCTAACAACAATGATGATTGGACTCACCCCAAAGAACTATCTTTAATCAGGTCTACTTCCCCTATGTTGTGCTAACTTTTCTTTTCCACTCTCCCTGACAGTTGATGGGCTAGAGGGAAGGTAGATTGTTGATTAAGGTAGGTTGGAAAAATGTATGTCTACAATTGTCACTCCTAATAAAACACCTGAGGGGAAAATTATTTATTTTACCTTGTGATCTTAAAGCTTCTGGACCATGGTGGTTGGCTCTGCTGATTCTCAGCCCCTGTTGAGTTAGAACATTATGGCAGAGTCATGTAGAGATTTCAAAGGCCCCAAGTGATGAGTCTTCAAGGTAGGTTCTACCACCTAATGTCGCCATCACTGGGAACCAAACCTTCAACACACAAACTTGTAAAACGGGATATTTCAAAAGGTAGCCAGCCATAGAATTAGTAGTTTTCTGTATTAATGGATACATTTAATTTATGTGTAAGAATTTGTTACAAATGCATATGTATAAACAACTGAGAAATAACTATTGGGTGTATATTATTTATTATGTACCACATTGTTGTTAATCAAAAGATGTCTATTTTTTTTTATTTTCCAGGCTTCTAAATATCAACATAGATAATCTCCGTAATCTTTCTAGTGTGGGGTGATTCTTTCTTTAGAGCTCAGCACTAACCCAGGCAAGAAATTTCATAACCAGTCCATGTGGATAGGAAGTAATGGCAAGTTAGCACAAGAAAAACTCAGCTTGCCAGCATCTGCTGAAGTCTTCACACTGCAAAGAGGTCATTCATGGGATGCACTCTTCAGTGAGAAAACACTGACACGTGAAAAGGAAATTAGAGATTCTGGTAACTTAGTGAATAGCAACTGTATAAAGAAGGGAGAAAAATGACAACTCGCTGGGGAATCCCTAACTTTGGCATCCTCATGATTGATGTTACCTTTAACCAAAAAGAGAAAAAAAATAGGAACAAACAGATGATTAGAGAAAGACCTGTTTGGGCTGTGGGTAAGGGCAAGGCCCTATTTCGTAAATGCAGCATTGAGAGTCACAGTGTGATGTGAAAATACAGGTCTCGAGATGGACTACGATATAAGGAAGTCTGGGGAGAAAGAACCTCCAGGGCTGAATTCAGGAGAGACAAAGGAATGTTGAGGAGGAGCGTTGCCAGAGGGAACAAAGCTGCAGGAAGAGAAGGAAGCATTCCTAAGCTAAAGTAAAGGTAGAGTCCCGCACAAGCGACAATGGTGGCTTTGGCTCACATGCGCAGAAATTGAGCAATTACTAGAGGCACTTTAAATTCATTATCTCATTAAGCCTCTCAGACTAAGAGGTGGGCATTACTACATTCATTTTGAAAATGAGCATGTGGAGAATTTGAATAGCCATGGTCAGGTCCCAGTCCCACAGTAAACTAGCAAAGCATCCATGATCCAAGCACTTCTAATGTGAAGTTGGAACTAGAATACCACATGTTTGAAAGACTAGGCATGATCAACAGAGACACAAAGCAGCCTGGGCAGTGATCTTCTCAGAGCTCCACGGGAGCCTTACTCAAAGGCTAGCTTCATGGAGGAAAGGAGGAACAAGTCACCCTGAGGCAAAGACCCCAGCCTTCTGTTTTGGAGGTTTAAAACGGGGAAATGAAGCAAACAAGAGAGTCAGTCCATAAACTGTGGGTCACTAGGTTTCCTAACACTATGCACAAGTGAAACTTGATCCAGAAGGAAGATTCTAGAAAATAAATTTTAGTGAACTTGTCCCAAATGGCAGGGTAAAGAGCTGGTGCACCGCTACTCCAATCAGTTGCTGCTTCTGGTTCATTTCAATGGATGTTAAATAGTTTAGTGGATTCCTCAGCAGAGACTCCCACCATGATGTGGAGAAATCCACAGGCAGCGCTGCGGAGAGTGGCAGACCAGCAACAACACGCCATTGTTGTAAGTATGCCACAGCCAAGGAACGGGGCAGCTTCTGTGAGGGTCTGCTGTGCGACACTGCCAACCTATCTTAACTGTTAACTACACAGACACCCTTCACGATATAAATAGCAAATCTCACTGGACACAAGCAGCCAAAAGCTTGCCGGATTTGATTTCCCATGAGGTGGTGGAAGGTAAAATGTTAACTGAACTCTGTATCTAGAAAGACAGAATATTACATATCTGGGTACATTGCTCACTCCTCTTGCCTTGTATCAGCAAAGCCCTATGATGCTGTATATACGTTGTAACAAACATAAGAAGACTCTAAATGTGGAGATAGAAGGCAGCACAGTAAGGGAACTGGGGACTAAACATCGGATGTGGAGGTTAACTCCTGCATCTGCCTTTCCCTCATACATTCCAGATATGGGGCTGAAGAAATATTAAGTGTAAAAAGCCACTGAGTTCAAACAAAAAGACCCCTCCAAAAAAAAAAAAAAATAATGACCAAGAGAGGTAAAGAGCCTCAAATCCAAAAGTCTTCAGACACTATAGAAGAAACATCATCCTGAAACCCAAGCAACAGCTGAGTGAAAAGCCGAGATTTCTACCCACACCAGGCTGCAAAGAATATCTAAAACTTCCTGCCATTGGGACAGCAAAGAAGACTAGTAAGAAGCTGAAGTTTCAAACCCTCAGAGCGTAACAAAGTAATTTTTCCTGAGGTGTCCATGGTTACACTCCATGGAGCGAGAATGTCCACCTCTGTTAGCAGTAGTGAGGTATCTCTCCCTTGTTGCTTGAATGATACTAGAAAAAGCGTCACAGGAATAGTAATAATAGTAATAGTAATAATAATATAGTATAACCAGCAATCAGTAGATGTGTTGCTTTCACATGCCCCAACACAATGGCGACAACAACACATAGAAGTCAGCTTTCACCTCTGCGAACAGGTAGGAGGCAACTCTTGGGCGTCCATGAAGCTCAAGTACAGACCCTGTATTTCCACCTCCCCTGGGGGAAGCTTGCACATAACAGCTTTGCATTACTGAAGCAGCATTAGCTAACACTGGCTGAAGCAGAAAAGGTAAACGCCTCCCTTAGGGCATGAACCAAGGAAGCAGGAAGACTTCAGATAAAGGAAGAGGTCAGTTGATGCCAAACCAAGGCAGTAGAGAGGTAAGAATCACCATGTTGAGGCACTCAAAAACTATGGAACACTACAAAATATGTCTGCAGTAATAACATACTTTCCAAAGTGTCTAAGTCGGTGTTGTGTTGCTGTGAAGAAACATGACTGAGATAACTCTCATACAGGAAAACATTTAATTTAGGCTTGCTTAATTTCGGAGGTTTATTCATTAACATCAGGGTGGAGTGTAGTGGCAGATGTGGTCACCCGTGTTTCTTCACAGCAATAGAATGCCGACTATGGCACCAGATAAACCCAAATAATTCTATATCAAGACAAGCCATAAGGAAATTGGTAAAAATTAAAGACATCAAAATTTTAAAATGAGCCAGGGTGGCGGATAATATGCTAATGTTAAGAGAAAAACATTTTTCAACAAGAGACTTTTTGGTAAGCTGAAAGATCTCTTAAACCTGAATCTATACCTAGAGAAAAAAATAGTTTTAATTACTTTTCTATTGCTATGTTCCAATACCATGACCAAGGCAACTTTATTTTGGTCTTACAGTTTTAGAGGTTTAGAATATTTGATGGCGGATAGGAGAAACCTGGGCAGCTGTTGAGAACTATCAACTCAAACCTCAAGAAGGCAGAGTGCTAACATGAAATGGCGCAGGCATTTGAGACCACACAAATCCGCTGTACTGTAAAAATGTCCTCCAGCAAAGCCACCTCTTAACCCCACCCCCAAAGAGCCACCACCAAGTTCACCAGGACCATGGGTTCCAATACCTGAGACTTAAGGGAGGAATCTCACAGAAACCACCAAGTGTCCTTCAGAAATAAAAAAGAAATCAAAGGCTTGTTTCTGGAGGCTGTAGCTTCTCATTGTTTTATTCCAAGGTGGTTTAAAGTGTGTGTGTGTGTGTTTGTGGTATGTATGCATGAGAGACAAAGAGAGAGAGAGAGAGAGAGAGAGAGAGAGAGAGAGAGAGAGAGAGAGAGAGAGAGTCTATCAGAAGATTCTAACAGGCAGTAAGGCTTGCAATACCACAGCTAATTTCAAATCACCTTGAGTGAAGGAAACAAACATAGAAGAGTTCATTAGCCAAACTCTCAATGAGGGGTGGCTAGAAAAAGGTTCTTAAAATGAAGGGAAAGGATTAAAAATAAAAGACCCTGGAAGCTTTAGAGGAAAAGAAATAGGGTAAGACAAAAGATAGGGGAAATTGGTAGATTCTGCTTCTCTTTGCATTTCCTAGATAACTTTCAAGGGCAGAAATGCTGTTTTATTTTGCTTTTATCTAGATGAGGAGGAATTGTTCAAATGCAGGACGATGGAAGAAAATGAGATTTTCATAGTTTCTCCAGCATACGCTGCTGAGGGCTGGTGCGTGAACACAGACACAGCATTCACTGTGAGTGCTAGAGACACTGGAAACACACCTAAGTGGCATCTAAAACTACCCCTAGTAACCTGTCCAAAGAGAGGAAAAAGTAGAAAAAGGAAAAAGTAGCCACTGGCACAAGCTCCAATATACCTAAGAAATGTCGTCTAAATGGCCATTAAGAACGCCAGCTGGAGGAGCGGAGCGGCTCAAACAGCAGGGTTCAGCCGACAGCATTCTACGGAGGATGGAGCATCATCTGGTCTAGAGACCATGCCCTTAATCAGTTTTGCTGGGCTAAAATGAAAGTACTTCAGTGGAGAAGCATTCCCAAAAAAAGGCTGGGGGGAATCTGTGTCTTCCTTTACTGGGTTTTAAACGTGCATTCTTTAACTTACCTGACTGTGTATGCGAGTATTCATGATCTTTTGTGTGTGCTCAGATGTTCATGTGTCTCAGTCAGGGTTTCTATTCCTGCACAAGCATCATGACCAAGAAGCAAGTTGGGGAGGAAAGGGTTTATTCAGCTTACACTTCCACATTGCTGTTCATCACCAGAGGAAGTCAGGACTGGAACTCAAGCAGGTCAGGAAGCAGGAGCTGATGCAGAGGCCATGGAGGGATGTCACTTACTGGCTTGCTTCCCCTGGCTTGCTCAGCCTACTTTCTTATAGATCCCAGGTCTACCAGCCCAGGGGTGGCACCACCTACAATGAGCTAGGCTCTGCCTCCTAGTTAAGAAAATGCCTTACAGCTGAATCTCATGGAGGTATTTCCTCAACTGAGGATCCTTTCTCTGTGATAACTCCAGCTTCTGTCAAGTTGACACAAAACCAGCCAGTACAATTGACCCCTTGTCAACTTGAAACGCAAACAAATCAATATTAAGCTTCAACCCTTACTCTCTTGTTCATCCCAAAGATCTAGATAACCTTAAGGGTCCCACAGCCTTTACCAATTCTTACATATTAAAATTGCAATACCTTTGAAATATTCAGTCTTAAAAAGAAAGCCAAAGTCTTTTTACAATTCAAAGTCTCTAAACTGTGGGTTCCTCTTCTTCCTTCAAGAGGGAAAGATAACAGGGCACAGTCACAGTCAAAGCAAAATCAATCTCTAACCATTCAATGTCTGGGAACCCACTTAAGAACTTCTGGGCTCCTCCAAGGGCTTGAGTCACTTCTCCAGCTCTGCCCTTTGTAGCACACACCTTCTCTTCTAGGCTCCAGCTGCCGATTCTCCACTGCCGCTGCTGTTCTTGGTGGTCATCTCATGGTACTGACATCTCCAAAACACTGCTGTCAGTCCTGGGGCACTAATTGCCTCTGAGGATGCACTTTCACCAATGGCCTTTCATGGCCTCTCACAGTGCCAGCCTCGGCTGCTCTTCATGACCCCTTCATTCCTTCAAAACCAGTACCACCTGGGTGCCTCTTACACATTACCAAGTCCAGCTACAGCATAAGGTACAACCTTGGCTATATCTGGAACACATCCTCTTTGTGCTCTCACAAAACAATTCCCAGAAGATTTCACCTCAGTGATGCTGGTCTCTTCTTAATCACCACTAATTTCTTAGCTCCAGCTGACCAGCATCAATAGTCCCAGTAATGCAAAGGTTTTGCTTTAGTAGTTCTGGTATCTTGCTAATCACAGCTGATTCTTCAGCCCCAGCTAAGTAAAACCACAGAATTGTCACAGACAAAACAGCAACAGCCCCGATCGGAGAGTCTTTAATCTTCCCTCTGAAATTTCACAAGCCAGGCCTCCATCTTCTGCACTGTTCTCAACATTATCTTCCAAGCTCCTACTAAACATCCCATAGAGCTCTTAATGTCTCAATGGCTCTTCTAGCTCAAAGTTCCAAAGTCCTTCCACAGTCCTCCCCAAAACATTGTCAGGTTGTCACAGGAATACCCCACTATGCTGGTACAACACACTTCCTCTAGCAAGGTCCAACTTCTATACTACTTCATAACTTTATAATGTTTCTGAACTGCGCAACAAGCTGGTCATATACAAAACATTTCAAATTCAAGCCACAGTGCTAACCCTTGGAGCTGAATAAAACAAAGAGCAGGCCAGTTCTTACTTGGGTGAGACTGTTCACAATGGCATTTTGCTTGCAGTACTCGCTTTAAGAATAGAAAATGTAACCATGAGAACACACATGTTTCTATGGTGCATTCAAGCATTCGGGGAAGAAAAACTCGATCTGAAGTCCTGGAGTTTGGAACTTAATGACTTTATAATCTAGAATAAATTATTTGAGGCTTCTTGGGTCATAGTTTCTCATTTCTGAGGTAGAAATATTATGTGGGAGACAGTGAGGAATGCTTACAATGATTTAAAACATGCCAACTCCATCATTAAAATGGACATTAACACCAGAACTTTATGCAGACCGAATTCTTCTTTCAACATGCATGCTTGTGAAATTGGAACTTTTATTTTACAAAATGGATCATGTTCTTCCCCTAAATCACACAAGTATAGTTTGAAAAATGGAAGTAGACATAAAATTTGGTTATATTTCAGAATCCTAATTCTTCTCCACAGTAGATGAATGCAAGTGAGATACACACAGCCTTCTCAGCAGGCGGTGCTGAACCTATAACACAGGGTGGCCAGTCAGTCATAGAATACGGGGGAGTTGGCTTAGCTCTGAAGCAGCATTTTTAAATTATAATCTGCCCGGCAGGGGTTGACTGTTACAGAGCACATGATAAATCATCAGAACCCAATCCCTCATTATTCATTCATGCTTGAACCTTCAATGAAAAAGAAAACAAGACACCTGCCTGTGGGAAGAACAAGAAGTCAAAACCTGGCCTTTGGTTTATCTTTCTCACCAGCTGCAGGAGAAGCCGGGAGACATCTTTACCTGCTTCATGGTACCTCCATTGGTTTTCACCTGTTTACAAGCTTTGCGGAGCTTCTGTTGCAGAAACAGAAGGAAGCTGATTATTCTTCAGAGTGATATAGCAGCAAACTGCACGAAGGGGTTGTATGCAAAATAAAATACAGAGACAAATAGATTTTCACCTTTATTTCCATTGTAATTTCTGACCTGGGGGATTGGTCTAAAGTGCAATAGTCCAATGATCCCTTAGAAACTTGCCCTTGATTCTGAGGAAGGCCCGATCTTTGTAAGCCTGTGTTCTAGTCACCTCCCCAGAACAGGAAATCAAAATAGTTGGACTAAAGTTTGACGCACTCACTAAATGTAACAGATATTACCCGAGTATCACTTGGTAAATTTTAACTTGTTCTGAAGGCCTTAAATGGTCTGTTCATCTTATATCTTCAAGTACTCAAAAACCACACAAAAGTGTCCTGTATCTGGCAGAATTTAAAGCACAATACAGCCAGATGGAATATGCTACTCAGGTTGGGCACAAACTTCCCAGCTGGAGAAGGGATGAGCATCTCTTCAAGTTCGAAGGCAAAATCTGGCTGTTTGCCAAACCAGGGTTTTAAGACCCAAAACTGTCTGTGTACTACAAAAGTCCCCAGGGGTCATCACTCATGACTGTGTGCTGCCATTGTCATGTCTACCAGAAAACTACACAAAGAGCATCAAAGCCACTATGATGTACAGATTTTCTAGTCATCAATTACACCAGAGGTACTGGTACGTTGACTTAATCTCTCCACAGTTCTTCTTTATTACATCATATCAGCAAACTTGTTTGAAACAAACGAGCCATAAGAAAATCTTATCATTTTTATTAAGGGTAAGAAAACTGCTGGCTTTTCATCAGCTGAGCAGTTGGTCTCCCTCATCCTGCGAGTCAGGTAGTGATGGAGGAAGATATCTGTGGCCTTGCACCATGCTCCATTTCGTAGTAATGGAGACATAAACGTCATCGCTTCTGCTGTGGAGAGTTGGGGATTATACAGAGGGTGTTGGCCCATGCCTCTCATGGTAGCTGTCAGGGGAAGCTTCGAGATGGGTCTGTACCTTCCTACTGTATCGGCTTTCTGGCTTCCAAGCCAACCAGTGTATTGGTGACTTGGGTTGTGTGTGTGTATGTGTGTGTGTGTGTGTGTGTGTGTGTTGCTTTGTTTCACCACTGCTAGGTGTAATCATGATTATTTTTGGCCCATTACAAGCAAAAATCTACTTTAAAATGTGGAAATATCAGGCTCGTTACAAAGAATTGCTGGGACGTTTCTCCCTTTGGTGCCTGGGGAGAAACGTCTGTGTGGCTGCCATCCCTATAGTCCCAGCATCATGCTCTAGCTACGCCAACTTCCACCTCCCAGAGGGAGCTCAAGTTATCGAAGGTTGAACTGACCCTGCAGCAGAGCTTCTCTGTAGACCTTTGCAGCCCATTTGGTGGGTGGACTGTTTTCCTGCCGTTCACAGGAATTACATGCTTGGCTGGGCCAGGGTGCTGGGTATTTATTTAAAATCCCAACATTTAGGAGGCAGATATCTGTGAGTTTGAGGACAGCCTGGTCTATATAGTGAGGTCTAGGCCAACCAGGACTACAGAGTGAGAACTTCCCTGTCTCAGAAAAGAAAAGGAAAGAAAAGGGAAGGGAGGGGAGGAGAGGGGAGGGGAGGGGAGGAGAGGGAAAAGGAGAGGAGGGTAAGGGAAGGAAACATGGGAAGAGGGAGAAAATGGCGGTAGAGAGATGTTTCAGGGGTTAAGAGCACATACTGCTCTAGCATAAGACCTGGGTTTGTTGCCCAGCACCCACACTGGTTAGCCCACAGCTCACTGAGATTTCACATCCTCTTCTACGATGGCACTTACACAGCAAAGACCACACATGAGCACACACATATCCACATAATTAAAAGTACAGATTACATTTCACTGGTGCTGGGACACCATCCTGGGTTTCCAACTGCCCATCCTCCTCAGTTCCTTCACCTTTGCTCTCCACACTCACACCTGCTGGACCCTCCCACACTCACACCTGCTGGACCCTCCCACACTCACACCTGCTGGACCCTCCCACACTCACACCTGCTGGACCCTCCCACAAGCACTAATTAGAAGCCCTCACCATGGCAAAACCCTTAGTCACCTTGGACCTTTCACTTTCCCCTGCTGATATCCAAACCACTTGCAATTCTGCTAGTCTTACTGTCAAGATGTGTCCAGAATTTGTTCCAGATGTGGCAGGGTGTGTTGTAATCCAATACTCAGGAGGCCAGGAAGCAAGTCAATATGTTCCAGGCCAGCCCAAGGATGTCCTCAAACCACGCTCAAAAAACAAAAACAAAAACAAACAAACAAAAAAAAAAAACAGACTTAAATTCCTAAAGTTGACTTCTCTTGACTTTCATTCTGATCTGTTTCATTCTGAACCACCATGTTCTTCCCCACCATCTACTATCTAGGTACTGCAGCCACATGTACTACAAGGATACGTTGAGGCAGAATTCAAGCCAAACCATTGCATAGCTCCCCTTTTTACTCAAAGTGAAGAGCAAAGCTTGGGCCCCTGCTTACACTTACAATGGGGTCCTGTCTTCCTAAATGCAGTGTAAGCTGAAAACACTGTAGCTCAAAATACAGTAAACCCAAGCTCCAGTACATTGTAGTTCAGTCTGGTCTACTTTAAATGTCCTCAGAAGTCACACACTAGCCTATATAGTTGAGCAAAATCATCTAATGCCTCGCTTATTTTAAAACAGACATGAGTAACTCTGGGGTTTATTAAAAACTGTACTAAGGTAAGAAAGAGGGTGGCTGCGGTGCCACAGGATTTGGCCTAGCTCATGAATTCAAGTGGCTCTCATAAAGATCTGGTGGGCAATGGTGAATGAGAATGTCAGCCTTGTGATCTCAGGGCAACTGCTAACAGATTTCTGCACACACGTCCCTAACCTACCAGACAGCACAGCCAAGATCTACCATTTCCCTTTGGAGAAGATCCAGCCTCCGGTCATTTCCTGTGAGGAGCAGGTTGCTTCCAAAACACAGCATCCTGCAGCTATTTATGATAAGGAAGAAGACTGGAGAAATGCAGCCCAAGTGTTGGTGGGGATTCCTCTGGAAACAGGACAAAAACAGTACAACGTAGATTATGAGCTGGAGACTTACCTGAAGATCGCAAGGCTGTACCTGGAGGATGACGATCCTGTCCAGGCTGAGGCTTACATAAACGGAGCATCCTAACTTCAGAATGAATCCACAAACGAACAGTTACAGATACACTGTAAGGTTTGCTATGCATGTGTCCTTGATTACAGAAGGAAATTCACTGAAGCTGCCCAAATGTACAATGAGCTCTCTTGCAAGACAATAGTCCACGAAAGTGAAAGACCAGAGGCTTTAAAGCGTGCACTACACTGCACCATCTTAGCATCAGCAGGACAGCAGCGCTCTCGGATGCTGGCTACTCTTTTTAAGGATGGAAGGTGCCAGCAACTTGCTGCATATGGGATCCTAGAGAAAATGTATCTAGACAGAACCATCAGAGGGAACCAGCTTCATGAATTTGCTGCAATGCTGATGCCTCACCAGGAAGCAACGACGGCTGATGGTTCCAGAATCTTGGACAGAGCTGTTATTGAGCATAATTTGTTGTCAGCAAGCAAATTATGTAACAACATCACCTTTGAAGAACCTGGAGCTCTTTTAGAGATCCCTGCAGCTAAAGCAGAGAAGACAGCATCTCAGATGATAACAGAAGGACGCATGAATGGATTTATTGACCAGATCGATGGAATAGTTCATTTTGAAACACGGGAAGCCCTGCCAACATGGGACAAGCAGATCCAATCACTTTGTTTCCTAGTAAATAATCTTCTGGAGAGAGAAGATTAGTCAGACAGCCCCCGAGTGGACAGCACAAGCCATGGAAGCGCAGATGGCCCAGTGAGTCCTCAGAGATCTGTGCACACCGCATCTTTGCCACTTCGTGCGGATTGATTCACTGCCCCTCAAAGCATTTGCATCATGATCGTAGACATTTCCGTCCTTTTCTGCCGGATCCCACTTGAAGAAGATGCTAGAACAAGAAGTGCAGCATTTAAACGTAGTAGCTCCACGTAATCTGGGTCTGTGTATTGAACTAACACAGATGTTTTGAAACGTTGTTCTTTAAGTGGAAGTGAACGATCTGAAGTTTGGGATTTGTGATCACTTTGTAGTCATGTAAACCTTAAGTGCTTTGTGCCTCTCCAAATGTGGTTACTCTAATAAATGGATCAATGAGCCAAAAAAAAAAAAAAAAAAAAAAAAAAAACTGTACTAAGAGTGAACATTACAGAACACTGGAATCCTGACAGTCTGGGATACATTTTCACATGGAGTATAGCCATTGTCAGTTGAGGACAATCTGCACATAACAATGGCTACCAACATTCCTGTGAGCCTGCCCAGTCACCCGTGACTCCCACTTAACCCCTTGGACCTTGTCTACCACCCTTTCTCCATCACCCATTCTGTGCCAGTTCTGAAAGCTTCCCTGCTCAGCTCCAGGGCTTCACTTGCCCCAGAGCACTTGCTCTGGCAGGTCTCTGTGTGGAGCACCCCTTCCCTGGTCTCTTCATGATTCATCTTTGCTCCTATGCCACTGTCCTAACGATCCCTATGCAACCACATGACGTCAGCCTGCTGCTCTGCATCCCTAACCTCATGTCGCCCCACACCCCTGCCCTTCCTTATTTTGTCTCTTCACACCCTGCTTTGTATCTCTGTCTGCTTCGACATCTATCATTATCCAGCTTATTTTTTATTGGATATTCTCTGTATTTGCATTTCAAATGTCATCCCCCCCTACTCCCGTTCTCCCTCCCCCTTCACTTCCATGAAGGTGCTCCCTCTTCCAACCACCCTCTCCCACCTAAGCGACTTGGCATTCCCCTACATTGGGAAAATGAGCCTTCACTGGACCAAAGGCCTCTCCTCTCATTGATGCCAGACAATGCTATCCTCTGCTGCATATGCACCTGGAGCCATGGGTCTCTCCATGTGTGCTCATTGGTTGGTGTTTTAGTTCCTGAGTACTGTGGAGGGTTTGGTTGGTTGAGAATGTTGTTCTTCCCATGGGGTTGCAATTCCTTTCAGCTCCTTCAGTTCTTTCTCTAGCTCCTTTATTGGGGTCCCCGTGTTCAGTCTGATGGTTAGCTGCAAGCATCCTCATCTGTATCAGTATGGCTCTGGCAGAACCTCTGAGGAGGCATCCTTATCAGGTTCCTGCCAGCAAACACCTCTTGGCATCAGCAATAGTGTGATACCCAAGCATCTTTTATTCCCAACAAGTAGCATAATACCCCAGCATGTAGGCTACTACCTCTTGATTGGTTTTTTTCTCATTTGTGTTATTTCTTCAGAGTTGCTGGGTACCACAATCAGCATGATTTTTCACCTATATTTTAATTTCTCCAGACTGAGAAACA
The DNA here is from genome assembly GCF_963924665.1 of Micromys minutus. NCBI lineage: Eukaryota > Metazoa > Chordata > Mammalia > Rodentia > Muridae > Micromys > Micromys minutus. The sequence goes on from NC_137974.1 coordinate 83,912,436, forward strand.
GAAGAGGCTCTGGGGTAAAAGGCCCCCAAAAAACGAACATGGGAATGAGGCTGCTTATGGTCCTACAACCCCACTTTTAGTTGTGCATTTGAAAGAACTGAGGAAAGAAGTGAAGTTAAGATTCTGAAGATGAATTTGCACCCCCACATTCATAACAGCATCCGCTGCAATAGCCAAGACACAGAACAACGCAAAGCCCCAATTTTAAAGACTGGGTTTTTAAAAACAAACAGTGGAGGGGAAAGTAAATGGAGCATCATTCCACCTGGGAGAAGAAAAGCCTCTCACTGTGGACACACACTTGTAATATTATGCTGAGATATCCCAGCATGGTAGTGCACACCTGCGATCCCAACATTTGGAAAGCAGAAAGCAACCTAATTCAACCCCTCATTGGCTACATCGGGAACTCACGGCCAGCCGGTGGTTTTTGAGATTCTGTCTCAACAAAATGAAAGGCAGGTGGTGGCCATGGGCTTGGGAGGAAAAATAGGGAGCTATTATCGGCAGGTTTGAAGGTATAAGTTATGCATAATGAAAAAAATGCTGTAAAGCTGGACACACATGAATATCAAGTACCCAACTCTACTGAAACACCTCTCCCCCAAAAAACAGCAATTAAAATGGTAACTGTTACATTGCATGATGGTTACAAGTAAAAATACATTTTTCTTAAAACTCCTTTAGTGCTTGCTAGTTTAGGCGGATTTAAGTTGTAATCTCGGAATTTCTGCTGATGGACACATTTTCTACCTGCTATTTACATGTCTTCCATCTTTTCATTTTCTTCGCCAATTTTCTGTTGACGCCTTTATCGTTTTCATTGATTCAAGTGAGCTCTTTATATAGAGCAGCATTAAACTATACTCTTTACCTTTGCTGAGCATATTTGCCATCCTGCTGTCTTCTCGACGTGTATTTCAAAATAAATAGTTTCCATCGTCAAGAACTAAATTTACTAACCTTTTCCTTGGTGTCATGGCTAATCTTGGCTGCCAACTTGACTACATCTGGAATCAGCAATAACTGAAAATTGCTGACCATTCCTGTGAAGGGTTTCCCGAAGCCGATCATTTGAAGAAGGATGAACCACCCTACATCTAAGCTATACTTTAGGATGGCAGGCCTCATTGACAGACATGGATAAAAGCAGCTGTTTTAATCTGCTTGCCCCTGCCCCGCAACCCTTGCCTGCAAGTCCATCTGCATACAGTCTTGCTAAGGTGCGATGCCTTTGCCAGGAGCAAAACCAACTTCTTCAGCATCCCAATATAGAGACTGGCGACCAGCATCTTGCCTCAAGGAATCCTCCAGAACTCCAGCACCAGACTGAAACTTTTGAGACATCCAGCATCATGGCCCAAACACCTATGGGATGTGTGGCCTTTCCATCATGAGATACAGTGTTGGATAGCCAAGGCCATAAACTGTCAGCTGAATATATGTGATTTAATATATTTATGTGTGTGTGTGTGTGTGTGTTAGAGAGGGGGGGGAGGGAGAGGAAGAGTATACGTGTGATTTGTTATGTATGTGTGTGTGTTAGAGAGACAGAGAGAGAGATAGAGAGAGAAAGATAAACAGGAAGAGGAAGAGTATATGTGTAATTTATATTGTGTGTGTGTGTGTGTGTGTGTGTTAGAGAGAGGGAGCAGGGGAAGAGTACATGTGATTTATTATGTGTATGTATGTGTGTGTACATATGTATTCTACAGTTCTGTCCCTTTAGAAAACCCTGACTAAAGCATTTAGTATTTATTGCTGGTGATAGTACAAATTAGTACAGCCATTATTAACATCACTGTAAATGTTTATTTAGAATTTAGAAAATGGAACTACCCTGTGACCCAGCCATACCACGCCCCCTGTTCACATCAAAGGTTTCACAGCCTACCATTGAGATAATGCACATCTCTGTTTCCCACTGCACTGTTCACAATGGCAACGAAGTGGATCCTAGACACGTGCATGGATAACAGAGGTGTGGTGCACACAGGCGCACAGCGGAATTTCATTCAGCTGTAAAGTGACCCCATCCACAGTCTAAACTCTTCCTCTGCTATTCAAAGTTCACTGTAAGTTTCCCCAACTTTACTGCTTTTGTCTAGAATTTATCCATTCATTCAAGCTGAGCTGAGGTGCCCATATTAGTTTTTATTCCCAAAAGGTATTTAATTGTCAGGGATCTTCTTCTACTAATCCTTTTCTGCTTGACTCAGATGCTGTCTTTAACTTTATCACAGCCACAATGGTGTGCAAATGTCACTCTGACGCCTGCAACATTTGCTATTGTGCTACATGAGATCTATAACCTCCGTAGTCACCCTCATTTCAGCACAGCATTGGCTGCCTGGAACTGCCATTGTTTATTTATTCTTTCTCCTCCACTCATTTATAAGGCTTCTACTCTTTATTTTTCTTTCTTTCTTTCTTTCTCTGGATCCACAATGGTTCCCAGTTCACAGTAGCTTGGAAAGGCGTTTGTGAATAAATAATGATAGTCTTAAAAGTCAAAAGTGTCACAGGGGCTGGGGAGACGGCTCAGTGGGTTAGGTGCCTTGTTGGGCAAGTATGTGGACCTGAGTTCAGATCCTCAACACCTAATGAAAGGCAGGCACAGCAGCCTGTAACCCCAACACTAGGATGAGAAAGGTAGGGAAGAAGGGCATGGGTGATGAGTCTGGAAAGAAGCAAAACAGCTCACTAACCAGGGAGCCTGGGCAATCAATGAACTCCAATTTCACTGAGAGAGCCTATCACAAAAAGTAAGGTAAGGAAAGACACCAGGCAAGTATGTTTACACACGCATACTATCTTAGGGTTTCTATTCCTGCACAAAGATGACCAAGAAATAAGTGGGGAGAAAGGGGTTTATTCAGCTTACACTTCCACACTACTGTTTATCAACAAAGGAAGTTAGGACTGGAACCCAAGCAGGTCAGGAAGCAGGAGCTGATGCAGAGGCCACAGAGGGATGTCACTTACTGGCTTGCTTCCCATGGTTTACTCAGCTTGCTTTCTTATAGAACCCAGGTCACCCAGCCCAGGGATGGCACCACCTAAAATGGACCCTCCACCCTTGATCACTCATTGAGAAAATGCCTTACAGCTGAATCTCATGGAGGCATTTCCTCAAAGGAGGTTCCTTTCTTTGTGATAACTCCAGCTGTGTCAAGTTGACACAAAACCAGCCAGTACTCATAAACTACACACATAAGGATCAGTCCATCTGAATAAAAATCCATCAGTCAATTAATTTAATAGACAGGTAGACTATGTAAAGTGGAAAACGAGACCAACACTTACTGGCCTTTAGGGCCTTGATGATTTTAGAAGTGGTTTTTAGAAACAACATCCATAATAGAGTAGGCTAGGAAGGAAATTAAAAGAGGTAAGTGGTCTTCTTCCACAAAGCAAAGTGTGCAAGATGTGATATTATGACCTTAGAAAAAACACCTAGTTCTAAAATAAAACCCCAAATATAAACAAACTGAGTACCTAACTTGGCACAGATGTATAGGCAACACTCAGGATTCAGACTTTGGCCTGGGCACAGTCCATGTATTTACATCATTAGTTCTGCCCCTGATATTCTGAAGGTGTCTCTCAACCTGACAGAAGCCCTCTCCTGGTTGCATGTTGATGTCCCCCAATCCTCCCATAGCAATACCCATGTGAGCATTACACAGGAGGCAGTGATTATTTTTCTGATTGAGTCGATTGTAGGATGATGTCATTATACCACAAGGCAGGTCCAGCCTATTATTGGATGAGAAGGAAAGGTAGGCGGTGAAAAGTCGAGGAAGGAGAGAGGAGGAGGAGGAGAAAGCAAAGATTCAAGAGGAGGCAACATGGAAGCAGACGTGGATGTTTCTCTCGGCGCATCTCTATATGGGTAAGGTTGTTATGAATATTTTGTAAGGGATGGAATTGTACAGGATCATTTGATGTATCTAGGTGGGCAAATTATATTACACCAATTGGATCAGAATATTTTATAGCAATATATTTGAGTTCGAAGTGGCAGGATGCACAAAGCCCACCATGGAGTTGGGATGCGTGTGCAAGGCTTGGCAACAACATGCCAAGAGAAAGTGAGTGAAATAAACATGTTGGGGCAGTTGTGAGCCACCCAGAAAAGAAACATAAAGACACCCACCCTCCTGCAGTATGATGGAATCTTACTGCTCGATCTATCAAAGGATAAAGGGTTATCTCTTTTTATTTTTACCACAACAGTAGATTTCAAAAACAAATAAATCTAAGCAACCATTGTCCTATTAGGATAATTCTATCAAAATTAGTTTTTATATCCTTACAGTGCCTGGGTATCAGCTAAGGAAGAGAGGTAATTGCTACAACGTGATTGCAGACTCACATGCAAGTCTACAGGACTTGAGCTTTGAGGGAACAAACCAAGGGCTGTTATAGCAAAGTACAGAGGAGCTTTGGGTTGCCAACATTTCATGCAAGGGCTTCAGGGTTTTTTTTTTTTTTTTTTTTTTTTTTTTTTTGACTCCAGGGTTTTTTAATGGTACTTTATTAACTTCACGTCAGCCAGACATTGGTCCTCATAGCCTAACTTTTCAGATACTGACATTTCATGCTGGTCCTCCCAGGACAAATTTTCTAAGTATTCAAAGAGCCTATTGTGCCAATTACAAACATCCCTAGAACTCAGAAGTGTACACAACCAGTTAGCTACAGTTTCTTGTGGTGGGCAGTTCAAGCTAGGTGGGATCCCTTTGGGATTCATTCTGACAAAGCTGAAAAGAGACCATCAGGAAGCCTCTCCTGCCAATCAGACATGTCATTTCCCTACACCAGTAGGAACTCTTCACAGCATGTGGGTATCAGGGGAACCTCGACCTGTAGAAATGAGAGAAAAGAGCATTCTTAGAGACAGGCAGAAGCTCCCTAAGTACTTAGAACTTGACCTGGTATGTTCTAGTGTGTCATTTCCACTCCCTTTAACTTGTCAACCAGAACAACAATGATTTGAAAGGAAGGAAATTAGACCCAAATGCCCTAGAATGTGGGGTCATCTTCACTGAGTCTTCTAAAAACCATAACAAAGAACTGCAGTCAACAGAGGACCTCTGAGATATATAATATTCCTCAGGGAAGAGCCCACCAGCTGATTGTCCAATACCATATGGGCAGCTCTGAAGGCACACACACACAAGTCACATTACACAGACCAAGTAGATTGCATTTTCATAGTTAGAAAGTGTGTGTGTGTGTGTGTGTGTGTGTGTGTGTGTGTAATAGCAATAAGTGAAGAAAAGAGGACATGGATTAGAAAGAGAACCAGGAGGGATATGTGTGAGAAAGAAGAGAAAGGGGAAAATAATGTAATTATATTAATCTAAAAAAGAAAAAAAAAACAGAACTTTTTTGAAATGAAGATCTAAAAGCACAAAACCCATCTGATCCTATACCTATGTGAACTTACTCTTCTCATGCCGAAAGCCATTTTATCTCTGTGAATTTAGTCAAGAGACCAGTTAAAAGGTTTAGTCTGGGCTCAGTCAGCTCCACAATCCAGACATTTGCATCTTATTTTGTATATGTTTTTCTCTTTCCTAGTTACAAACGGAACTTAGGAGACACTTTCTACATCCTGGTTTCCGCTTATGTGGGATGCTGTCTGTCCTTAGTCTTGCATGTGTGCCTAGGAATACTTTGCGGGAGAATACTTCCCCTCAGCTGACACCCAGGCATTCGGATGACAGACAACACCCTCTGTCCCTTTAATTGCAAACTACCACTAGATCATTATTGTCTGGATAGGACCAGTTCTGAATTCACACATAAAAGATAAAGTTATTACAACATTTTGAAGAAAATCTTTGAAGCTAATTATCTAAAGATTAGAGAAAGGATATCTTTTAATTAATTTCAAACCCTGGATGGAGTACTGAGCAGCAACATGAAAGGATGTTTCTAATAGGGAGCCACAGTTCTGCAGGCGCCGCCCTCCCCTTGAGGGTTACCATTTAATTTCCAACATTGATTTGAAATAAATGCTGCCCCGATCTCCAAGGGAAAACTGTTGCGGCTACAAACTGAAAAGAGACACAGTGTAATAAGCAAACACACATTCCATTCTTTGTTAAACTGTGACCTGCAGGCTGTGTTTTAATGTCAAACACTCTCACAAATGTCCTGCCTGAGAACTGGGGGGGGGGGGGTGGGGGGGTGAGGGTAAACTTTTGAGGAGGAAAAGCTTAGGCTTCTCCTTCAAGTGTTACTTCCTGTCTATCTGCTTCCTCCAAGTAAGTGGTTAGTTCTTTGGTGTGTGTAAGTAAATCACAAATGACGACAAACAGTTTTGCTGTTTCATATTGATTGACAAAGTTTTAAATTATCTACGTTAAATCACAGGCATTCTATTTACACAAAGTGCCACAGTAAACTGAAAATTACCTACATGGTAAATAATATGGTTTTCTGAACTTTATGTAAATTTTAATTTCTCAAATATTTTAAATGTTAAAAGGATTTCAGGATGTATGTGGGATGCCAGGGGCAAAGCTGAGGACACACAAGTAAGTGAGAATGGCCTCTGGACAATCGGTCTCCCTTGGACTCCTCCAATTTGTGTAAGTAAAATTGCTTTTCCCACCTACACAGGCGGGATGCTCAAACGTTCTTTATTATATTCTTCTTTCTTTCAGTGTTGGTCTTTAAATTACCTCCCAAGTAAACACTACTCCCTACTCCACGAACTGCAGATCAAGTGTATAAGCTGTGTTCTTTCAGATATGGGGCTGAAGTTCAAAGAGTAATGAAATGGAAGTCCTTCCTTTCCCAGGCATCATGGACTCACCTCATACTTAACATTATCTCTACAGATCGCTGTGCTTTGAGGGTGAGCCTGTGGAAACTACAACACTATGTGCCTTATAAAGGCCACACACTTTTCAGTTGACCCCACACCCGCATTAATCTCTGCCAGTATCACCCTTTAGAGTCCAATATAATTACTGATAGACAGATAAAGATCCCAAGAGGTTCAGTCATGCATAGACGGACTCTCAAGCAAATGTTCTAATTATTATCCTACCTCAATATCATATCGCCGATGAAAATCCAAGTTTGTACTCTTGTTTCCCTATGTTATTAACTAGTTCCTAGGTGACCTGACCTCTTTCATTAGTTTATTTATTCATTCGATGAACATTTGCATTTGAACAGCAACATCACTGTCTCTTGTTTATTGGAATCCCTCTCTCCTACTCCCTTACCATCTTTGGGGTCTCTAACTCCTAGTTTCATCTAATAGTTTGATAAGGATAATTCAGATTAAAGAGTATTTTGACTAAAAGTGAATTATTTCTAGACCTGCAAGCCTCCTGCAACAGTGGCCCTTGCTCATTAAACCTGGGCTGCTGGCATCTGACCCCTGCAGAGGGAACACAGAAGACAGGTGTAGAGAGAGGCGTAGGCAAACCCTAAGTCTAATGCTGGGGCTCAGCATTTACCAGTGTCATTCCGTCATCAGTGTGGAGCCTCCAGACAGACTGAGAAGAATTTTTAGAGCAGATAGAATCTATTTCCATCTCCGTAGTAGTGTAGATGTGGCAAGGGACAGGCAAATTGGAAACCGCTTCATTATCTACTTAGGGTTACCCAGGCAAGAGTAGTTGGTGGGTGTACTTGTATGAAGAAGAAAGGGAAGTAATAGATATTTAAGAATTAGAACCCAAGGGTAGATTTGGCTAAGAAGTGATCTAAGCTAATGGCCAGTCTTCTCACTAGAGGTGCAGTTGATATAAATCTAAGGAACAATGTTCACCTCAATTATGTCTTTCTCAAATCTCTGTTGTTCATCTTCATCTAAAGAGTCATTAAAAATACAAATAAATCCCTCCTCCCAAACCCACCCTAAGTGAGACTCATAAACCAGACTACCTGGGGTTGGGTCTTCTCATGGGATGAGCTTCTCATGGGATTCTAACTATAAGGTTGAAAATCAGTGAGGTAATTTAATGTGCCTTTCTGGAGTTCAAGAAACACATTTTAAAATTTGTATAAAAATTATTACTACTCAGGATCGGTGTTATGGGAAGGAGATGAGATCCTCTCCACCCACCCCCTAAAAAAAAGCAAGCAGAGGAAGCAGGTAATCAGACAAGAGAATCAACTAAACATCCAAAGTGAAGTAGAGAGATGAGAACAGGCAGCAGAAGCTGAGAACTTCAAAGAGCTGCAGTAGTGAGTGTCATCAGCGATGAGGGAATGGAGCCACTGGGAAGATGTAGTGATGAGAAGAAAGAAATGTGGCCCAGACCTCTGAGAGCTTCAGAACCTGGGAAGGATTCAATGCGAATGAAAGACAAAGAGAGAAAGAGTAGAAAGCGTAAACAAAAGAAAAGGTAGGCACATGGGCAAATGGATGTCACCGTGAAAAAGAAGTTGGCCCAATTTTTCAAAAGCCTCCATTCCTGCTAGTAAAATCGAAGAAGGAAATTCCTGAAAGTGTGACTGTTTGTTTATGATGGTGACCATTGAGAGAATGGAGACCGGAGGCCCAGCAAAGTAAGCTGGCATCACATGCTACAGAAACAGGCTGCAGCTCCGGAGGAACAGAAAAGTCAAGGAGTTCATCGAGAGATGTCTGTGATGCAGAGCAGGAAGAGGAAGGAAGAAAATGGAGGGCGTGATGTGGAGGAGGTCAAGGTAATGAACCATGAAGACTGGCTGAATTGGACAGGAAATGAAGCCCTGGGAGGCCGTGGGTGGCCATGGGTGGAAATATAGGGCAAAGTTCAAAGACCAAGTAAAAGGCAGTAAAGAGGAATGGGGGGGAGCACAAAGAAAGGGGGGGGAAAGCAATTGCCAATGAAGGCTTAGGATGTCAGGGGCAGAGCCAGTTCTGATGGCAGTAGGAACGTTCTGGTAGCTGCAGAGAGATTGAAGATCAAGACGAGTTGAGCCTGCATTGATGAGAGACATGAAATGCCATGACAACTGAAGTCACAGGATCACAGGAGAGACAAGAATGAAAAGAAGGCCTGTGGGTCATGTTAAGATCCTCGGTGGGTGGGGCGGAAATGCATAAGGCAGAGGGATGAAAAAGCGTGAGCTGATGAGGCGTCTTTGAAAGATACTTCACAAGAGTCTAAAATTAAGAACCTGGAGGCCACGGGAATTGGAAAACACAGCTGTGCTTTTTGCTCCTCTTCCAAGGACATGTTCAGCTCCCAGGGGCTTCCCAACATACTTATCCATCCATGTCTTTCTGTTTTAGAACACATCTCAGCTATCACCCTATCAGACATACTCTTCAAGTCCTCTTCCCTTCTCCAATATGGTGAGACTATTGACTCAGCACCAGTACCAGTGCTCTTGGGCCACAGGCTAATTTCTTGCCTGTTGTCTTGTTCTTGGTTGTTCTAGCACATGTTTCCTTATCCCAGTCGTGGCATCTAGAAAAAGCTCACCACAACTCTACTTCTTGACATTCTGATTCTATGATGTACTGGCCCTCCATTCAACTCGTCGGTGTTTTCAGGTCCTAGACTGATGGATGATTTCCATGCTTGGCTGCTTCTGTCTGCCTGGTTGTTTTCCACTTTGCAAATCTCTATTCCAGCACACAGTTCCCAAACAGTTAAAGAACTCAATAAGTATGGGCAGATGTGGCGTTTTCCAGAGCTACTTGGCTGATTGCTGTCCTAGGCAAGCTGTGATTTGCTGACCACTGTAATCCCCCTGTGTTGCCCCTAACTCATGCACGATTTCCAAGGATGGCTCTGACCGTCTACTACTCAAATTGATTTATATAAATAACAGTTGGTTAGAGGCCCTTAACCTACCCTTCTATGAAGGATGTAAAATTACACTCTTCCAGAAGCAGAGGAAATATCTCTTTTAAGGGCTTTTTGCAATCCCCAGCAGTTTCTCTACAAACATCTGTTTCCCCCTTGAAGCTTCTGGGTTGATCCAGCCATATCTGTGGCAAGATGCTAGGTAATGCTCTGTGAGTAACAGCTCAGTCCTTCCAGATTGTGACCATTGAATTCTACCTCCATCATACCCCACTGTGAATGGACAGAAGGAACATCTTGACAAATATCTGGAAGGAGGATGTGACCATTTTCCAACTCCCTGATATTTGCATTGACTCCCTAACTGCTCCATGCCTGAGAAGCCATATTTTATTTGCTTTAATGTGCTTGTAAGTATTCTTGGACATACAGTGATTAGATTCCCAGCAAAGTCATCTTGATGTTGAAGATAGACTAATTAGGAAATGAATCCACTGTACCTAATATCCTGGGCCTCCCAACCTGACCACACTGCAGGGTACTGTTCCCCACCCCCACCATCTTTGCTGAAGTGGCAGAGGAGGAACTATGGCTACCTACTACTCCCCGGCACTGCCAAGACCGAACCCCCAGGGGGAAAAAAGAGTCAAATTCACAGTTGAATTTTGTTTCTACTGATTGAATATTGCTTTTGCATCACCCTAAAGTCAAAAAATCACCTTACGTGTGACTTCTTGTTACTTTGAGGATTTTTTTGCTATTGTACCTGTGCTGATCATTTGTTCCATGCCTTAGCTAAGGGAAGCCACTGAGGTCCTGGCTCTGAGTTACTTTCATTCAACCATTTCTAGCATGAGCTAATTTTCTTCTACCCATACAAGCAAAGAAAATAACAAGAGTAACATTTTTTAAAACCTCCAATGTGCCCACGATGTGGGTTTATAAATGGCGCATCATGATTATAAACCATGTTAATGAACTTAATAAACACTTTCTCCCAGGTGTCAAGATCTCCAGAAACATGCTTCAGGGTTGCCTCCAAGTTTCCCCGCCTGTATTTAAGGAAAGCCATCAGCAGGGCAAAGCAAGGTCAGTGACCACACTTACCTCACATCTCCAAGTTAAATGCTATAGCCTTAATCTTTTCAGGAATGGCCACTGGCACTGGCTTGCTGGAGACAGGTACAGCTAGCATATTGTAGGAAAAAGATAAGAAGTTGTCTTTGCTCTGCTGACTTCTGAACTAAAAGTTGGATCCAAGCATGACAGAGGGGAAACATCTGGAGCAATCAGCTTGGTGCATTTTATTACTATGTACCAGGTTTTCTGGGCTCCTTTCAGTTTGGGATATTAATACTCTTTCTCGCCATGGTGGTCTGGCCATTGAGGTTTTAACTGAGGATGAATCACTGGCTTTTTGATCAGAAGTCTGTGATGAAAGACAGCTAAGAATGACTTTGCTCATGCCTTCAGCCATTTTTATAGGAAAACCCTTGATCCTAAGGAACTTGGTCAATGTCCTTGAGCATTCCAAAGCCTACAGCTTTGCTCAGCTACCTATGGTCCATTGAGCAGTTGCCGGGCAGCTAAGTAGTCAACACTGGCCAGATGTAAAGCATGGGGATAGAATAAGCCTACCAGTTCCACTTGGAACTCGCTGAAATTGCAACTCAGCCTGAGACCATTGTAACTGCTCAGATTATAAAACTAGGTGGTTGTCTTCCCTGGCTAAGGTGGGCACCAGCTCCCTTACATCTGCACTTGCTATATGATGATTGTACTCAGGCTTAGCCCAGAGATAAATCTGACCTGTGGTCTCTGCCACCAAACGGTGCATATCTCAAAAGACGCTTCCTAAAATCACGTTGCTGAGCATTCTTTCTGGCAGAGACCCTTAATACGTGACTCCAGAATCATCTCTTTCCTTATTAAATGCTAACTGTAATGGGGAAAGATCATTTAAAAAAAAAAAAAAAAACTCAGGGAGTAACGACTATTCTCCCACCTGCCTCTCCATAAATTAAAGAAAGACACTAAGAAACATAATACAGTCACAAACACACATTCGACTGAGACAGTCATTCCACCAAATGCCTAAACATTAAAATTTCTCAAAGAATTTTTTAAATGTCACAAAAATGTACCCACGCGCATAAAAAAATTTTTTTGAAAACCTATTAGCATTTCTAACAATAGACTACTCTTCATTAGAAAATCAATAAAACTAGTTACCGAAATCATTTTGGCATGCTCCTAAAGAGGAAAACAGAAGATGCTGTAGGATCTGTTAGGAAAAACAAAACTTGTATGGTATCCAAGAACTCCAGGGCTGATGTGAGGAGCTCCAAGCTTCCCACCAGACATGCGGCCCCATGCGAAATACGCCAAAACAACACAGTTTGGGCTCATTGTACCCTAATTAATACTATAATGAGTTTCCTTAGATAGCCAAATCCTTAATCAGCCCTATCAAAACTGTGTCTGCCCAGAAAAAGGCTCGCGTTAATTCTGCTTAATGCCTAACGGTGGTTAAGCACCATTAATACTCCATAATTTCATTGTCTGTTATTGTAACCATATCAGCATATATCTCGGTGGCTGCGAGAGGCTCAATAGGCAGGCCTCAAATTACCGGTCACATGACTCTTTCACTAAGAGACTATCTTCCATCACAGCCAGACCTCCTCTGCCCTCCCCGCAGTCAGTAGCCTAAGCAGGTATTAATAAAGGTCTCCTTTTTTAAATTGCGCAGCTCTAAATGGTCTTTAAGGGACCCAGCAGTAATCTCAAGATCCCTATATTTTAGCAGGAAGGCAGGACAGAGGAATTAATAAGAGCCTTTTCTGTGTAAACTGCTCCCTGCTCTAAGGCTATATCGTGATGTCAGGGCGCTAAGAGAATTTTAAATGCACAGGATGGATTGTTTGTGTTGCAAAAGCGAAACAGGGGGCAAAGGCTAAGAGACTTGAGAAAATTGAAAGACTGCCAGGGATGCGGGATGCAAATAGCAACAGAACCGGGATAAATGCTCCTGCTCACATATGCAGGAGTCCTGCAGAAGCGGGGGAAAGGTTATTAATTTTCACCAGGCTGTATCTTACAGCTGGTGGCTCAGCATCAGTTTTTGGTGTAATGAAAATGGTCTGAGCAGAAGATAAATGGTTCATAAAGTGGACCATTTAGATGCAATCGAGGCTCAATCTGCCCAGTGACTAATCACATCCCCCCAGTGAAGCTGAATTCCACTAACAGACTTTGTTTTTTTTTTTTTTTTTTTTGGTTTTTTTTTTTTTTTTCTTCTGTACCAGTGAATTGTAGCCGGGTCTAAGTTCAAGGCAGGCAGAGAATTATCTTGATTTATTAGCACACTCCCTGGCCATGCCACTCGCTGGACTGTGCCTTTGTGGGCTTCTGCCCTGTTGCTGTCGGAACGTAATTTTTACTGTTCCCCTGTGACTAGTACACAGCATCATTTTCAGCCGCTAGAAAAATGGGCTGCTTCTGCACCTGTAATTTTTCTTCTTTTGCCGCTGAAGGTATATAATATATCTCTAAAGTGCGTAATAAGTTTCTGAAAAACGTGTTTTTAAAAGAAATTGATTCCTGTGGTTTATAAGCCCTTGCAAGGCCACATAAGGAAATGCAGGAAATGCACCAGATTGCAAAGGTATGCACGCCTGATGTGGCAGCCATTTTCCCCTTCCACTGAGGAAATCCTGACTTCTGGTCCACAGTGTAATTTCAGACATTTTTCTATACAGTGCTTGCTTCTCATAATGAACTCTGATCAAATAAAAATGTTGTTTATATTGAGACTTTACAAGTCCTGATTACTTAGAAAATAGAGGAGAATCCCTCATAATGACATTTAATTGTGAGAAAGAAAAGATCCCAGTAGAAGAGCATTCAGCTGTGCTTGCTCCGAATCCTCTGCATAATGCCGTTTATAGATCGTTCAATTATGACATTATTATGAGCCACATAAGTGTAACTCACTGGCTCCCCATATTTTTAGACCTATGGAAGATAAACTCGGGGACAATTTTCATTCTTCTGACTGAGAGTTATTCATAAACACACACACACACACACACACACACACACACAGTTTTTAGGAGGACCCAATGCCCCAATTGGCTAATGAATCCTGATGCTTTACCCGTAATCTTGGTTTCTGAGCAACCTTGGAGCTCATCTAGGCTAAGCCTCCTCCTCTTTGCAACTTCAGGGATTCCAAACGAATGTTACCTAATAAGCCAGTAAATGGCAGGGGGCGGAGCTCCGCGCCAGTTTACCCTTAGGGATCCTCCAAGATTATTTTTCTGTTTTTAGAAAACAGAATATGATGGGGTAATGCCTGACAGATATGATGGGTAAACTCTCAGGCAGCGATGGGGGAAGAGTGTTATTATGGCAAACCTCAATGATCATACATCTTCCATAAGTGGAGCCCACATTCTCGGATACCTGCCTCTAGAATGTGGTGCCTTCAGTAACACCAGTCTTCATACAGTGGCGGAAGTGTAGATTCATCACTTTCCAAGCAGATGGTCAAGCCCTACATCTATTTATTAAGGCGTGTGTTTGTGTGTGTGTGTGTGTGTGTGTGTGTGTGTGTGTGTGTGCCCTTTCTAGGGAACTACAGCCAGTGGAACTGGGAACTGTCTTTCACGGCACAATCAATGGAGCTGTATGAGGCTGGCCACGCCCACAGTTTTGGCAGCAAGAAAAGGGTGACAGAGCTTGACAGTCATCATTTGCAGCCAAATATATTAGCAGAACATGTCTGTAATGACAGGCGCAGAACAGCCAATGAATTCTGCCTCTCGTGTGACAAACATTCATTGCACACTTAGTGTATGTCAAACGCTAGGATGGGCTTGTAGAACACAGAGGAAGGGCCAGATTCCCTTCCCTTGAAAACGCTCAATTGTGAGTGACTAAGGATGACATGTATAGATAGATGTACATCTGAGATCTGGATGATGCTCACTAAATTACAAAGAATAAACCTAAGGGTCAGGAGGCCTTTATCTTGTCACCTTGGATCGGTATGGCCTTAGGGAAGTCACTTGATTTGTGCACGTCTTCTAATACTTTAAAATAAGGATCAAAAATTTTACCCCTCAAGATGGCATTAGAAATTAAGTAGGTAGCATTTGTGCAGCTACTGTGCAAAATTATTATTAATGCTTCAATTATTATTGTTATTATTATTATTATTATTATTATTATTACTATTATTATTATTGATGTCTACAAACTGACAGTTGTAGACACGGTATCCTGCCCAACAGAACTGCTCTTGGTTGAAGAAGCCCTGTGACTAAGCATTGGCCTGGGTCACCCCTAAGCATGTAGTATGCTTTCCTAATTTGTACAAAAGCATCAACTGGGCCAGCAACAGTGTGTACAAATGTGCAAAGTATGTCAAAACTGTTCTTGGAAGCACTCCATCACTGAGCGTTACCATAAGCTCCGAGCGCTTGAGCTCTGGTTGCTTCTGCGATGCTCTGCATGGGCCTTTGACATCATGATATCATATCTTGGGGAAAAATGCATCTCTGTTCAATGGCGTGAGTATTTTGTATTTCTCGTACAAGCACAGCCTTGCGTTTTCAGTTCCCAGGAATATAGCTATACGTGGCATGAGAAAATTTTGCCATTAAGGTGAATGTAGCTTGTTCAATCAACATGATCATAAACTTGGGCATTAGGTTACCTCACTGAGAGTAAAGCAACTTAATGTGACCTCAACACAGGAGTCAATCGACTCTGCATCAGTATCTCTAGTGTGTCCCGCTGATCTAAAGTAGAGAACAACCTAACCTGTACAGAACTCTAATCCTGTCTGCCCTATTAACTTCCTAGCATGGAGGAGCTCTGATGAGGCATTTACAGCTTTAGTTACCCATTTTTCTTCCTATGTCCCAAATTACAAGACCTTTGGACAGTCATGGAGCTGCCTTCTGCTTCAATAAATGGAGGTACTGACTCCCTACATCATTCAAGAGAACAAAGCAAAAAAAAAAAAAAAAAAAATCTGACAAATCTCTGATGACCCTTGAACAGTTAAAAGTCCCCAAGAATGCCGACATCTATATACTCCCTCATCCCAATCCTGGAGAGGATATTTGCAGAAGCAAACACCTTCATCTCCTGGAGTGTGGAGCTATGGTAGAGACCAAAGCCAATCTGCCCATCTGACCTGCCCAGTCTGTAGGAGAGAAGCAAATACTGCCTGGGGGGCCTGGCACCACTCACATGAGATAAGAGCTTAACCTGCAGTGTGCTAAGGATAGAGTTGACATGGTGGAAGAGAGAGAAACGGAAGTCTGATTGTCATTCTCACAGCGGAAACATCAACACCATGCAGCAAGTCCAACAAAAAGCAGTGTTTCCTAGGAGTTGGGGAGTTAGGAGATATGTCACCATCTAAAGTGGATCTCAAGGACCTGACATCTACTCAGTCTGTAGGAACCAAAAGTCAACGTGATCACAGTCGTGGGTGTTTCCCAAAGGAAACAGGGAGGACATTTTCACCTATTTCTAGACTCCTAAATGCAGAGACTTTGGGGAGTGCCACACAGGTGCAAGGGTCTGTTCCTCTGTGAAAGTCTCCACCCAGTGCAGGGTAGATAGAAACTAAAGAGTTCCTGGGCCCATTTCTCTCTCTCCCTCTCTGTCTCTCTCTCTATGTGTGTGTGTGTCTCTCTCTGTCCCTCTGTCTCTGTCTGTCTCTTTCTCTCTCACTCTGTCTTTCTCTGTGTGTGTCTCTCTCTGTGTGTCTATCTCTCTGTCTCCGTCTCTCTGTCTCTCACTCTGTCTTTCTCTCTGTGTCTCTGTCTGTCTGTCTGTCTCTCTCTGTGTGTCTCTCTCTCAGTGTATGTGAGAGAGAGTATGTGTGTGTGTGTATTACTTGTTAGCCTTTGGATAAACCCTGATTTTTTTATATCTTGGATGGCAATAATAAAGGATAGCTCTATTTCCTCAGAATGTCTTCCACTTTTTAAGGGTGTCCAAAATCAGTCCACAGTAGTGTGGCTCACAGCTGACATTTGTGAAAGACAAGAACTTATTATCTTCACCATGTCAATCGTAGAACACTGTGTGGCTTCCTTCGCATGCGTCATAAACAAAATTAACACTTTGAAACTTACTGAGTTGTCTCTAAGACACTTGGATTAATCTAGTATCTGTCTCCTTGTTAAGATAATCATAACAACTGCTAAAATATTTACCAATAAAAACTTGAATCCAGAAACACTAAAAACTTCACTGAAAAAAAAATTGACAAACCAGTTCAAATTAAGCAGAAGTTATTGGGAAGCTAATCCCAGAAAGCTCTGAACGCCCCAGAAACAACATATAGACTGTGTGAAGTTCAAGAAAAAAGAAAAAAAAAGAATATATTTTAATTAAAATAGAACTGTATCACATCTCCCTTTCCTTCCTATAGCCCCTCCCAGTTTCTCTCCTATCCCCTCAAATTAATAACCTCTTTTCCTATATTATTGTTACATATATACATATGTGTATGTATATGTACCCACAAATACTTAATTACAACCTTATAAAAATGTATTTGTATACTTTTATGCAAAAATGATTAAAAATCTGTACATTTATCTTTGTTTTTTTAAATAAAGTTTAAAAAAAGCAGAAGTTATATGCTTACGGGATTTCCATGTGTGAATATTATTAAAGACTAGATTGGCAGATGGGATGCATAGACGGAAGCAAAGAGAAAGAATCAGCGGTAAGGGAACCTCACCTTTTATAAATACGGAATTTGTTCTACCTATAGAGCTTCATGTGTAAGGTGGGAAAGGACGGAGAGAAAGGAGAGGGAAGCTTGTGTTATCCATGCAGGTACGTAAGTATATTAATTGGCTATTTATTGATTAGACAACTAATACTTTTTGAAGCCATGGACACAAAGAGTCGGCTTCCCCAACCCTGTGCTTAAAAAAATCGAAAAAACAAAACAACATTCTCTATAATGAAAATTATACTAACAATAATAAAAATTAATTAATATCGTTCTAAAAGCTGACACCACAGTTGTGTCTTCACATAGCATTTTGGTCACATCCTTACTCTGGTCAAATTCCTTAAAACTAATTTGTGTGTGATTTTTTTTTCCAGCTTGGCAAATGACAAAGTCTGTTGGTGTCACCCCGGAATAAAAATATGATAGTAAAGATATGATAACAATTGAATAACAAAAAAACCACCTTCACTTCATGAAAGAACCCTTAACACCTATAGTCATAAGCTGGCTGACAGTTTTCAAGCAGGGAGGGCGTGGAGCTCGAAGGGATGTTACATCAGTGATGCCAGTCCTCAGAGAAGCAACTGATACAGCTGCTGATGGAGAGGTAAAAACTCTCAAAAGTACTGCTTGGTCCTTGCCCTGCCTCTCCCTACCCAGGACATCCTGGGTGACAAGCAAGGGCCTGGTGTATCCTACCTGGCTACTGTACTTTCTCCAATCCAGGGCCAGTAAGAGATCTTTACTGACAGGTACCAGATCCAAGGTGACCCTAAGGCATCATTCTTCCATGATTACACTGTGGTTTTCCACGGAAGCAACAAGAAAGGCAGGCTTAGTCTTCGTCCTACTACGGCCATTACTAAGGCACTGGGGTCTCCCACCCTCTGCACATGACCTTCAGTCATGGGAACAAGAGGCACTTAATGTGGAAAAGTGTCCTGACAGTGGTCCCTAAAAAGCTGTAGAGGATGGGTCCCAGGATCACCTTTAGATTTGAAATTTCAAGGATGTTCAAGTTCCTATATTAAATCACAGGGTGCCTATACATAGCCTATAAATAACCTTCTTAGCCATCTCTAAGTTATTCATAATACCTAGTACACTCTTCATGCTATGAAAATGGTAGCTGCTATACTACATGGCTTAGGAATAATGATAAGTAAAAAATCTGTATGTGTTTAGTGAGCCCACCTCTTATAGGCTGGACTTCATGGTTTGGCAAGCAGGTGACAGTTAGAGCCGTAGGTAGTTGTAATCACACATTCAGGACCACAGATGTGGAAGGCTACTCTATATCTACCATGCTAGCTTGTATCTCCAAGGAAAACATCTGGAGACTCTAAGTACTGAGAACTCTCACAAGGGCAAAAAGGATACCCAGGGTATGTTAAGGATTCCAAAGGTCATGCCTTGGCATATCCAGGCGACAAATGGGCATTATCAGTCCCTTGACTTCCTCTTCACAGTGATGTGCTATTACATGCAACTGTGAACTAAAACTCTTGCTCCACTAAAAGCAGATAGATGATAGATAGATAGATAGATAGATAGATAGATAGATAGATAGATAGATAGATGATAGATAGTAGAGAGGCAGATAGACAGGCAGATAGATAGACAAATACATAGATTAAACAGGAAGGCAGACAGGCAGATTGATACAAATACATAAATAACTTCATGCTCTAGACACCTGTTCTGAGTTTCAGAGTATCCATCGATACTATACCCACTAGTTATTCAACTGGAGGTGTGAAATACACTGGTGCTTGAGATATACAGTCTACCCAGAATGCCTCTGGTTTCCTGTTTCTGGTCTACCTTTTTTTGCTGGTATGACAGATGTTGTTTAACCTATATGCACACTTAACATATGCAGATTCTCCACTTTCCTTATGATCATTACTTAAACAACACAGAGTAACTACTGTCTATGTATTGTTTAAATTTATTAGGCATCATAAATTATCTAGAGACGATGATTATTTATCTCATAAAGACAAGCCATTTAATGGTCTGTAGACAAAGAACAAGAAAGGACATAAAAATACTGGCATCTCCAGGTAGAAGTCACTATGTGATGTAGTGGAAAGCATGCCTGTGTGTATACATGTGTGTGCACACATGTATATGTGTATCTATATGTTCATGTATGTACATGTACGTGTGTGTATATATATGCATGTTATGTAAGTATATATGTATGTGTGCTCACCTGTATGCATGTGTGTCTATCTGTGTATATGTGTGCACAAATGCACGTGTGCACATATGCACACACATATGCAATGTGCCCTTCCATAGGATTAGAGCATATGTGTGTGTGTGTGTGTGTGTGTGTGTATGCAGTTGCAAGGACTACCTCCTAAAACAGAAGCAATGAAAAGAAAAAAGAAAAAAAGAAATCTTCCCATCTTACCACTTGAATTCACAAGAGAGAATTCATCAGATACCAACCTGATGCTCCAGTAACCGATAGATCCTGCTAGTCTCAAGAGACTATTTTACATAAACAGACTCACTCAGAATAGAATCTTCCTACATAGGGTCACGTTAACTTTTCTCATCAGAACCCAGAGGCCTTTGACTTAAAGAGCAATGTATGTTTTCTGTGTAAAAATCACTTCTCAAACAACTGGTTACCACCTCCATTAAAGGACCTGTGCTGAGTCGGCACTGTGTACAAAACTGTACCAGTTATCAAAGAATGTCCCAGCTCTCACAGAGCAGAAAATGTCGCCTAATTAATTCAACAAAAGCATCCCCATGCCCAAGTGGTCCCACCAAGATTCGACCAAAACACCCCAACTTCTTGTTGTACAGTGTGAGCGGCAAGTGATAAAAATGGCACCCGCACCGCAGAACGTGTGAGACTTCTGAGTGCAGAGCCGAAGCTGTTGGCGAGCGAGCTAATGAAAGCCGCAGTGTTTCTGTTGCAGCGGACGCAGCCAGCGCTGCTGTGGACCGATTCCGGGAACGCAGTGCGCAGGTGACTTTACACAGGCCATATGACTCCCTGAGAGGTTGCCCAGCGTACCTGTCCTGGAGACAGTTCATGTTCCTCCGTTTTTCATTTCGTTATCAGCAGACATCTAGAAAATCTAACTACCCTCGTTTCCATCTCGAACCGGCTACAGAAATCAGAGAAAGGAGAGCCTGTGTCCCCTCCCGAATTTACAAAACCGATACCAAGAACAACATTAATAAAAGAGAAACGCGTGTTGATAAAGGAAATACAATTTGGTATTTTTGCCGCAATGAAATTTGCTTTCATTAAAACAGGATATTCCACAGAGTGCCTTGATTATTTTGGTGTGTCTAGCTCACCAATATAAATAAACCTACTGCTTTGGAGCTGGGGGTGGCTGCTATTTTTAAGATGAAAAGATTCAGCTTCTGGATGGCCGCTTTCAGTTAACACAGCTTCAAATGAGTTTAGGAGCTAAGCTATAATGTTTTCTGCATACACCAAATGGCAGACTTCAGGCAGAAACCCAATATATGTTCAGTTAGTATATAATAAACATAATATTTACATGGGCTGTGCACTGTGTTAAGAATCAAAAGCAGTTGGTCTATAAACTGTTATTGAATTCTCGAACATAGCGTCCTAAACCAAGTGATCCATCAAAATTCCAGAAAGATTCACGAGAGAAGACTCTGACCCCCCTCAGAGTGCCAGGCAGCACACGCAGCGGCACATATGTGTGTGCTTGTTGGCATATATGTACGAGTGTGCAAACCTACCTATCCTTCATTTAAAAGCCAATCCCTTTCATCAAACTCCTAACAGTCTCCTTTTATTTTAATGCCCAGGACAATAATGTGGTTGAACACAATGTTATTTTACTTGAAAGGTGTCTCTGCAGTTTTGGAGTAAAACATTTCAGGAAATGTGGGCAAAAGGAAAAATTAAATTCCAGTAGAGAGGGCTCTTCATTTCTTAAGCAATAAACAGAAGACGGGGGTGTGCTGAACAAGCACGCCTATGCGGGAATTTTCTCTCTGCAAAGCCCACTAGTTAGGCACCATCACAGTTCCTTTGATATTTTTACAGTACAAACACGATAGGAGAAATTAAGTTGCCCCAGCAAACTCAGTTTAGAGGAAATTTGTTATGAATAAAATACTGCTGGTGGCCCTAGAACATTGAATTTACTCACCAAATAATATATCAGAAATACCACTTCAGAAGAAATCAGCCCTAAATAATTGATAAATCCGGTTTGTTTAGGAACCCCTTGACCTCTGTAATAGAAAGTAAAAACACATTTCAGTTATTGAAGGCACATATATTCCCTCCGGTAGAGAAGCTTTTAATTTTAAGCTGGATTTGGTAAGAGCCATTTGATAAAGCCCAGAAAAATATTTCCACGTCTGTGGTTGGATTTGGGTCAGCCTCCTTGGGGGGTAGAGGGGGGAGGGACAGCAAAAGATAAATTTGTGACTTGGAAGTTTTTCCTTAACACATAAGACAATAGCAGAGATTTTAAACATTAAGAATGAGGAGAATTCTTTGTCCTTTCAACCCCACCCCCATTTCCCTCTTCGTCACCTCCCCCATCCTTCTTTTTGAAAGGTTTAAATGTCCCTGATGCTAAAACAAAGGAGCAGATAATCAGATAGTCAAAACGCCTTATTTATTAATGGGAGGCACTATTTTTTCGTAAGAGCCAGATCATGTCTGTGGCAGTGTGGGGCCTCTGAAGTTTCATAGGGAATGCAGAGAAACGCTACTCGGAGCATAAGATGCTATTTAAAGTTGTGTTTTCTCTTCTCAAACACCTTTTCTAATGATGTTGTTAAATAACTGGTTTTATTGGCTGCTTCCCTCTGTTGTCAAAGCACACTTCACGGACTGCTGCTCTGGCCCTTTCGATTAAAGAACTCGGCATGAGAGACTCGGTGTTCACACTCTATGATACCACTACCAAAAGTCACCGAAAGCATTAGAAAACACGGCCTTCTAACGCACTCTTAAAGGAAAGGTTCACCTTTACTGTTATGTAAATATATATAAACATTTTTATATGCAGTCAAGTTCCATGGCTCAAGTAGGAAGCTTGTTTTCAGGCTATAAACATCTTGAGCAGCACCCGATGCCATCCGAGATACCTTGCAAGCCTCCCTTGCATTTGGGCATCATTGTATGCCATGAGCTTGGGTGGTTGAGGGGTTGTATGGCTTTCATCATGACTACTAAGAACCTAATTCACCCTTGGTACAGAACAGACGATTAAAATTATCGTTGTCGAACCCCTTGTCCTGACTCAAATGTCAGAGGCAAATGATACTGCGCATGCCTTACCCAGTAACCCATGGCCTACTGAGAAAAATTGAAACTTCCCAGAACTCAGGACTGAGGAAATGGTTGAATCAAGTTTGCCTCACAAGCATAAGGACTTGAAGTCACCCTCTCCCGCAGACTCTTCCTAATCATCGCACGGAACAGGACAGCATGCTCTCTCCTACGTAGCTCTTGTTCATTCTTCACAGAGCACTTGCAAAGTTCCATCAGTGTCTGGATCCTCTGGATAAAGATACGCAGGCAAATATAAGAAAGATGTTTTTACCTTAATGTGGCAAAATACAATGTAGCCAACAGGGGCCTGAGCACTGTGCTTGATGCTTGATTCTGAAGCCACGTTACTGAATGAGAACTGGTATTAAATGTTGCAAAACGTGCATGCGAGCACACACACACATTCACACCCACACACAAACTTGCTCACAGGCACACATGCACACACACACACACACACACACACACACACACACAGCAATGTGAGTGATAGGAACTGAACCTGGGTTCTCTGGGAGAACAGCAAATGCTTTTAATTTCATAACTATATCTCCAAATCCAATCCCAAGAAGTAACCTTCTCGTGTGCCTACCAAATTTGAAGAAGGTGAGAGAGATTTGAAAAGAGGGAGAGCATGTGCATCCCTCGGCATCTGAGAGCAGAAAAGCTCCTGGAGTAACAGATAAGGGAACCGGCCTCTCAAAAGCCTGCAATGCACCAATGCCTGAGAAGCTGAAGCGTTGATGCCTCCGGTCTCTGAGCTTTGTGTTCCACGCTCGGCACAGCTCCATTCCTTGGAATCATGGCTTCTCTTCGCCATCGTGATCGTTTGCTTACATTTGCATTTTGTCCTCGTGAGCTGATTGGCTGAGACTAAATTCTGTGGACCTTTCAATGCACACAGAAAAGAACCTCAGGGGCCAGTGCTATGAACAAGGTCAGTGGCCGTGAATGTAGGTCCGTGGTAGAATACTTGCAGAGCATTGTGAGGTTTTAGTTTCTATCTCTGTGACAAAACAGTCACATAAGGGAAGGACTAGTGTCTTCACCAACTAGGACAGCTACCACAAGAACAGAGCAAAAATGGATGTAATCAGGCGATGGGAAAACCTATTGGTGATAAGCATGTAAAAATCACAAAAACTCAGAACAACAGTTGTAGATTTATGTTAAATTGATACATGATTGGACAGTGGAGAGGTAGGTCAGGGAAAGGCTAGGAAAATGGAAGAGGAGGAGATTCCTGGAGAGATCAAGATGGAGCTGGAGAAAGCAGTCTTCGATCCCGGTGGCCGTAATTGAAGATAGTTTAGATATGAATATTTGTAAGGGATTTTATAGGTCTTTTATCCATTATAGAAGGACAGTTTGTATCTTTCTCTATTATGTTTAATCTTATTGTATAGACGGTTTGTGGATTGAGAGTCTAATATATAAACCTATAATGAAAAGTAACCGGGCTTTGGAGTCATGTTTGTGCTGGGTGGTAGTGGAAAGAAACACGCCAGGGTGGTCGTATCCACCTGGGACAGAAGCAGCAGGGTGGGCAGAGTGAACTGCCTGGGAAGGGAATCGTGTGGAGAGGGCAGCTTGGACCTAGTGACGGAGGCTGTGTGTTTGGCTCTATACTAAAGCGGCGCTGGCCTGGCAGAGAAAGACCTCAGGGGATGATAAAGAGATAAGCCATTTTCTTTTTTTTTTTTCTTTTTTTTTTTTTAATATTTACTGCAAGAGGTGGCACACCAACGTGTTAGGTAAGAATCCACTAAAAAAATTTATGCCTATCCGCCTAAGAATTAGTTAGAAAGATTTTATTTTCTAAGTAAGAGGGAGCCAGTGCCATGTTCTCTCTCCCAATCTCCTCCTCTTCCATTTTCCTAGCCTTTCCCCCACCTACCTCTCCACTGTCCAATCATGTACCGACTTTACATAAATCTACAAAGACTAAGGCAGTTGGTCAAAATCTATTATCCAAAAGCCTTACCTCTAGCTATATGTCCAAAATGTTCAGAGGCAAGATCTTTGAATGTATTTGAATACACTATGTTCATAGTAACATTATTCACAACAGCTAAATATGGAAGCTACCTAAATGTTTATATCACACATATATGTACACACACATGTACATTAATATATATACATATATATGTATATGTGTGTGTGTGTGTATATATATATATATATATATATATATATATATATATATATTATACATCTTGAAAAAAAGAGAGTCTGTCCTATACCACATCATCAATGATCCTTTAAGGCACCATATTGAGATAAATTATCCAGTTACAAAAACATACAAATAGCATATACACTATTCCACTTTTGACTCCTCCATGGAGTCAAGATCACAGTGATAAAACAGTATAACTTTGAAACCAAAGGGCAGAGGAAAGAGAATGAAAGTTGGTGTTTAATAAATAGCAGGTTTTCAATGTGGAAATGTGAAACAGTTTTGGACCCAGATCCAGTGATCTTGTGTAACAGCGTGGATGAACAATGTGAATGACACTGAACTACACTCTTAAAATAGAGGGTAAATTATACACACTCTACTACAATAATTTAAAACAGTACCAAAGCCACTAGAATGTAATGTTACAAATCAGCAAACCCAATACTGAGCAGATTATCTTGGGCCAATACTAATCTGTCCATCACTAGTCTGTCTTACGTAGTGTTTTTTGCTTATTTCTCTTTTTTCTGTCCCGTATGTGTTTATCCATTCATTTGTATATGGGGAAGTTGTCTGTGTAAACGTTCATTTATGTGTCTGTGTGTGATAGCATTTATGTAACGCCATATATGTAAAGGTCAAAGTATAATTTACAGTACCCAGGACTTTCTGCCATGTGGCTTCAAGAGATTAAAGCCATGAAGCTTGGCAGCAAGCACCATTACCCACGGAACCATCTTCTTGGCCCTTCTGTTCTCTGTGAGCTCAGTACTGTAGCCTCATCTAACACTGACAGTGTCAATGGGTTGTACAATTATTATTCTCTCTCTCTCTCTCTCTCTCTCTCTCTCTCTCTCTCTCTCTCTCTCTCTCTCACACACACACACACACACACACACACACAGTACCATTACTGGATGTTTGCAAAGATTGGTTTCTAACAACTGACTTTTTTTTTTTCTCTGTTTTCTAATACTTTTGCTGGGTACAGATGTTTGTGCTATGAAATTCGTACATTAATGTTCGTCCTCTTTGAAGACACTGGTATTCTTTGGTTTTATGTAAATTGTTTAATAATATGGGTGGTGTAGTTTTATCAGATGTAACAGGTCAAGGGTTAGTGATGTGGGAAAAGATTCCACTGGTCTCAGAAGGCTGAATGTACTAATCTGTTCTGTCATCTTAATTCTAGCCGATACTAATACGCCACAACAAACTTATCTTTCCCTCCTTGTGTCAATGTATTAATAGCCTGTGCACATATAGTATGGCATAGTTACTACAATCTTGACTTGAATTCATAAATAAGTAGGTGCTCTATTGCCCAAGACCAAATCCAAACAGAACAGAAAGAAAACCGACTAACCAATCTAAGCATTTTGTTTTTAATGGTTTAATCCTTGTCTTTTTCCCCTCAGTTTATTTAACCATTACTTATTCTTCCCATCCTAAAAGATATACCTGCTTGAATTAAGATCAAATCCTTCTTTACAGAGGGGCGTACTTTTCATAATCTATCTGGCAACCTCGTCAATAATTGTGTGATTGCCATTAGGACGTCAAACAAGCAATCTCTATGTTTTATTTTCTGGTGCCAATTTGGCTGAACAAAGATCAAATTTAAAGTATGATCTGGGAATTTTTCACAGCTTTCCAAGACCCTCCATCCCTTGACCAGAGGACCATTGTGCCTAGTGACCAGCCTGAAACTTGTAGCTTAATCACTGTCCTGAGGCCTGCTTACATTTTATACCTGTCATTCACTCAACAACTCCTTTGTCCTGAGAAGACCTTCCTCTCTGCCCACAAGCACCAGGTTACGAAACACAGTCACTGCGAGGAGCCTTCAGAGCACGGCGCCACGTTTGGTAAGAAAAGCTCGCTGCAATTTTCATTTTCTCAATCCCTACGTCTTTAAGTTTCATCAAAAAAAAATTCTTTTTGCTAGAATGAAATGAGTTCCTTACTCTAAAAAACATGAGACAGCTCAATTTAGTCTAAAAATTCTTCTCGCTCATTTTAAATCGCATACATTATATTTATGTGCTATTTCTATGCTCCTTTGATCTGCATATTCTACTTTTATAACTAAAAAGAATAAGTAATGTGAATAAACACACCGCACTCCTTTGCGAATTCCCATTAAACGCCTATGAGTATGGCTTCCATGCAGGCTTCCTGGGTTGACCGATTCATATGAAATCACCTTGGCCCCACAAGGTTCCTTTCCAACCAAAGTCTAGTGGTTCCATGTCTAACTCTTTTCATTTTTTTTTAATTTGCTTCATTAGGAACTATACCTAAGGCCTGTGTGTGCTTGGAAAGTGTTCCGAAACTGGTCTGCATGCTTAACCCTTTGTTCTATTTATTCCGAGATAGACTCTGGTCAACTCCCCTACAGTGGTTTCGAACTCCCTCTGTAGTACAGGCAGATTCTGGCCTTGTGACTCCTCTGCTTTGACCTCTGGAGTAGCTGAGATTTCGGACTTCAGCCCCGAGGCCCTGCAATGTCTAATTCCCTGTTGGATATTCTTACTTGAAATGTCCACACTGCCTTCCCTAGATGCCCCTTCAAAGTGTGAACACACCTGCAGTCGATTCAGCAAGTCTGCCCTGCAGTAATACCCCGATGCTTCCAGGCACCCGGCGGGCGTGCCTTTGACTCCTCAGCAGAAGTCCCATCCCCTAACATCCGGTACGTGCTGCCCACTGGCTGCCAGGGTCTATTTCTGACATTTCTAAAAATGTCCACTTTCCCATTTTCATTGCCATTCTAATCCAGGTTCCTTTATCTGTCACCTGGAGTCATAAACCGTTGCCTTCTATATCTCCTTGTTCCTGCCCTGCCACACTCCTGCAGGTGACAAGCCTGCATTCTGAGCGATACGGCGGGGGGGGGGGGGGGGGGGGATGTGATTTTCTGCATTATGTCAAACCACGGCTCAGAGTGCTCATGGGTTCCCATGTGACTATCTCAGATTCATTCATTTATTCAACACAGGGCATTTATTAAACATCTGCTATACCAGTACAGTCCGCAACCCAACACTCTAGCCAGCTCTCCTTCACCAACCCCTATAACGCACACTCTGTCTCATGACTGTACTAGCCTTTTCCGGCCTCTGCAGCACATCCTGACCCTTCCTTCATCACCAGTGCTCTATTCTTTAAACCAAATAATGTCTGTCTGATTTTCCTCCCACATAATTGCAGCCTTTAATGATGTCAGACTTCCCTGCAAAATACCTTGTCAGTTACGTCCAGTTTACTATCTACTCCTTAGGGATTGGCACAGTTTCCCACCGGGATTTCAAGCTTTATGAAAGAAAAGTGTCCCATCGGCCCTTCCTTTACTGTTTTCAGGATGACAGGACCATCCCTGATACAGAATAAACATATGAGTAACTTCCTAGTTCCCTCCATCTACCCTGCCATGCTCATGATTATACAAAATTGCCAAAGACTTTACTCACGAGTATCTACTTCAACTATATTGAGAGAAACAGAGGCAAACCAACGGTGTTAATAATTGTCGAATAAGAGCCTAAAGTGTTCCGGGAGGAGCTGCAGCTGGATACCTCCTGAAGAAATCGTTTGGCAAGAGACAAACTATGTTTCTAGATAATTGGACACCTTAGAGATAAGGCACGCTCTAGTAGAAGACCGTGTCCCATAATGAATATAAATTCTAAACTTTTGAACTAAGGCATTTCTGATTATTGACCATTTTCAAGACTGGATTAACAGAGTGGGTGAAGTTATCTACAATGGTCCCAGACAAGGGGTCTTGGCTTCAACTGGAGGCTGATTTTGCATGTGTGGACACTGCCCCGAAGAGTCTGGAGATTCTGAAGAAAAATACAGGAATGAAAATCAGAAATCGCATTTACTGCTTGACTGAAAAGAAGGGAGACTTACAGGGTGGGAGTTACCCATGCCCTTGGCCGGGAGACAATTGTATCAGAGTGTTCTGTTTTGTTCTGGCTGGATAGAGTCTACTTATCAAAAGCAGGAAATTGCATTTAACTGGATCAGTAGGATGCTAGGGAGGGGCTGGTCTGGTTAGGAGGGTGGAGGTGGGAGGGTGGGAACACCAGGGCAGAGAACAGGCAGTACCGGAGCATCATGGGACCTGCAGCCATCAGGAGATTGGCAGGACCCAAAACTACATTTGAAAGAAACACACACACACACACACACACACACACACACACACACGGGGCTGAAGACAAGATGTGAGCAGGCATGTCTTATCCAGATGCGAGGAAACTGAAAAATGATTTTTCTCATCTGGAGGGAACAAGCTCTACAGAAGTGCTGAAGTATGCTCACCAGCTCCGCACTGTGAGTGCTGACGTGACGGTATTAGAACTGAGCTGTCTCCTGCCAGGTCCTAGGCATCTCTGGTGCAGGGAGCGCTATGTGCTTGGACAGGGGCTCGGGAGGAACTAAAAGTAAAGCATGGTTTTAGCTCGGTTTTCTCTTTATGATCGGTTGATGATGGGGGAGTAAGAGCTTTGAAGACCGTTTGCTGTGCGTGTAAAGGCAATGAGCTATTGCAAAATTTTAATATGCCAAAGATAAAAGCCATATCACACTTATTTATTCTTCAGTAGACAAAAAACAAATAAGCATTCATTGAATCCTTATGATACAATTCGATCTAGCTACATACAATTCACCGAAATAGGTGATTTTTACATGGCAAAGAAAAAAAAAGTGTTCAGAATGCCTAAGGGTCACCCATTTAAAATGGGTATAAAATGAGTATGTGTGTGCACATCATGAATGCACACCTGTGTGTACAAAATGTAAACTTTAAATATAAAATAGCATATAGACCCTCGTGCACAAGAAAGCATGGACTTTTCTAGAAAGCAAAACAATACAAGAGATTATTCCTAAAACTACAGGTATGAGTCTGTGCTGGAATGTTGCCATTATTCATGGCTTCAATGGTCCTGTACCATAAGCTACTTTACAGCTTTTATTCTGCTGCGATGTGGCAGTGTAGGTAATAATTGAAATATGGAGACGTGTGCTTGAGTGCTTCAGTTCCTTACTCTGCCTTAGTATGGTAATCTTCCAATAAGGAAGCCACCAGAGTGCTGGGGGTTTGTGGTTAGAATTTCATCTTCTATAATCACGTTGAAGAATTATAAATCAGAAAATAAACCAATTCAACTAGAGGTCTGTCTTCATTTAGAAAACTTCTGTATTTGAGAGTGGTATACACATACTCGACTCCATGAGCTTCCAGAAGCACCAAATACAGGGGTGAAGATTTTAAAGCGGCAACCAAATCAGGAGAAAGGCCCATGAAAATGTGATGCTGGTCTCAGATTTAATATTGCTTCAATGTGGTTTTTAAAAATCTTAGTATTTGCTCAGGTAGAATGTTACAGAGTAAAAACTCCATTTTGTATTATAACATTTTCAGTAAGATTTGGACTTCTTTAAGTATTTCATTGGGAGTACCTAAGCTTAACAGTTTTATTCCCTTAAATCCCAAACAGCACTGGTTGAACATAGTTAATGTACCAACTGCAATTATCCAACTGTCAAAGGCTCAACTCCCAACTGTCGATAAGCTTCATTTAACTAATTTGAGAAGGCGGAAGTTGGGCATTTTTTTTTTCCAGGAAGGCTCCTTTCCTTATTTCCTGTCAAGAGAGCCAAGTTGTTAGACCTATGGTTAAAGGGGCTCTTTGTAATTGAGCCAGGGAGTCTCCAAGTGAACAGTTCTCACGGGGTGGGGAGTGGGGGTGGGGGTGGGGGAGGAAGCTTGACACCAACCACTGAAGGAAGTAATCAGAGCGCAGCCAATGTGAGTGTGAGCCTGCCTGCCGCCTGGATGGTCATTGGCTGCATCTATTTTATGAAGCACAGTCTATTAAGACCTTGGCTGGCCTGCCCATGGCTGCCTGGTGCTTCCTTCTCAATGCCTGAACACAGAGGGCCAGAACCCGATCAACCATGTTATATCGATAGCATTCTCACACCAGGTTGTGTAAATTGATCTTTTACAATTTCTCTCGGTGACAGTCTCTGTAACCAACAAGATAAATCATTCCTCCCGTGGCTTTTTTATTGATTGCTGAGACCTGTATAAAAATTACTCTGCTCCAGCTGCACGGTGAACGTCGTCGTGAAAGAGGACTTTTTATTTACAATCAAAATATGTTTGGGCCTAGATCAAGCAAAAGATTTACTAGCTCAGGAATTCCAGACTCCAAGAAGACCAAAAATTAGAAACTCTCCTCCACCAAAACCCAGGCATGGAAGATTCAGGAGACATAAGGAGTCTTAAATTGAGACAGCCATATTTCTGAAACAGAGGGATCTCCTCGCATTTGATTTTAAGATAAACAGACAATAGGAAGCCATCTGACTAAAAGGGAGGGCGTGGGACACAAAAGGCCATAACTGAACAAACTCCCCCCCCCCTGCTTTCGAATGGCTCACAGGCTTCTGCTTCTACTAGATGAATGGAAGCCCCATTTGGTAGCCCAGACAAGATCAGAAACAGGACAATGGGCCACCCCAGGTATTTGGTGTATTTAAAAAAAAAAAGTAATTTACATTATTTCGTAAGCTGAAAAATGATAGTCCATTCTCCCTTAATAGTAACTCTAAGTACTTGGAAAATTTTATGTGATCTAAAGACAAATAACATCTTTCAATATTTCATACAAATGACATCTTGAAATGGAAAGGGTTTTCCCCGTTCCATCTTTATCTTCAATTAAAGAAGCAAAGAGGCATTGTTTGGGGGGGGGGGTTAGGGTGAAATGTGTGTTTGTATCTGCTCTAATTTATTTCAAACAAGTTTTCATTGGGGTGCCTAATTTTAAATCAGCGGCCACTAAATGTTGTTGCTTCCCCCTATAGAGACCTTTTATTTATTTTTTAACGCAGAGGAAAACTGTTACACATTTTTTACATCCTCGCATAAGAGGAGCCGCTGATATTTATAAAATAAGGAGAATTATCCCCACTTCACCCTTTGCAAAATTCACATCCCACGCCACCCCTGGAGGCGGGTATTGCCTTACAACTCAAATAGCGTTTCGCAGACTGAGAATCCTTTTGTAGGCATCTAAGAGCCGAGACAGAGATAGTTGCTTTTGTCCTTTCCCCTTGAGCTCGGTCTCTCTGAAGCTGTGCTCTTTATGTGAGTTTTAGAGAAGGCCCTTTCAATGGAACCAGCCTGGGTAGGTGGGGGGTGACACAGAAGGGGCTGTCTGGCCCAGTGTCCTCACTGCCTTGACCCAGAGGAAGAAAGGCAAGCATGTGGAAGAGTGTGACTTAGAGACTCCCTCGCCTGGAAGGATGGTCAGGAGCACACTAGGGCCACACCACAAGGGTGCTACCAGTAGGGCAGGCAGGAGGCATATCCCTGGCTCCAGAAGCAGGCTGGGAAGGGACAGCTGTGCTCCCAGGAACGCCTTCTTTTAAGGAATCATTTACAAGTGTCTTGCCTGAGACTGGCTCGAAGCTGCCTGCTCTTTCCAGCCTGTGACCCCGTGGATGCCTCCCAGCTCCCACGGGGCAGAGCCTGTTGGCACTAAACAGTTGGTGCCTGGAGTTCTCGGTGGGACTTTGTGGGTTCTTCCCCTGATCTATATCCAAGGAGTCTTAGTCAACACTGTCAGTGGCAGTGAGGACTTTTGAGTCTCCTGTGCAGCGTGGGAAGAAACGATCAGGCGTCCCATTCCAGGCACATCCTCTCCATTTCTCCTCGCCCGCCTCTGCGACACGTCTGCTGCCTCACATTGTCAGTGATTGTGGGAAAGGGCCGCCAGTCTTTCCGCAGCTCCAGGCCTCCCTAATGAGGGAACAATCGTCCCGGCAGGGAGCAGGCGACCGGGTCAGTGAGCCCCGCACAATGCCCTGAGGTCCCCGCAGAAAAGGCCTGGGAGCCAGCAGCGTTTCTTCCAGATCACCTTGCTGGAACTTGGCGTGGCAGAAGTCAGGCAACAGGAACAATAGCTGGGTGCAAGGGTGATGCTAGGGAGAAGCCGAGCTAGGTTCCCCGAGGTGCGCGTGAAGAATAGAGCAGTGAGCCTGTGTCATAGAGCCCCCAAGGGCTTAGATGGAGGGGTCGGTATGCCTGAAAGGCTGCAGCCCCATCCCGCCCAGTCCCTGCCCTGAAAAGAAGCAAACACCCCAGCCTGGCGAAGGGCTCTCTTCCAGAAATCTTTCTTCCTTTTTGACTTTTTTTTTTCTTTTAAAATATATTTTGGTCCAGATGCCGTATGGGCTGAGAGGAGAAAATGGTAGAAGTTGTGTCTCCCCTGAAGGCAGACACACATTATCAGTCAAAATACCCTTTGAACCCTTGTGAGCCAGAACTTCTTAGAGAGGTGAGCACCCACCCACCCCCACCCCCACCCAAACACACTTTTTTTTCAACTTTAAAGAATGAAATGGTACAGGGTTGCTCTTTCTGATATTATTTAATATTGATATAGTCTCCTCTCTACCCTCAACCAGAGACTAGAAGGTAGCAAGCTTAGGGATGAGGGGGTAAAGAGAAAAGCTATTTCGTTTTAACCTGAAACCTTTAATGTAAAATTATGTGTTCCAGTAACACCAACCTAGAGCCAGATACCTGGTTTTAAAAGCAGAACTTGAGAGGTTTAGCAGGCACTGGATGGCCGAACTCTTTGGATAATTACACGATCCCTAAACCTAAGAGTTTAAATTAAAGGGGTCACAAGAGTTGGCTGCAGCTAATTACCTAACTCTTTTGGAGATCAGAATGAACTATGGGAGAGTCAACCATCTGCTCAGGACAGGTGAGAAGACACTCCCACGACGGAGTACTTAACATCACCATCACCCGATGGATCTTCCCAATCTCTACATCAAATCTCAACGTTTACACAAAGCTCAACCCATTCAGCTGAAAAGGAGATACCCAGTGTTTTCAAATACTTCCCACCCTAATGTTTCCCAGTGCTGCTTGGGGAGCCATGGAGGGACAGTGCACAGGTGCCGGCTTACTGATGAAGCCCTACTCCCACATACGGGAAGCCGAGAAACAAGAAATGCGCAGAAGGCAAGAGGCCAGGGTGACCCACTAATTCCTGCTCCTCTGCTGACCCTACCTTAACTGAGCAGGGTAGTTCAGTAGCAAGGCCCTGTCCTTTGGTGTGTATAAGGCACAAGGACACAAAATAACCAGGGAAGAGGAAACAACAGACAATTCAAAGGGTTTGCCACAGGAGGAAGAAGTAGCCCAGTGATAGGGACAAAAAGGGAGTGGATGGGATTCTCCTTTTCTGCTGGGGGAACGGGGGATGAATTTCTGGGTGCAGGCTACATGCATTATGTTGGGCAGGGTAACCTGGTCGCCTGCTTCCCGCCAGGATTGGTTACTGGGTTTAGGGTAAACTGAGGGCTTTGTGCTTAATTAATTTTCCCAATGGATGTCTGAGCCAGGGTACATATATTCCCTGACTTTTTCTACTAAGAGTTTGGAGTTTCTTGAACTAAAAAGAAAACAAAATGGAGCTATGGACAACCCCCAAATGCAGCTTAGGAGTCTATGCAGACCCACAAAATTAGATCAGTGCTATTCCTGAACGCTTTCGAAGAAAGCTTATTTCTGAGGTAAGTTGGATTGAGTTCCCTGTTAATCTGATTACCCCTGAACATGTGACTTGTTCCTGAGGGTGGGTAATAATTAACTCCTTGGGCCAAAGAGTTACTGAAAAACTATTTGGAGGGTAAAAGAATGTGGTATATGTTCTAAATTAGGGCTCACACCCTTCATGGTTTTCCCAGTGATTCCTATGAAAATCATATGTCTCTATATTTGACTGGGAAGAGAAGCCCAGGGTCTCTTTGAGACTGAGAACTACTCACAACAGTATCCCAAAGATGACGCCTTCTGCAAAGACAAAATGTCTTTACCATGGACATGAAGGAGGAGCTGGAACTTCAGATGGTATTATTGTCCTAGCTCTAGCCTATTGTTTTCTGTGAAGATGGTGTTGCTTTCCAGAAACATGCCCTACTGCCGAACTCCCTCACTGCCCCAAACACTCATGTTCGAAACAGTACTGTCTGCAGCCACAACCCACTCTGTTTGCCAACCACTGGCGGAAACGACCTTTTTCTCTGACAGTTCTTGACATTTTGCTTTGTTATACTATTATTACTTGGAATGGCTTCAGGAAAAAGTTGGAGAATCAAATAAACTTCAAGGATATGTTAGAGTTAATGTCCCCACACGCTCTAAACCCCGGCTTCCGAAGATGTGACTGGGTGGCGGAGACCATGAATGGCCTGCCAACAGGACAGGGTCCCTGAACGTGCAGAAGCCTAAGCTTAGTTCAAAAACATGTAAAATGAGCCCGAGGTGTTTCTGTCAGTGTTCAGTGGCACTGCAGCCGTGGTGCCGAACACACAGTGTGGACTTCCCACCACCCACGCCAGCAGGCAGCTCAGCACCCACAGTGGCTTTCTGAAACACGTGGACTTGGCAGCCGACTATTGTATGGTATGAACTGAAGTGTTTAGCTGTACACACAGAGCTTTCTGCTCATGTAAAAACATAATTCTCTACTTATGGAAAACAGAGACTTTCAATAGTTTTCTACTGTCGTTCCTCAGCATGTACCTCAAATCAGTGTGTCTTTTAGTTCATACTGTGCTAGAATATTTGATCTTTAAAATTGCTATTTGAGTTGCCGACTTCTGTTGCATTTAAAAATAATTTTGTTCGATGAATTTTGGCTTTAGGTTAGGACAGGATTTCTAAAATAACCCAAAGCTAATACTGCCATATTTTACTATGTGTCTATGAAAAGTAGCATTATTCTGAGAACTGACAATCATAAACACAAGAGCAGCCATCTTAGAGAGCTCTGTGTTTGATTGAGAGATCCTACCTCATATCAGAGAGCTCTGGGCTTGATTGAGAGATCCTGCCTCAGTGAATAAAGTGAAAGAGTCACTGAGGGTCATTATGACTTAAACCTCAGGCCCCTCCAGACCTGTGCACACACATTTATATGCACCACAGATATGCATTCACATGCATACACACATGAGATCATGTATATGCATACATGTAAACCAGACATTCATAAAAATAGAAAAGTCAACAAGACTTTAAAGCCAGAGCACTCCCTTCTAATTATCACACTCTTCTTCATCTCACACCATTTAAATGCACACGAGTTAGGAAAGCAAGAGGGTTCCCTTTTCCACTGCCCATCCCCTAGGGAAAGGACAAGATCCACGTTTGGATTCTTCAATGATTCCATTCAGTTGTTTCCCCGGGAAAGCCTGAATGACTTCTCTGTTCTCCATTTCCAAGCATTTGGAATGATGCATTTTAAAAAGAAGCGGAAATACAATAAAATAAATTATTATTCGAACCTTGCATTATAAGCATGTCACACGTTCCTAAAGGGTTGTTTGTGTATAAAGGGGTAATAAAATGTGGTGTGTGGAAGAAAGAATCACAGCCTGGAGGCCCTGTTGCTGGGAGTGCTGAACAATGGGTACCCTCTGAGGAGTCTGCCTCTGCCTCCTCACTATAAGCCTTTGGGTAAATCCCTCAACCTTTCTAGGTCTCAGTTTCCTCACCGGCAAAATGGTGGTTATTATAATAGCCCTCTTACAGGTATTTTTGTGAATAACAATGATTACAAATGAATGCAAATCTTGTGTGTGTTAAGAATGACATCCAAGTGCTGAGAAATAGAATAAGCCTGTAGTTCACAATACCTTCCCGGGAACGACAGAAAGATGCCAAAAGCATGAAAGATAACAGGAATTAGGGGCCACCAGGCAAATTAGAATGAAGAGAAGTCTTTAGAAAAAAAGTTGATTCAATCATTAAGGAAAAAATGGCGATATGGAGAGAAGAGACCAGCCTTTGTTGGTTTTCTATTTAAATCACTGTCAGACAAGACTTATAACAGAGTGTGTGATATAGTCAATATTCATCAAAAGTTTCTGTAGAAATCCCAGGTAGGTTTTATACTGTCCATTTGGATGTATTCATAAAGTATAGAAATGGCATTATATACAAAAATGTAGAATGTCTTGTTCGGCTTCTACGACACATTTTATTCCATGACCAAAAGACAGTTTCACACCTGGTCTTCGACACTGTGGCAGGACCTAGTAATGGTTAACTCAATGTACTCGATAATGTTTTCCTTTAGTTCGGGCTGACAGTGATCAAAGTCTGCTTTTACTGTATAAGAGGATAGAAGGAGTTATTTGACGTGCAACAGCTTAGAGTTATGCATTCAACTTTACACTGGAAGAATGGAAACATTCAGATTTAAAGTCCATCACACAAGCTACGTAAGTAATGTATTTTATATGTAATCTCAGAGATGAAAGTGACAGAGTATATCATTATGTTTATGGTAAGGTGTTACCTTTCACAGTCCAGAGACAGAAGTGCTACCAGTTACTCAGGGTGTATGAAAAGCTGCGTAGAGGAGGAAGGCTGTCCACATTTCCTGAAACTGTCAAGTAATAAATACAGTTATCCAACTCAGATATGGGAAAGTGCTTACTCAGCAAGATGCAAACACTGAAAATCCTGCAGGACAGTTCATCTGGTAGGTGGCTATATGAATACTTTTTAAAAAAAAAAAAATCAGAAGACACAATGCAGTACCACAAGAGGACTGCTACTTTTCCATTCTGGAGTAGCTTTCAGGAGTGTGGCTTTCAAAAAAAAAAAATACCAGGGCTAGAAAGGTGTCTCAGAAGTTAAGAACTGTTTCTCTTCCAGAAGACTTGTCTTCCTCTGAAACCCACATCAGGCAGCTCCCAACCACCTGTAACTCTAGGGCATCCAACAGCCTCTGATCCCCATGGTTACTTGCATACTCATGGTACACATAAACTCAGGAGGATGTACACACACAAGCACATGCACACACACACTACATATAAGCTTAAAATAACAAGCCTCCTTTAAAGTCTCAGGTGTAAAGAATCACGAGTGGATTTTTTAAACCATTATTTTACCAGAAGATATAACTATAAGAATAATTACCAGAGCCTACCTCAGTGTATTGTCCAGATGGGAACAGCTCTAAATGTACCTCACTGCAGCAATCAGTTACATAAAGTGGGGCTTGTAAAGACAATGTATCAAGATACAGCTAACAGGGAAAAAATGCTGTGGTACCATAGCTGCTGAAGATGTAATTAAAACATGCTCCATACAAAAGAGGCAAGAAGCAGTGAACAGCGTGGGTTTCCATTTGGAATAAAAATGTACCAGGCAAGACAGACTGGATTTTACTAAAACTCACAAATATTCTAACAACAGAGGGCTTGGGGTCCTGGGGGCAGCAGGCAGTTTGTCCCACAAATCTTCACCCAGTGATCAGAAGTGAGAGGGTCACCATCTCAAACACCCTGGTCACCTCAGCAGGGGCAGAGTGCTGAGAGCTGCCCTCTTGGTGTTGCAAACTCTTGTCACTGTCACTCTAAGTACTTGAAATGAGATGAATGTAAACTAATCTCAGAGACAATTTTCAAATAACAATATGAATAAAAGAATACAGAAGGTCTCAACTTTATATTGATTTCACAATATACTGGTGACTCTTTAATATCATAGGTTAAAAAATTTTTTTACCTGTTGTTTTGTTTTTGTTTTCTGTTGTTGTTAGTTTGTTTGTTTGTTTTCAATGTGCTACTCAAAATGTTTTAAATAACACATTTGACTCAGAGTTGTGCAGTGTGAACCAAAGTATTCCATGATGTACTATGCTAGCAACTGCATACTGTGCTTCTTCTAAGAGACCACACACACACACACACACACACACACACACACACACAAGAGGGGGGAGAGAGAGGGATAGGGAGGGAAAGAGGGAGGGAGGGAAGGTGGGAGAGAGAGAGAGAGAGAGAGAGAGAGAGAGAGAGAGAGAGAGAGAGAGAGAGAGAACAGAGAGAGGACAGGGAGAGAACAGAGAAATGTAATTCTGAAATTCCACAATTAGCCCAGAAAGCAGCCAACTAAACAGCTGGTAAGTGGTCCTAATAAATTCCACAGGAAAAGAGAGTAGAGAGGAGACTTGGTGAAAAAATATGTGAAAAGCTCAAGATCTAAGCAACTTGGTTCAACATGTATACAGGTAATGCCATAGAGATTGAGCAGGTTGTAGCTATGTATGTAAGAGTGTGTGTGTGTGTCTGTGTGTGTGTGTGTATGTGTGTGTGTGTGTGTGTGTGTGTGTGTGTGTAATGACAATTAAT
Organism: Micromys minutus; assembly: GCF_963924665.1. Lineage (NCBI taxonomy): Eukaryota > Metazoa > Chordata > Mammalia > Rodentia > Muridae > Micromys > Micromys minutus. The sequence goes on from NC_137974.1 coordinate 83,951,732, forward strand.
TTAAAAGGATGACAGGAGTTTGAAAGAGGGTGAGGAGGGGTACTCAGGAAGGTTTGGACTGGAGAAAGGGGAGGGAAAATGATGGAACTGTATTATAATCTCAAAATACACACACAAAAAAGTAATTTCTTGAAATGGAAGGTAGCTCTTTGAGCTTACATTATAGCCAGCTGATGGAGGGACAGATATCCCATGTGTTAAAAAGTATAAGCAAAAAAAAACAAAATTAAGAGAAGCCAGTTTGAGGGGAGGGACTAGACATACCCGTACAACACAGACAGACACTTGAGAAAATGAAATTCATTTCGCTGTTGAACCGATTCTGATATGGGCAACTCCATGCTTCACAGTGAGAAGTTACAGGTCCTTACTATTGATAGAAAGACTGATTGATTGGTGGGTATCTCCTCCTGAGGGGAACTGGTAGGTTGGTAAATGTATGAGGGGAAGCAAGTACATCCCTGCATACTGAAAAACCCAAAATTAAGTTCCAAAAGCTTTATCATCCTTACTGCTACATGACAGGACCTTGTGGGGCTTTAAACTCCCTCCTCTTACCTTTATGTGAGATCATTTAGGAGACACAGATAAGGCCAACCCCGCAGCCCAGGGAAGAACCTGGGCATTTAGTAACCATTCTTGGTGTCCAGCCTCTGAAGGTAAGACAGTAGATCATCCTTTGTACATTCCAAGAGTAACTTCTGTGAGTGGCTTGGTCTCTCGTTTCTTTCCTTAGTCCACCTTCGAAGAGGGGGTGGATTGCTGGCCCCTCATAGGTGTTCTGTAGAAATCTACCGAGACTGCACAAGAAGAACTTGTACAGACCACCCTGTGTCCTCAGTTACTAAACTCAATCTCTCTGGCCATTTTCCAGCTTTCAGTGACGACCCAACTCCCTGCAGATTCACCAATCTCCTGCTGGCTTGAAGACATATTGGTAGCATTTTCTTCCTCTCTACTCATCCTCAGCTCTCCCCTGTAAAGAGAACACACTCCCCTCATGTCTGCCTAAGCCACCGATGTGGCAGGAGAGAAATACAAAGGCTTTCACGTCTTTGCAGCTCTGTCTCTTAAATTAACACTCCACTTTTGAATGTAAGAAAGCAAACTACTGCTCAGAGTTTTAGAAGTGAATAAAACATTAAATAAAAAAATGAGAATGGCTTTGACAAGTTTCCGTGAATGAGACAGGAGACATGAATCCCTCCATATAACTGTGTGCCTTTGAAAACGGTTTTGCCAACTTTCGAATGAATGGACAATTTTTGCTTCATTCCTTTTGAATTTATAAATTAATATTTTTTAAGAGATGGGGTTAATAAGCAGGTGAGTTAAAACACAATAAAACCTATTAAGGTTCCCTCCGTCAAACCCCACCCACCCATTTTGCCATATAAAACTTAGAGAGTTGTAACAAAAACAACAGCATCATGCAAGCCTGTATTTATTTGTATTTCCTTAGCTCACCTGCTCTTTAGTTTCAAATTATAGACAACAAAGACACACCTGAGTGGAGTTTCCTGAAGGCTAAGGAATCCAACGTTCACCCAAAATGCTGAGGGAACTTTTTTTCTGCAAGTGACTAAACAACACACCTTGGGTGCAGATATTCCAATTGTTTCAACCTTGGGATTGGAAAGATGTGTCTGAGTTCTTCTTCTCCTTAATCACAGACACCTGGTGATTTAACACACTGGACTTACGGATGCCCTAATTCTTTGAAGGCTGTAAGGAAATGGCTGTACAATTTAGACAGTTGAAAAAGTACCTCTGATATGTAAAAGAAATATCCAACAGCCACAGTGGCAAGGGAGGATGGATCTCCAAAGAGCTGAGTCTTCTGGAGCCTCAAAAGGATCCCAAGAATAGGTGAAAGTCGTATGTGTAAAATAAAATGGAGACCCTCAGGATCAATTATTCTATTACTTTGTGTTTTAAAAAGTAAAGTTTTTGATCAAGTGTTTTTTTTTTTTTTTTTTTTTTTTTTTTTTTTTTTTTTTTTTTTTTTTGCCTCTCTCCCACCCCTGCCGTGAATGGTCTTTTATAAGACCATTGAGACAAAATACATATGCTGGCAGAAAATGCAAATACGGAGGGATCTTATCCTCAACAATCTAAATTTGTCTCTCTTGAAAGATAAAGATCATTTTGAAGTTGAAAAGTCTATGATTTGAAGTAAGATCCTCATTCAGATGTGATTGCTTTATAGCGTTAGCCCTGGTCAGGGTGATTTCCGTTCCTTCTATATTTTCCTTCAGCTATAAGAAAGCTGTTTATGCAGATGTGAAATTGTTGCTACTGGGGAATCTTTTCAACCATGTAAGGTTGCAGTGTTAAACTCCCATTCAAGATCAAAACTCCACATTTTCACAACCAGCAGACATCTGAAAGTCACGCTTCACCATCTGTGTGGCTGCCTTCTTCAGCTCCCATCTTGATCTTGCTGTCTCAGAATTGGAAAGAGGGGAGGGGGCTGGACTTAAAGTGAGTACAATTTATAAGGACATTAAATATTTACCAAGTGTTTTCCTCACGTTTGTGCTTCCAAGGACCAGAATCCGGTTCCCAGTACCCATGTCTCCCAGTTTCATAACCTCCTGGAACTCTAGTTCTGTGAGATCTGGCGCCCTCTTCCGGTCTATGTGAGCACCTGTATAAATGGTACACAACACATACATGTGCGCATGCTTCTGCACCACCAGGTAAAGGAGGTTATAAATTACTAAAAGTTCAAGCCCACATATCTATGGACAGCCCAATTGCTTCTCTGGTCAGCTTGGCAATTCCCTCAGCTTTTCTCTCAGGCCTCTAGAATCTGAGGTAAGATAGTCGGAGAAGGAGATCCTGGGGACAGCGGGAAAGACAGCAGCCATTGTGAAGAAGACATTGTTGACTCAAAGAAGAGAAGAAATTATGAGTTACACTCAAAAAATGTCACTCTCTGCTCCTTGGCTTGTCACCCTTCAGTATCACCCTCTCTTCTGAGGCCTGTCCTCCGCCAGCCTTACCTGGAATCAGAGCTCAGGTCAAGACCCTGTTGAATCACCACCGCATTTTCAAAGACCACCATTACTTCTATTGGATAACAAGAGTCTCTCTCGATATCGTTTCTCTGAGCTTCAGGACAGTCACAGCAAGTGAGAACACGTGAGAAGAAGCAGCATTTTTCCTGGTGATCTGGGAGTGGTCACCTGTAAATTCCACTGTTCTTCCCCCACTCGGATGAGTAACATTTGTTCAGATGACCAAATGCTTGTGGCACATTGAGTAAGTAAGTGACATTGCTGTGTCACACTCTGTGGTCAGGTTGTACATCGAAACAACGTAACAGCGACCACCACTGGGGCTTGGGACTGGACAGGAAAAGTGAAACAGAAACAAATAGCAACCTACAGTGGGAGCACCACGTCTTTTGCAGGAGAACATCCATGGGTGTGACAGGCAGTTTTAGGCACTCACTAGGTCCACACTGGGATCTATGGACACAAAGGTGTTTGTTTTTGTTTGTGTTTGATATGGGGGTTTTGATGTCACCAAACTTAACAGGCTCTCGGCCTCACCCACAGGATTGATAAGTCTAGGGAGAGAGGTGTTGCTATTTAAACAGAGGGTGTTCATTTTGAAACAAAAACCCTTGACTATGAACATTTATTCCACGAGCACACAGTAAAAGGGGGAGTTTACTTCCTGGACTACGGGTGCTGATCTTAGAACCCTAAGATTGTGAGAGGAAAACTTCTCTACCCGGCATTTGACAGTAGCTTGTCAAAATCACTTCCTGATCCAGCTTCCTACCAAGATAATTGTGAAGACAAAAAACAGCTCGTACCTCCACCAGGATAATAAGTTACAGTTAATAAGCTGCACAGCCGAGCCGTAAAGCCGGGGGCACCCGCCTTTCAACCACTAAACTCTGCTGCCTCTCGGCCTAATAAATAATAACATTCTGTTCCAGCTAAGCTTATTACACAACTGAGACACTGGGGGAACTATTAAATTTAAAAAAGCATTTTTCTTCCATAAAGTCCCTAAATAAAATAATAGAGTGAGCATTTTTATTACCAAAACCTTGAATAATGATTTCCTGAATCTTCCAGGAATTACTTAATCCATGTGGGGTCCCCCCCGCCCGGTTTTAATTGGTAAATATTGCTGAGACATTGAGGAGTAGCTGCTATTGTGTGTTGTCTTCCTTAGAATCTGGGGCTTCCTGTGGCAGGTAATCCCCCAAATGACTGCCTAAAACACAGTTTTGGGAAAGTACCCACAGACTGAATTCTGGAGATGGTTCTCCACCTTTAGACAAAGAACAAGCTCTTTAAAAAGGAAAGAAAGAAACGATTCCTATAGATAGGGCTTTTGCATGTGATTGAAATAAGATTTTGCTCAAAGTGGCATATAGGAAAACCACAGTGTATTTTGCTTTATTGTATGACTTCTTCCCCCATATTTTCTAAAATTAGTTTTACCCTTCCTAAAAAAATGCCTAAATATCATTTAACAACATATTAAATGTCAAGCCAATGAAATTGCTCAGCTGCTTGCTAAAGATGCTCCAGGAGCTGGAATTCCAACACCAGGACTCACATAAAGATGGGAAGAGAACCAGTTCCACAAATTGTCCTCTGACCTCCACATACAACCAGAGCAACGTTTAGAAAAATGGCAACAGGCAGGCTTAGGCAAGTGAAGAGAAGCTGGGGTCCAGAGGAGTGAGCCAGGCTGAGGAGAAGTCTGAACTACACTGCAAAGTAGGTGCTGGAGTTTTACGTATGGCTAGATAGGTCCTAGGGGTCCAAATCTCAGGGCAGAGGGAGCAGGACCTGAGACTCCCCACAAGACTCAACCATATCTTAACAACCCAACCCGGGCTTCGAGAGAATCGATGCTTGTCTGCTTAGTCAACTGAGGCAGAATGAACTGCAGAGCACCGTGGTCCTCAGCAAGGGCCACTAGCCAACCGTGTAAACATGGTCAAGACCCACACCTCACCACTCCACCTTACCTGCCAGGCCAGGCTGGAAGGCTGACAGTCCCAGGGCATGCTCCTTCCTCCTTGCTAGAGATCTGTGTAGGTGTTTACTGGACTGTTGTGCATGAATCAGAATTCTCCTTTCTACTCTCCAGAATTTCAAATATAGCCTCCATCCCAAGGCCATGGGGTTCCAAAAAAATTTCAGGACTTCTTCCACAGGCAAGTAGTAACCTGTGCTGATGAATTCTGTCTAAATTGGCTCTGACCTGCCCTATGCTGTCATGAGGAGGAAGCTGATGATTCCAGGTTACTTTATAAATGGCTCATCTCTCCATTTTCTGACGATTTCTGAAGGTCAGCCACAAATTCTCTCTCTCTCTCTCTCTCTCTCTCTCTCTCTCTCTCACACACACACACACACACACACACACACACACACACTTTCATAGAAATGGTAGGAACTGGGCTTCCTAGGGTAGGGCCAAGAAAGATGGTCCAGATGGAAGTCCTGCCGAGCCCTTTGCACGAGGCTCCGGGATTTCCATTTCAACCCTGGTAAATACAGGTCTGCATTCGGAAAATTAATGGGAATATTTTCAAACCTTCGGAAAACTTAGGATCTTATATTTGGCAGGAGGGCTAAGAGGGTGGTTCAAATTTAAAGAAAAAATGCTCAAACTGTTCTTTGAGCCTGAGCCTGAGTCCAATTTCCTCCAAGCTTTTCTCCACGGGTGCTAGCAAAGTTGCGTTTTTCACTGCTAACAAGTCTTCCCTTATTCTATGGAATGTTTAATTTGCCCTTTGAAAGAAAGTATGATTTGTTCCATTTTTCCATGCGCAATCTCTATGCTATTTACAGACAAAGATAAGAATCAGGGAGGATTCATGTGCCAGCAGCAAGGATTCAAGACCGTGAGAGAAATCAGAGCCCTAAACCCCAGCTCTGAGGCGCCCGGGCCTTGATTGAGTGCATGCCTCTGCCTCACTGTTCTCTCATCAGGCGTACCAAGGCACTGTGTGTTAACTGGGGCGATTATCCCAGGCAGCCACCGAATCAAAGCGCAGCCTAAACCCAAATCAAAGGGACTGTTTGGCACAGCAGAGCAACTTCCAGAGGATTTGCTGAACAAAGCAACCAGAAACTTTATAAAAGTGTGGGGGGGTGTTAATGTTGTACCCACTGATGACAGTGAGCTTTGTAAGAACAACCTGCCACTCAGAAAGGACAGATGGAAAAAAAATTAATCCCTGCTGATGAAACAAACATACGACATTTAACCGGGACCAAGACGAACAATGAAATTACCTGTTACTAGGCATAGTTGGCGAACCTGACAGTCACAAGGCTGGGGATATTCCCAGCGCTATAGAAACAAACGCCACAATGTCTAACTTCAGACCAAGTAACCGTCAAGCAAGCTAAGAGAAGAATCGCCAAATGTGACTAGACTGTGACTCTGTTGATGACGACGACTCCTGTGTGTATCGGCTCTCCTTTCTTCCTCCCCGCTCCCCCACTTACTGACAGTGGCTTCAGAGCTTGGCACCCTAGTGAACGAGACTTTATTTCCTATTGCAGTCTGTTCTCGGCTGTCTGGGCCAGCACAAGAGCCCGAAGAACTCTTTCCTACAGAGCAGCCCTCCATCCACTTCCCACTCTGAGCATGCGTTGCCCCATCAGTTCTGCGTAACACAGAGGATGGGGGGGGGGATGTTTCTCCGTTTTCTAAACAAACGTGTTCATTGCGATCACACAGGCAGCAAAGAAAACTCTGTTTTATTCCCCTACTCAGGACACCTACTTCAGTGTCACTGGCACTACGGGCCCCAGCTCATAGGATAAGCGCAGGGTCCCTCCTCTCCAGGGAACACTGAAACATACACACACGGAACCTGTAGTCATTTCAAGTCTGCCGTGACAGTAGCAGCACATATTGGTTATTGTGTTAACCTTACAAGGAGAACACGAGTGGCAAAGGTGACTATATAATAGTAGTTAGGGGTCTGAACCGCGGAAGCCCCTCTGATGGCGGTCAGTGTTCCTGAAGACGTCACCTCAGCTCCTTCTTGCTTGGCTCCGCCCCCTGGCAACTCTAGCCTGCAGTGAGCCAGGAGCAAGAGCAACCTTCTTTTGCTCGTTGCTCCGATATCAAGAATAAAGTTTTAGCTGTACCACACTATCAAACACCCAGAGTCGGTGCCCAGCGATGAAATGCGATCACAAGAAGTTACCTGACCAAAAGAGTAGAAAGCCAAGGCCAGGTGGTGGGGTGCACACCTGTAATCTTGGGAGCCAGAAGCAGGCAGATCTCTGGGAGTTCAAGACCAGCCTGGTCTACAGAGTGAGTTCCAGGGTAGCCAAGGCTACATAGAGGAGAAACTTGTCTTGAAAAAACAAAAACATAGCCAAGACGAAGAAGAATACGTTGTATGGAAAATATGAAAAACAAATGTCTGATGAAGGTTTTATTTTTGTTTTGTTTTGTTTTGTTTGTTTTGGGGGGGTTGTCTTTTTTTTTTTTTTTTTTTTTTTTTTTTTTTTTTTTTTTTGGTGAATTAGGAGATGCCGTCTTGGACACAGAAACAGGCCACAGTTGCTACTGGGATTGTGGAGGGGTAAAGGGTCAGATTACTAGGAAGGGAGCAGTCTTTAAATAGGCTCTGGCCCAGGAACTGAAAACTCCCCCACACTCTTGAAGAAAGTATGAACCAGGCTGTTCACTGGACACCCTGTACAGAAGGAGATCCTTAGAAATGTTCTTAGCCTTTGCCCTAATAATTACATTTCTTGGAATGAATCGCAAGGAAATTATCAGGGAAGCAAACAGAGAATTATGTACAAGGATGTTCACCGCGGTGCTATTTCTGATAGCAGAAAAAGGAAAGAAAAGAAAAATGCCGCCACCACCACCACCTAATTAGCCAGCAATAGTAAGCGAACGGCAGGAAATCCTCAGGCAGAGTGCATTTCAGCCTCGCAAAACCATGTACATGACGTGGCTTGGGAAAATGCTGACCAGATAACGGCATGGTGCAGCAGGCCACAGCACATTAAATACAATGTGCGTGACAGTGTAGGTGTAAAATCCGAAAGAAAGGAATTACAAAGATTGGGTTTACTGGAGACCAAAAAGAGGAAAAATTCAGACTGAGTCTACCCGGTCAACAAAATAATTTTAACATGGCAGATATTATTTGGATCCACATTTTAACAATGAGTTTCCCAGAGTAAACCACTCAGCTGAACATTTAGGCGGGCAGTGTTAGATCCCAAACATCCTGGTTCCTGTCTAACTACCACTGCGGCGCTCTATGTGTTCCTTTTCCCTCATATTAGTTTTGTATTTTTCCAATAAACATCTTGCTTTTATGACCGCATTTTAAAGGGTTTTTTTTTTTTTAGTGGTGCGCAAAATGAGAGTAATCAACATAATTATTGAAATTAAACTATTATATTCTTACTGAACAGAATGGGATATTTTTGATACGTTAAAAGGGGGAGCGTGGTTTTTATGTGTATGTTCCAGCGATTCGTTTGTTTGTTTTTTTTGTTTTTTTTTTTTTTTTTTTTAAGTCTGAAAAAAGCACTGGTTGCTTTTGCCTTTTACATTTTGGGCACTTTTTGAATCTATTGTGGCAATTTTTTTAGAGCAGAAGAGAGGTTACTGCCACACACACACACACACACACACACACACACAATACAGAACTATCCTTTTTTTTTTATGTTTTAGGTTTCTTCACTCATCCTAAGAGGAGGAACTCCAGCAGCACAGAGGAGTTAGACAGGGACAGAAACTGAATTCTAATAGTAAAAGCTGTGAAATAGACTGTTCCATGAGCGAGCCATCTGGAAATCAAGGAGTCTTCTCACTAACGGTGAAGGTCCAAATGTGACAGTGTGGTTGGACAATGCAGCGTTTGGATGGAGATTGGTGTTTTCCTCACGGGGCACCGAGCTACAGCGTGATGGAGTTCGTAATCAGCTGTTCATGGGGGTCACCTTCCTCCGCCCAGATAGCTTGGGAAGGCAAGAAGAAACCCCTCAAGTGCTGGTTGTCTGACGATCTTCTTCCCCTGGGAGGAGGAAAAGAAGGAAACGGCAGTCAGGGGTGCAAGGAGCAACTGGAGATGCCATTACATTTCTTCTGCGGGACTCCAGTCGCTGGACCCTCAGCCCTGCAAGCATTGGGTAAGTCTTGGATAAGTCTTGGAAGTTGAGATTCCTCACCCATTGCCCGGGACTGACATTACAGCTGACAGGCATGCCTAGGTCTGCAGATTCCTCAGATCTTGTCAGTGGCCAAAGTTGTAGCTCCTGGGCCTGAGCTATATGGTTCCCTCGGCTCTAAAGGTGTCACAACTCTCTAGAAGTCTTCTGGAACCCAGGACTGCACTTTCCCTCTTCTAGGATTCTTTCCATTTCTTTGGTCTCTCAGCTCTATCCCCTCTCTATTTCAATAATTTCTTACTCCTGCACCGACCACTCTGCGGGACTGTTCAGTTTCTCTCCATCGCTATCCCTTGCTATGGCCACGGGCACTGGCGCTTCGGCTTAGATATAAGCTCCACTTGCTCTTATCATGACTGCGGCTGCCACTGGCTGCCAGTCTCCAGGCTCCGCCTCTTCCTCATCTGCCAGTGTCCTACCAGCCACTCTGCTGCTTTGCAGCTCAGCCTGTCATTGCTCGGCTCTGCCTCCTCCTCCACGGTGGAGCAGCCGACTGCCCTCCACTTCTGTGGGTCCATACTGGCTGTCCAAACGTCATTCGCTCCTGCCGCCTATTACATCTGACTCGCTGCCACGTCTCTACCACCTCTGCCGTTTGCTCCTTTGTGTTACCAATTCAGTACGAAAGGTGGGTAGAGACAGGTAGACGCCACCAAAAGGGAGCTTTTATTGCGTTTATTGTTATTCCCCCTGGGAAGGAAACGCAGGTGGGTATCTCGCAGGTGACCCACCAAGAGAGCCTAAAAGCCTGCTCCAGTACCCAGAGCAGGGGTGTCTGGTAAAGGAATCATGATAGACTCACATGCAAATCAATGTTTCCATGTTTGCCCCAATCGCAGCGTTATCTCTCCGTCCTGGTGAGGCCATCAGATAAAGTGCTCCCCGTATGGCTTAAACGGAAACGGTTGCAGGGTCATCTGGAGTTCACCAAGGCTGACGATGGCTAGACGTCTTAGAGAAAGTCCTTGAAGAAGTCCTGAGGTCATACTTTCTGGAGCTGGAGCTGTGATTTCTCGTGGAATCTGTGTGTGTGTGGGTAGCTAGGTAGTGTAGGAATCTGTTGGACAGGCATTTTGCTCATCAGCCAGAGTCCAACAGTTGCTCACCAGGGAACCCCCTATCCCCTAATGCCCCTACCGCAGTCCAATGAGCACCAGAAGGAGTATTTACAACCTAAAAATGATTCAGCATCGGCACTGACCGCGTTTCTAACAGATTTTAACATTGCTTTAATAACACTTATCTCCCACAGAGCGGTCCGGAACAGGCGGGTCACTCTCATTTGTCTGTTAGGCCACAAAGACTGTGGCAAGTAAATAAAATGAGCAAACACAGATCCTCTGGAGTCTGGAGCAGAGAAGGTGCGTCCTGGGCAGTTGGCCCTGGTGGTCAAGGGAGCAATGCACCTTCTACAGTGGTGATGATCCTACTCTTGAGGGCTTCCTCATGATGGATGGCCTAAGCACCTTCCTGCCTCTTAATGCCATTATTCTAGAAATAAAAATTTCAACATAGGAATTCTAGGGAGTCATACATACATACATACTTATATACACATAAACATAGTAACTTATATACATACATACACACATACATATAAGCATAGTTATATATGTACATACACACATATAAACACAGTTACTTATATACATACATGCATACATGTTTACATATATGTATACTTACACACATATTTACATGCATGCATACACATGTACTTACATATATACTTATATACATACATACATGAATACATAGCTACATATATACATTCTTACATACATATATGCATGCATACTTATATACATACATATTTACACATATACACATACATACATGCTTACATATATACTTACATACATACATACATACATAGACAGTTACATACATGCTTACATACATACTTAACGTGAAAAGGTAGATTATAGGAGATTCCTCTGCTGGGGTTTACAGGCACACAAATCCATGTTTAATCTTTTCTTTCATAGTTGCTGGGAACCCAAACCCAGGTTTATGCTGTGCAGGAAGCATTCTTTTCCAGGGAAGCCTCTCCTCCACTTAATACTTTTCTTCTTTATACTGATGTAGAAGTGTTTATGTGTTTCTGACCTTTCTAAGAATATAAGGTGTCTATAAACCCTTCGGTGACTCCCTTTTGATGTCCTGGCTGTCGCCTTTGTCCATTCCAGTTGCTCGGCCCACCACCTTGTTCCCAGTGATTCCCATTCACTCCCACAGTTCGCACCCCAGTGGAGAACACCTGTGGAACTGGCTTCTCCATCCACCATCTATGAGCAGCAGTTAGCATTCTCTCTTCTTGGCAACTGACCTTTGTACCCTCCATGATCTTTCTCAACACCCTAACTCTGATCTCCAACTAGTTACTGAATCCTGGCCACACTCCAAGGTCATCAGTAATGTTCCTCCCTGCTCCTTTGGGAGACTTTGTCATTTCTGTCTCTTCTAGCCCTGTGTCCCCATTATATACAGGGATCCGTGTGAATAGAGCTTTTCTAGACCCAAACCTAGGCAGTTGCAACTTTGTTCATTGCATCCACCAGCTTTCTCCATTAACCCAGGCCACGGCATCTTGTATCTGCCATACAGTAGGCGTTCAGCAAATATTTACTGAAATGGATTTAAATATGTACCCGAATGCAGTGAGAACATTGATTTCTTTTCTTCAGCTTTGCCTTATTGTGGGTCTTATGTGGGGCAGGTGTGACCTCCACAGGAAAATGAATGGAAAATAAAGCTCCCTCAGAGAAAGGCAGAGCCCAGGCATGTTATGAATTTGAAGGAGGAGATTTGAATTCTCTGTTTCTAATCTATAGCATCTGCCCACTCTGGGACTAAGGACGTAACCTCTCCCCCCAGCACCTAACAGAGGACAAGCATGGGAAGAGCTGTGTGTTCTGGTTGTTCCACTGTTTCTTGGCAGGAGTAACGAGGCTTGAAGCTAAAGCTCTTCCCTAGCATGTGTGAGATTCTGGAGGTGCCCAGCACCAACACAAACAAGATACTCAGAGCCAGGAAGCACTTGTAGAAATAACCAAGTCCTCTAGAAAACAAAGATGCGAACTCTGCAGTTCTAAGCTCCAAATCTCGACTTTGCATGAGGCATGCATGGGGCGTGCACAAGACAACAGTTCACAGAGAGCAGCCCAACCTGCATCTCAGAAGAGAATGAATGCATCACTGCATCTAGACTCAAACTCTCCGGATAAGCATGCCTTAGCCAGAGATCCCAGCAGAGACTTTAAATCTAAACTCGCAGGTTTAATTTTCAACAATTATTTTCTGGTCCACTTTCTTCACAGTCAGGTCTTAAGCCACTGACTTAAGTCTCTGACTTCACTGAAGGTTCAAATGGAGAAATTATGTAGACCAGCCTTAACTTTTGTCATTACTTTATTGCATAAGAGGACAAAATCCTAGCAGTCATATCTTACAGTGCGGCTGGCATAGGGAGGCCCACAAACCACATGAACATTTTCCTGGAAAGCCGGTTTCAATGCGAGATCATCGTTGCATATTCACACCCATGTAAAGCGATGCTCCTGAGTAACCAAAGTTGAAAATGTTAATATAAACATTATGCCTCTTTTAATTGCAATAGACACATTCCTAAGTAATTTAATGCCAATGAGACCCTTTTTCCAATAAACAAAAAGCACATTTTTGGCGGCTTCCCTACACAGCACAAAGTAAATATTCTCCACAACAAGGGCCAGCAAGCCGCCTTGAGCCCCTGTGTCTTGAGGCCAATGCTGTAGACATGAACTATGGTTCAAGTCCAACAAACCACAGGCAGAGCCGTGGCCTGGAGAACAGAATGCGCAGGGGACAGGGCAGGATTTACCCTCGCTGCTGCTGGACCTGCCCAGAGAGAGCCACAGCAAGCAGGCTATGAGCATTGTTAGGAGATTTAAAACCCCCACCATTTATGAAATTTATCAAAGAGAGAAGTGAAAAAAAAAGCGTGAATTTGCTTACCAAGTAAATTCACTATACAGGTGATAGAGACATAGATAATCCCAGTGCTGGATCTAAGCGTTCTGGGAAGACAAGTCTTCATGCAGCATGGACCAATCAGCCCTCAGCAGTAATTTTTCTGTGGCTGCCATGAGAGAGATTGTGCTTACATGGAAGTGACTTTGTGATGAGGAAAAAATGGGACTTAATCCCTCCAAAACTCAAAGTTTTGAATATTAATGTGCCAAAACATGGGAACAGAAAGTCTTGGATTTTGTATCATGTGGTCAACTAGATGGAGAAGTTAGAGTTCGTGCTTAATCACAGTAAGCCAGCCTTCTGTCTGCAGCACAACTCCTCAGGCTCTACTCTTCCAGGTCTGGTCCACAGAGACTCCTCTGCCATGGTGCGGTGTCTCACACACTGAGTGCATGCTCAGAAGGTTTGCAAGAGACAAGTCAGAACCTCAGAAAAGAGAGAGGCTTAGATAGGAGACCAGTCTAGGCCCAGAGGAGACACAAAGTTTGTAGAGACTGAGTATAATTAAATTCAATATAGAGATGTCACAGATCTTAAACAGCATCCAAAACCTATAAAGACTTGGAAGCCAGCCTGTGACATCTTTGGAAAGATGTTGGGACATTTCAGATGTGAGACCTAGGAGAGAAAAATTAGATAGTTGGGATGTGCCTTTAGAAGGAGAGGGTGGCTGCTGGGCCTCTTGTTCTTCTACCTAGCTTCTTCCCACATAATATTCTATCTCACCACAGGCTCTTAGGAAACAGAGCCATACTAACATGGACCATGGCCAGAAAACCTCCGAAGGTGGGAGCCAGAGTCAACTTCCCTTCCTTTTAAGTTGCTTTTCTCTACTATTTTGTCCCAGAGTCAGAAAGCTAATTTGCACCAAAAGGACCTCAAGGAACAGAACCTTCACTGCCACGAGGTACCTCCACAATGTCCTGGGAAGAGGCCAGGACAAAACCATCACCCTTATTAGATATCACTTGCTGCTCATGACAATTAAGTTGATCAAGGTTATTTTCTTCATAGGCAATACCCACTCTTTTATTAAAACACAAGCTTCTCTCTGAAGTGCATTCAACTGTGTACTGGCTGGTTTTGTGTGTCAACTTGACACAAGCTGGAGTTGTCACAGAGAAAGGAGCCTCAGTTGAGGAAATGCCTCCATGAGATCCAGCTGTAAGGCATTTTTAAATTAGTGATGGGGGGGCAGCCCATTGTGGGTGGAGCCATTCCTGGCCCAGCCCATTGTGGGTGGTGCCATCCCTGGACTGGTAGACCTGGGTTCTATAAGAAAGCAAGCTGAGCAAGCCAGGGGAAGCAAGCCAGTAAGTACCATCCCTCCATGGCCTCTGCATCAGCTCCTGCTTCCTGACCTGCCTGAGTTCCAGTCCTGACTTCCTCTGGTGATGAACAGCAATGTGGAAGTGTAAGCTGAATAAACCCTTCCCTCCCCAACTTGCTTCTTGGTCATGATGTTTTGTGCAGAAATAGAAACCCTGACTGAGGCCAATTTCTTCCTTAATATTTTAATTTAGGGACTAGAGAGATTCCTCAGCAGTTAAAAGTACCAAATGCTCTACCAGAGATGCTGGGTTCAATTCCCAGCACTCACAGGCAGCCCATAGCTGTCCATAATTTAGTCCTCTGGAGTCTAATGCCCTCTTCTGATGCACAGATGTGCACACAAACAAAACCCCCGTGTACATAAAATACAAGAACAAATAGACTTTTTAAAAGGAAAGCTTTAATTTTAGCTGTATGTTTTAGCATGTTAGTAATTGTATTTACTAAGCCTTATTGTATCTCAACTATTAACTCAAAGGCTTTCCATATGGTAAGCCCAAGAGAGTTCTGTGTGTAATCTTCACTAACAAGTGCATCTTACAGAGGCACAGAGATGCTCAGTGGCGCCCCACACACTACCCAGTTGACCAGCAAAGAAGGTCACATACAAACACGTCAGCCTGACTCTACAACCAGAACAGGCGCCTGCTCATGGCACTTTTTTGCTCCCATTTTATTTCTAACTAGATTCTGTACAGACTCAGCATGTGCCAGTACTTTTAATGAATATAAGAACTAAACCAGATATGGCAGACTCTACGTGTCTATAACCCTAGCAGTCAGAAGATTCAGACAAGGGAATTATGAGTTCAAGACCAGGCTGGGCTACATAGAAAGACCAAATAATAATAATAATAATAATAATAATAATAATAATAATAATAATAATAAATATATTCTAAGTATCTTTTTATTAGATATATTTTATTTACATTTCAAATGTTATCCCCTTTCCCTGTTTCCCCTCCATATCCCCATCCCCCTCCCCCTGTGAGGGAGGGGTGTTCACCCACCCACACATTTCTGCCTCCCCACCCTGACATTCCCCTACCCTGGGGGCAGTGAGCCTTGGCAGGACCAAGGGCTTCTCCTCACACTGATGGCCAATAAGGCTTGAGTGTATATACAAGCCCAGCACTCAGATGAGACCGGAAGGTCCAGAAACCAGCCTTGCTCATCAAATGGGACTTCCATAAAATAAATAAGAGAAAGTCACACCCAGACTAAGGAGTGGCAGACAAAAAGTCACCAAGACTCCACCATAAATCCCTGAACCAAAAAAATAAATATATATTATGTTTATTCACTGATTGTTTTCTAACAATATTTCTTCTAACCCATCTTTGCTTTCTAATAAAATGTATAACAACATTTCTAATTCTCAAAGGAAGAGTCTGTTTGCAATGTGGCTATGTTAGTCAGGGGTCTCTACAGGAACAAAAGCAATGGGAGGGCAAGAGTGTGTGTGTATGTGTGTGTACATATACACATGTGTGATGTGTGTGCTTGTATGTTTATGCATATATGTGTCAAGTGTGTGCATTTGTGTGTCAAGTATGTGTGTATATGTATATGTGTGAATATGTATGAGTGTGTATATCCATGTGTGTACATGTATGTATGTGTATATGTGTGTGCATATATGTGTATGTGTTTGCAGCATACATGTTCATCTGAATGTATGAATGTGTGTATGAATATATGTGTGTGAGTATGTGCTTATGTGTGCATGTATCTGTATGTGTATGTGTGAAAGTGTGTGTGTCTGTGTGAATGCTGTTAAAGAATTTATTAAGTCAATTCAAGAAGAGTGATAACAGGAGAATCACTCCTAAGAGCTAACCCAGTAGTTATTCAGTCCTGAGGCTGGGGGCCTTCTCACAGTGTCTGTCACTCACTTGGCATTGGGGATGACAACTGCTAGCTGCTCAATCCACAAGACTTGAGCCTTGACAGTCCCAATATGTCACCGGAAGCTGGAAACCGGAAGTCAAGACATTTCCTGAAGAGCCAATGGTTCCTGTCCCGGCTTAGGACTGCTTCAGCTATCAGTGAAGGAGTCAGAAGCAGCAACAAGCACCAGAGAGACCATCCGGAAGTCAAGAGGGAAGGCCAGGCAACAAAAGATGCTCGTCCTCAGCTTTGCCTTCTCATCTGGACTGTTACCTGGTGGTACTACCCACAGTGGGGCTGGGTCTTTCCCTGTCAATCAAAGCCATCAGGACAGTGTGGCAGGGGTGGCTCCATCCTCGGGTGATTCTAATTTGTGACAAGTTGACATCAAAGCCAACTCTAATAGCTGCCCTGTGGCCTGAATCCTGTCATTTCTAGCCACCGCTCTCCACTTCAAAAATTGATGATTTTCAAAAAACAGAAAAGTCTGCTGACAATTCAGAAGGTTGAAATGTGGGTGTTGAAGGAAGGTTATACTGAACTAAGCAGATCCCAGATGAAGTGCAGAAGAAAGAGCCTGCTCAGCCCCGGAGACTCTTTGGTTAGAATATGCCTGCACTTATATCTCTGTATGTGGTCTCCATAGTTAAAGTATCACATTTTCCATGGTTTGATGAAGACTCCAGAGCCCTTAAGATATGAATTGCTATAATTCCTAAATCAAACAGCATTCAATTCAGTTCCAGACCATTGCTGGGTAATAAGACCGGTATTTCTTATTTTAATTAGTCATTTTCTACTTCTAACAACTTCTTTGACAATCTTGGATTGCTTGTTTGTTTATATGTGATAAAAGCCATGTTTTGCTAAAAATATAAATGCTACATTTGAATGTCCATTTACATTTTAGTAGTTATAGAAATAAACTTTCTAGGCCTTTAGATTATAGCTTTTTATAGGCACTGAATACAATCACCTAATCTATTTTAATATTATCCCTTTCAGCTGTCTCGTGAGTAACTACTAACACAGCAGAGATAGCAAATGGATAATGTAAATTCAAGACTAACTGCCTGAATACTCATCAGAAACTGTCTTTTAGTTTGCCTGGAAATTTGCTCCTGACATTTGAAATGTTCGAGATGAATAAGTAGGGACATGGTCACATAAAAGTATTTTGTGCTGGATTTTAAATGCCCTGGGTGTGAAAACCAATTTTTACACTTGCATCCCGAATAAAGTGGAGTGCTTGCTCCTTGAATATCTAGGGTATCAATAGGTATATCGAGGGTTCCCAGAGCCTATGAGAGACAGTTCATAACTGCCTGTAACTTCAGCTGCAAGTGACCTATCTAATGCTGTCTTCTGGACATTCCATAAATCTATACTGACATGCATATACCCACATGCTTACACCTAATTAAAAGGTAATAAAAATAAGTACATCTTTAAGTGGAGATTGCACCATGATGTAAAAACTGCTTCTCAGCATGTATATGCTGATTGTATAGGGTGAGAACATTCCTGAAGCCCACAAAGCTAAAATCATATGAAAGTTTAATGGGCTATGTATGAATGTATTTCTATCAAAGGGATGGATACAATGATGTGCTCATTCTTCGGTGGTTACATTTATGTGTTTCCTTCCTGTGTTTCATATTCTGCATCAGATATTATGACACGTCATCCTTTAGCATGGGTATCTTCTCAGACTCCAAAGATGTGAAATAGCACGGGCAAAACTTCAGTCTGGCTTTTCTTTTTCTTTTTTAATTTTGTAATTATATTTATGTACAAAAAACTTAAGTGTACATTTAACCCAGTTTAGTGGCGAGTTCTTTAGCCTTTGCCTTTTCCGACTTGGCAATGAGAGCCTCAGAATTAGGACCCAGAATGTTGCCTCCCCAGTGGCGGCGGATCTCATCGTATCTGTCATTATAATGAGTCCTAATAGCTTCCACCAGCTTAGCCAGAGCACCCCTGTCTTCTAAGTTAACCTGTGTGAAGGCAACAGTGGTGCATGTCTTCCTGTGGACCGGGCACCCCAGCTTTGCCTTTCCCTTGATGATACAGTAGGGCACCCCAATCTTTCGACCCAGGGCAGGCAGGCAAACCACCAGCTCATTGGGGTCTACATCATGGGCAATCACCACCAGCTGAGCCTTCTTGTCCTCCACCAAGGTGGTGACTATTCACTCCTGCTCGGAGGACAGGGGGTCTATTAGTTGGGCCATCCCCTTTGCCAGCAGCTTTCTTCTCAGCACGGGCAGGTAGGTTTTGCTTCTTCTCTTGATTTGTCTCTGGCCTGTACTTGTGGACAAGCTTAAGCAGCTGAGTAGCTGTTTGCCTGTCCAGGGCCTGGGTGAACTGGTTAATGGCAGGAGGTACTTTGAGCCACTTACAGAGGATGGCTCTTTGTCTCTGCAGCCTGATGTAGCGTGGCCATTTGACGAAGCGTGTTAGATCTCTTTTGGGCTGGATGTCCTGCCCAATGCTGAAGTTCTTGGGCCTTTTCTCAAACAAAGTGTTGACCACCTTCTTGGCCTCTTGCTTCTTGACGATGGCGGGGGCTGAGGCCTTCTTTCCTTTGGGCATCTTGCTCGGCTGGAGGAGAGAGCTCAGTCTGGCTTTTCGTCAGGGTCTCCCTTCCAAGTATTCCCAATAAACTGGGCTGACTCATCCTTGTTTGCTGCAGGCACTGTAAAGGCAGTTTTTCTCCATTGAGCAGAAGCTTCAGGAAATTCATTTCTTGGAAATATTATTCTGACAGTAAACAAATGAGAAAACCTCTGGAGATCAGGGGAAGTGGAAGAGTGCTGGCTGTGTTTTCATAGGGTAGCTTTCCTCCAATCATGTGCTGGCTGTGTGTTCATAGGGTAGCTTTCCTCCAATCATGTGCTGGCTGTGTTTTCATAGGGTAGCTTTCTTCCAATAATCTTCAGATAGGACAATCTTTCCCCCTTCTTCTTCTTTTTAACTATTGTTAAGTAATTCTGGAATGTTCTAATCCTGTGGGAACGTTTAGGAACTCCACACAGCATTCTAGTCCTTGAGATCCCCCACATTGCCGATTCAGAATCTAAAAACTGTCAGTGTGTGCTCAGAGGCAGTAACAAAACTCTAAAATTCCAACAGCTGCAATTTGTTTTTAATGCATGTACCTTAATGGAGGATAAATTTCCAAACCTTGGAGTAGGTTTTGGTCTTCTGGTTATATATGCATAGGGAGCCTTATATATGCGTAGGGAGCTTGAAGAAAGTCCCCTCATTAGCAACCTGGTTAGAACCCAAACTCTAATCTCCAGTCCCATGAGCCAGCAGCTTGTGACTTCAGACAGTCCCAAGATTCCCTAGCTTGAGGTGTTCTTCCAGCTCACTCACACATGCAAGCAAATGTAGAAAACAAGTATAAACATAACAGTCTGCCTTCTCAGTCCTAGCTCCCTGTTCCCTCTGAGAGACTGAGAACCTGGGGACCATGTCTGGTCCTTAATGATAAAATCATAGAATCACAACGCATTCCAAACTTCCTTCAGGAATGAGCTTAGAAAAGGTCCCTGGGTCATTAGCACACCCATACACGTCATCACAGCGCAAAACTTCCAGAATGCATTTAGGATTTATCCTAAAATGGTCCAGTTCAGGCTCAAGTTTTAAAACCAGTTATGGAAGGCTGAGTGTGGAACAGAGATGCCCACCCAGGGGTTACAAGTTCAGGGGTCATGTGCAGGAAATGGTCAGATCTATGGGATGAAAGACAACACTTAGGACCAAACGCCAGAAATCCATGCTGTGCCCTAGATGGAACCCATATCTAGGCTCAGTCAGGAGCAGCCAGGAAATGGCAGGAGAGGGTACCATGCCTAGGTTGCAAATTCTAGACAGAGAGATTCTCAGTACTTCTGATGCTGGTGAACAGGGCAGGCAGGGCAGCCTCAGAAGCACAGCCTGGACTAGAGCTTCCTGAACCTCACTGGCTTGACAAAGAGGAGACATGTGGAACATCCAGTCAGACCCAGAGAGTGAACACAGCAGTCTGCAGCGCTGCTCTGCATTCGCATTGCTGCGGTTTAGGATCCTGTAGCCTGTGCCTACCATCTTGGTAAGCTCTGCATTCCGGTTTACCATGCAAGTGCAGTCTGACGGGCAGGCCAGCCAGCGCAGAATGGTATCACTAGCG
The DNA here is from genome assembly GCF_963924665.1 of Micromys minutus. Taxonomy (NCBI): domain Eukaryota; kingdom Metazoa; phylum Chordata; class Mammalia; order Rodentia; family Muridae; genus Micromys; species Micromys minutus. The sequence goes on from NC_137974.1 coordinate 83,972,357, forward strand.
GCAGACATATGCACCTGGCATTCTTAGCAGATAGTCAGGAAACGGTCCACATGCCTTGGTGACTTAATATGAATGTGCCCTGAGAGAGTATGTGGGGTTCCCCCTGCACCCTTGCTAGTTGAAATGTGTCCACCATGGGTTCTATGCATAAAAGGCAAATAATTATAAGGCTTGCTACACAATTGGGGTGAGTCCCCTTCTAGCCACTGGCTGCTGAGTAAAGACCTCCATCTGGCTTTAAAAGTCTGTGAGTTTGCTCTAAATACGATGTCTCCATCAAATTCCTGCCATCAGAGCTCCGGGGCAGGAGGCAGAAGGAACATGGAAACCAGAGGGGATAGAGGACACCAGGAGAACAAATCCCTCTAAATCAACTGAGCAAGGCTCGTATGAACGCATAGACTGAGGCTGCAGGCAGAGGGCCCACAGGGCTCTGCTTCAGGTCATCTGTGTGTATTTCAAACCTTTCGGGTTAGTATGTTAGTATATGAATGAGTGGGTCTCTGTTAATTCTGCCTTTTCTTGGGGGCTCTTTTCCTTCTTCTGTGTTGCTTTGTCCCTACTTCAATGTGATGGTTTGTCTCCTTTTACTTTATTGTTTTATGTTTGGTCGCTATGTCTTAGAAGTGGGTCCTTTTCTAATGAGAGACAGAAAGGAGGTGGATCTGGATGTGAGAGGGAGTGGGGGAGGAGCCAGGAGAAGTGGAGGGCAGGTAAACTGTAATTGGGAATACATCGTTTGAAAAGGCAATCTGTTTTTAACAAAAGGGGGAAAGAAACATCTGTTTCCAATAAAAGAAAAAGAAAGAGTAGGTTTTCTCAATAAGTTGCCTTGAAACATTTGATCAATTTGGTTGGTTGATTTTTTTTCTTCCCCTTTTGGATACAAGGTCTCACTCTGTAGCACAGGCCCCAAGTTCATGGGTGATTCTCTTGTCTAAGACTCCTAAATTAATAGGATTACAGGAATGAGTAACCACCTTTGCATTCCTGAACTTTTGGCTCCAACACCCTTCTCTATACCAGAGCCGAGGACAGCCATGTCTCTGCAGAGAGCTTCCTCTAGTCCCCTGGTGGTATTGACTACAGGTTCCTTGAGCCAAGGAACCCCTCTATACCTTTCTGGGGACCTGGACCAAGCTCTCCACAGTGTAAACCAGGGATCTGAGTAAGAGGTCAGTACTGACCTCTCAGTGGTCCTTAGCAACAGGGTTCACACCCATCTCCCTTGTTCTGCTGGTAAATGCAAGATAAAGACGGTAAGGGCACTCAGCCTGAGTCCGCACAGCTGTTTCTAAACTCTGGGTTTTAGTAACAATGAGTAGTCCATAGGTCCAGTCAGAGCCACAGGTGGCTTTCAAAGGCTCTAGGCACTATGCCTCAACAGACCCTGTTCTACATTTAAAAAACAAACCAAGCAAAAGATGTAAAATAGTATATATTCTGCTGTTGGCATAAAATAAGCATGTTGACATTATACATAGAAATACTTTTTCTGATCTAAATGTTCTATTCCTCCTCCTCCTCCTCCTCCTCCTCCTCTTCTTCCTCTTCTTCTTCCTCTTCTTCTTTCTCTTCTTCTTTTTCCTCTTCTTCTTCCTCTTCTTTTTCCTCTTCTTTTTCCCCTTCTTCTTCTTCCTCCTCCTCCTTTTCCTCTTATTTTGATTTTAAAAGAATTAAGCACTCTTATTGTAAACTCCTAAAGGTACTACAGGCCCTTGGTCCTGGTCTGCTGTTGCCCAGTGAGTTAGCCCACTCCAGCCTATGAGTTCTACACTAAACGGTGTGCTCAGCCTGGTTTTTTTTCTATTCTTTGCTATTGTGTTTCAGTTTTCAAAACCCATGTGTATCACACAAGAAAACCGGAGAGGAAAACCTTTGACTTGTTCTCAGTGATGTCAGAGAGCTCACCAGTCTCTTTTGTGAAGCTTCCAAGAGTTGAGTTATCCCCAAATAACAGTGCTAGAAACCACTGGGGTATCTGGGTACAGCCTTCCAGCTGTTACAACAAAGGCACAAAACCAAAGCCCTTCTTGGCTTAGCTGCCGTGATTGATGATTGATTTCTGTTTCTCTTGCCTCCTCCTCCGTGTTTGACTGCCAGCTACTCAAGCTACCTCCCCAGGGTTTCTGGCCCTCGAGTTGGACTGTGCCCCTGCCAACCTGGAGAAGTTAAGCTCAGCTTTCTAGCCTTGGAATCTACTATGTACTCAGCCATAATTAGCTGTAATGTGTTTATAGGGCCAAGAGAATTTAAAACATGCAAGACATGAGTCAGGACAGAATGATATCAAAATCCTTGTTTATTTTGGGTTTTAGTCTAATCTCACTGGGTTCTACATACACCATTGTTTTTCTTGGATATTAGCAATGTGGAGAGAGATGGGAAATCCCTGCAGAAGATTTATACTCGTGCCCAGACCCAGCTGATCCAGATTCCCTTGTGGAAGAGTTTATGTTCCTTAAACTCACACCCTAGACAGTGAGCTTAGCCCCAGAAGGTCACATTTGCTTTCCTTTCACTGGGCTAAGGATCCCATAAATGTTTGCTCTTTTGAACAATACCATCTCAACATAGATGTGTGCCTATTGAATAGCAAGAAAGCGGGTGCATGGTGAAAGGCTAGAGGCAGAAGAAGCCATGACTTTGGGACATTCTTGGCATTTGGACAGTACTAAAGACTCCAGTCTCTAGTATTTAGTCCAAAGACCATGAGAGTTTAGGGACCTCCTAAGTTCTTTGCATTTCTGTGGTTCATAAGTTCTGTGGATTCATTTCTTGATGACAGAACCTATCTCAATTCGAATAGGAACAAGATGGCCAACTAATTCCAGTGTCACTTAACAGCCTCCAAAAAGGGCATTTCTCCCAGAGCAATTTCAAACCGTTCTCATGGCTACCCCCACTCTCCATACCTACCACCACATCGAGATCTAGCCCTTCCTGATGTTACTCAGCCTTCAGAAAGAACCTGTCCTGGGCTGCACTGTGGATGAACCCTGAAGATGCTAAACTGATTAAGAGGGATTGTAGATGGTGAATTCACTGGGTGCTGATTTCCTTAGATAGAAACAAGAACCTCGGAAGGTGGGTGGCCCTGGTGGTTGTACAACTGTGTGAATGTAATTAATTCCACGGCCCTGTGCTTCTAAAAGTAGTTTTAAATGGCTATCTTCAAGATTATGCATATTTTACCAAACTTTAAAAACAGACTCCTTCCTGTGCACTGACCTCTCTCTAGCAAGTCTCCACTGAAGTGCAAGTAATGGGTCCCAACACAGCTCAAGTCTTAACAAATGTTCGTACTTTTTTAAAAAGAGACTGGATATTTTATATTGTATTTTTTTATCTTGTTTGGAATGTATTTTTATTAAATACTCATCTGTATTTACATTTGAAATGTTATCTCCTCCACCCACCCTGATCCTCTCCCCCTCTATTTGTCTTTGAGAGGGTGCACTCGCTCCCAATCCCCCTCTCCACCTCAGTGCCTTGTCATTGCCTTACACTGGGAAAACGTGCCCTCACTGGACCGAAGGCCTCTTCTCACATTGATGCCAGACACTGCTGTTCTCCACTGCGTATGCAACTGGAGCCATGGGTCTCTCAGGAGCTGCCTCACCTCATAATCCACCCCGTGTGCACCCACCGAGCCCAAACTGATGCTGGGAGGTGCTTGCTGGCAGGAACCAGATTGGAGTGCCTCCTCAGGGGCTCTGCCAGAAACATGCAGCTGAGCAGGCTTGCAGCTAACCATCAGACTGAGTACAGGAACCTTGGCAAGGGTGTTGTGGCCTCGTGGGAAGAACAAAACTGTCGACCAACCAAATCCTCCACAGCTCCCATGGGCTAGATCACCAACTATCAAATGTTCACATTCGTTCATTTGTATGTGGCGTATAAGAGAACCAAGCTTCTTGGCCTAGGGTCTAAGAATCCTGACCCTCCATAGGCGTGCCCATGACAGAGCATGTGAAGCAGTTTTGTGTGAGCAAGGCTGAGAGAGAAAGGGCTGGAGAAAAACAAAAACAAAACAGCAACAAAAAAAAAAAAAAAAAAAAAAAAAAACTCAAACTGAGGTCAGAAGAAGGGCCATAACTATCATTCAGTTCCTGATGCTGATGCTGACCACCCCTCCCAGGTGTGAGGGAAACATGTGGCAGTGTAAAAGAAATGAGAGCCATAATACCTACGGCTATCCCTCATGGTCACTTGCTATGTACAAGACAGTCATCAACATATTATATGTGGTTATTTCAGGTGAGTCTTACAACAATCTTATATGGAGCTACTGTGATGTTCTTTTTTGTTTGTTTCTTTCTTTCCAGACTTTATTTCTTTTCCTAAATATGGTGAAATTTACTTACTATGAAATTTAAAGAATGCAATTCAACACCATTGGCTGTGTCTCCCATGCTGTGCAGCTATTGCAGTCTACCCAGAACTCTTATCATCTGAATCTGGAAACCCAGTGTCCAGTTACCTGGCTGTGCCTGTATTAACTGCTGCTCTACTGTCAGATTCTATGAATTTGAATCCTTAATTCTTCATAGAATGGACTCATACACTTTTATAGCTGGTTACTTCTCAGGCGTGTCAGCCAGGCTCACTCGGCGTGCCCCAGAGGCCAGAAATTCCTTCATTTTTTTTTCATATTCCTTCCTTTTAAGGGTTAAAAATTCTCAGTTGTGTGGATTGTCACGTGACACTTATCATTCAACCATCTCTGGACACCAGGACTGCGTCTGCCTTTTGGTTACTGTGAATAATGCCAATATGTATGCAAACAAGATGCAAACACAGAGAAAGATGTCTCTGTGAAGTCAATGGTGATGCCAGAATTTGAATCTAGGCAAATGGACTTCTGAGACCACACTGGCATTGTTTTGTGACCCAATGGAGTTATTAAAACTAGACAGTTTCACTACAAACAAGGCAAGTGCCATATGATCTGCTTGCATTGGGAGTCCACAAACGATATCAGAGATGTTGGATAAAAAACAGAAGTTAGCAGGAATGGGGTGAATGGAAGAGCATCAAGAATGGGAATCAGTGGATACTAGGTAACAATTAGGAGCAGCTCAAGTGTGTTCTTGCTAGTAACAATAATGTGCTACAAAGTTTTTTTTAAAAACAGAGGAAAGAATTTGTGGAGTTTCCACTATAGAGAAATGATAGGCATTCAAGAAGATATCCATATCTAATATGATATAAATATTCCACAATGTGTGTATGTATCAAAACACAACATAACTGTATATGAACACAAACAAATTCAATGCTTTCCTGTAACAATGAAAATCAACCTGAAAAGAGCAGAAAGAGTAATACAGTTACTGACCTGTCACAGAAATAACGTGCTTCTTTCTCAGACTCAACTTCAGACTTACAGCACATTAAACAATTCAGAAGACAACATAGAATGCTGGAAACAACCCAGGGATGACTATGTACCAGTTAACAAGAGAACACTCACCAAGCCATGAGAGTTCAAGAGATCAGGGCTTAGTCTGTGTGTGGTTTATGCAGCAAGAGTGCCTTTTGCAGTGTCAGTTTGAATGAAACATTGGAAGAAGTGGGTTATCTCCATAGTAAGTAGAAGTCATGGTTTTAAACTGAAACAAATTCTGAAATGTTCAAGCCAAAAAGTGAAAGGTATATGAATTTCTTTATTTCCTAAATTATTATTATTATATGCAATTTATTATGAAAATGAGAGACTTTTCTTGGAGATTCCCCATAACTCTCATCAATGGATTTAACTTTTAACAAGGTTTTCACACCATTTACCCTTTTTCTCTTCCTTGCTCTCCCTTCCCTTGTTTATAATTGCTAAAGAATTTTAAAATAAATTCTACCATCTTGTCATTTCACATCTATGCATTTAGGATATATGTCTTAAAAAATAGACATGTACTTACATAAAGAACATGCCATTCTCACACCCTACAATTTAAAAATAATTTTTGGTCATGTAACACTCATTTCATATTCAAATTACCCAAGTGTCTTGGGGTCTCTTGCCACGTGACCTGCATGACTCAAGAACCAAAGAAGATGTGTGCAGTGTAAGCAAAGCATCGGCAGCCTCCTTCAGTGCAGCACTGGCCCTGGTCCTCTAGAGTGTGTCATTGGCTTTTGGAAGATCAGCCAAGTCAGTTGTCCTGGAAAAGAACCTCTTTCCTGGAATTGTTCTGTTTGCCCCTTCATATTGTCATTTAGCTGCTCTTAATAGATAGGTAGATAGATAGATAGATAGATAGATAGATAGATAGATAGATAGATAGATAGATAGACAGACAGACAGCCAGACAGATAGATAGATAGATAGATGATAGAAAGATAGGTAGGTAGATGTATATATGTATGTATATATGTGTGTATGTGTATATACACATATATGTGTATATATGTATATACATAACATATATTTATATGTACATAAAAAAGTGTTTAAGTATTTATTTAACTCAGAGTCTTTCATGCCTTGCTTTTGGTTCAGGAATATTTCAAACGTGGAATCTGTAAACACTCTCTTGCCTCACATCAAGAGACCAAGATGGCTATTGTACCATTTAAACAAATGGCAACAGTTGCTACTTCCAAGGTGTACATCCAGACCCAACTGAGAGCTACTGGTATCTCTGATAATCTCTCCCTGTACCCTCCTGTATTTTATGGTAGGCTGAAAGCACCGGCTTTCTAATGAAGCTGTTGCTGATACACAACAAAGAACTTTAACACCAAGTAGTAAACAATACCAATCCCCCTTGCACAGTTTCATGGCTCTGGGCTTCAGCTGATCTTACTCTGGGTTTGACTCATTTGTGGGGTATTGAAAGGGTCAGTTTCTCATCCTGTTACAGTCAACTGGGTTCTGGTATCTTCAAAGGCAGAAACTATAGTCCCTTGTACTTGTCCATTTTAACCAGAAAGAGTCATAGGTTACCTCTCAGTAAAAGTTTTTGCATGTTAAGACTCTCTCTTGCTAAGACAATCACAGTGTCACAGTGCAGGAAAGGACAGGGCTCTCTTAACCATCACCAGAAGTTCAACCAAGCACAGCAACTTGATGCTGGATGAGACATTGACTGACCAGTGCTCCCAGTGAATTCTCATTGTGATTTTGTTGATGGCTCTCCCCATGAATCAGCTTGACTTTAGACCTGTCAGTAAATACATATTGGAAGATGCCGGTCATCTAATTAGGTCCATTTGCATTAGGATCATTTGCCCAGTTATTCCTGAAAAACATTCTCGTACTCAAAGATGGCGAATAAATGGCTTGGCCTCGCCCAGCCCCTCCCATTGCTAATGACCAGGCAAGGGGTTGAAGTCTTTGCAGTATGCACGTGCTCTTCCCCTTTGCCCTAGTTTCTAACGCCATCCTTTTAGTCTCACCAGGTTTCTATTTTTACATATTTTAGTTTCTCAGCTATTATCTGATGCCCACACTGCTCCATCTTCGGCCAGCCATGCTAAACTGAGTAAGTGTATAGTACACCGTTTGACATGAGCCCGCCAGCTGTTGATAACTTGCTCACTCATGCACCGAGATGTATGAATGCATCTGTACATTTTCTGCCCTCCCTACCTTTAGACACTAGGAATCATCACTGCAGTCATAACAAGAGCCTTTTCTTCTAAGTGAAGATAAAATTTCAATCACAAGTCCACAATGGTATTGTAAAATTCATATTCTGAGAACCTTCCTTATCACCTTTGATTTCAAACTTTGTGTTTGCTTTGTGCAGAAACTATTGGCTCTAATTTGCCTGCTGCTTTGTCCTTCAAATTGTGTGAAATAGTCGGGGTATAACATCACATAGCCTACCCACAAAACAATTAGGGAATGGATTTAACAGCGTGTTCTTGCTCCCTTTGTCTGGACAAAACACTTTTCATTTGAAAGTACAGGTTAACTGCTGTCTTCTAAAAATTACTTAAAATCATTTATTTCCTATGTGCCTTTGCCTCTTACTCATATACAGTATACTTAATCACTTCAGCAGGTGACTGCTGACTCTGGAAACTGTGGACATAATTCAGAAAGGGAAGGTCTTGATGCTATTTATACCCCCTACAGAGATTTTACTTATGCATATTCTTGATTCATCTCTCCATGTTACATTTTGGAAATATAAGCAAATAGGTAAATATATTTATATTACTTCTATTTCTTACATAAAATATCTATATTCTATAATTTGCTAGTTGCATTTTGTTGCATGCCCTGACTCTGTATCCTTACTCTATATCACCATGACCACAGCAGCTCTCAAAAAAACAAGAAAAAAACATTTCATTTGGGCTGCCTTACCCTGTTGCAGATCCATTTTCATCATGGTGGGAAACACGGTAGTATGCAGGTAAACATGGTGCTAGAGCAGGAGCTGAGAGAGCTGTACATCACACTAGGCATAGCTTGAACATATGAGACCTCAAAGCCTACCTCCACAATGACACACTTACTCCAACAAGGCCACACCTACTCCCATAAAGCCATATCCACTCCTGCAAGGCTACATCTCCTAATAGTGCTCCCTCCCTACAGGCAAGCATTCGAACCCTTGAGTCTATGGGGGCCATTTCTTTTCAAGCAACAACGGATGGGCTTTCATATTGAACCACTTCCCCAGAGCTCAGATTATAGGCACATCCGCACTGTATATGACTTTTACATGGGCTCAGTCTCTTCTTCATGTTTACATGGTAAGCACTTTGTGCCTCCTGAACCATTTACCTCTTAGGGATTCATCATCACAAACTTCATAAATGTTTACAAGTTTGCTCAGTCTGTCCTTTGATTCTGTTCATAGGTGGTCTGGGCTTTGAAATTACCCCTGACATTTTGAAAACTATCCCGTGGTCTCAGAACTCCGCCCCGCAAATCTTAAAGGTTCTGTGGAAACGCAGAGAGTCATGACTTAGGCTCAGCTGTTACTGGGCTTAAGTTTAAGTGGTAGTTCTGGGTGCTTCCTTGGGTCTCCAATGTAGAGCCCCATCTAATTGTAAGTGGCTTCATCCTCTGCCATGCCTAGGAAGGGTATCTGCAGCAGAACCCGGATTGGAGGGTGCAGTTGCTCTCTGGAATTGCCCAGCTCAATTAACAATAGGTCTATAGCTTTGAAGAATATTCCTGTTTAGGCTTGAGAGGGACCAGGGTCAATAAGGGTTCAAGGGAATACGTCACATCATGTGCCCAGCCACACCTCAGTCCAGTACAATAAACTCTGGGAAACAAACCACTCTTGTGGCCAGCAAGTAGTGACTGCAAGAGTGTAAGACAACGGAGAGAACATGGCAACCAGCCATCCAGAGAGGAGCACCAAGTCCTCACTGTCAGGTTGCAGAAGCAGAAGTGGATACAGCATTTCATCACATCAACATCATACATGCCCCCAACTAGAATCGCAACCCAAGTAATTTTAAGATAGTTAACTGGTGCAGGGAGTTTACTGGTGCCAAAGGACAACAGGAATAATTTCTAACGTCCCAAGTCCCCGAGAACAGGATGGTGATACTAGCTAACAGTTATGTTCAAAACGGCTGATCAAAAACTATTTTGAACATTGCCCACACAGAGAAACAACCATTTGAAGTGACAGATAATCTAGTAGTCCTTACCAAATCATGACATGCCACACACATATATTGAAGTATCAAGATACACCTTGTGAGTATTTAGAACGGTTATACCAATTAGGAACAAAAGGTGAAGAAATGGTAATAAGATAATCTGCTGCTCGAGCCACCACACCAGTGTGAAAGGAGACACTTAGCAACCACACTCTCTGGACCCCCAAACAAAGCTGAATGGTGTTGAGCTATATCGGATCACATGGGTAGCAAAGAAGAGAGGAACGGAAAAGACCGGATGCTGTGTCAGTGGGCAGGGGACAGGGGTGCTATAGTCACACAGGCCCCAGGACAAGAAGGGCAGATCTTAGTTCAATATTCTGCAGTTGCCACTTAACTTTCTCAGTACATCTTATACGGAGAAGAAGCCCGCAACTCCATTTTGGGCAGGGCCATTCGAGCCAAATTTTATGTTTTTAATTTCTCCTCCTAAGAATTAGAGTGGTGCAGGTCAACTCCCTGGGAAAACATGGTTCTAAACACCCTTGAGTTTCAACTGGAATTGAGCCTGATTGCCTGCCTTTGGGAGCTTAACCGAAGACCTGGGTCCACACTGCAGGAAGTGTTGCTTGTCTCACCACTCACCCAAGGCCGTGGTGTATAACAGTCAGCTGCTCCTTCTTTCAGGCAGCTCTAAGGTTTGAACCCAGGGCCTCTCACAGGCTAAGCAGGCACTCAACTGTCAACCTATATCCCTGGCCTCCTTTTAATGTTTTATTTTGAGACAGGGTCTCACTGAGATATCCTTGAATTGACTCTGTAGCCCTAGCACATGGTAAACTTATGATCCTCTTACCTGGGCCTTCAGAAGGAGTATGGGTTATCATCCTGAGCTGCCTGACCCTGTGACAAGATGTTTTACTTAAAAAAAAAAATCAGGCCAAATTCCCCTGCAAGATGAAGGCAGTGGAAAGATTTGTATAAAAGGAGAGAAGAAAATTATTTATTTTCCTGGCATATACTCAGCTGACTGTTGATCCAATATGTAAATCATGATGTAAAACTCAACATCAGCATCTATCCGTGTGTGTGTGTGTGTGTGTGTGTGTGTTCATATGTATATGTGTGTGTACATGCATGAGTGTGTGTTTATAAAGAAGTGTGTTGGTGCGCAAGATTAAATTAGTAATCTGCTGTGTTGGGAGAATAGAAGACGCTTTGAAAGATAGCCTGGTTAACCTGTAAGACTTGTGACAGTCACAGCTGGTGGAATCACAGTGATACCAAAATGGAGCATTTAGAATGCACCCTCAACATTTGCAAATCCACTGGTTAAAGGATGCTGAGGAGGAAAGTGAGGGAAAACGGGCAAGGGGAGCCAGATACGAAGCACAAGCAATGCATATTTGCTTATTCAAGGGGCAACTAATTACTGGTAAGCTCTATGCTCCAGGCCCCTTCCTAAGCATGTGGTTCCGACAGAATAATCACACAAAACGTTTTTAGTAAGTATGAATCTCTACAGAACCAATATAAATCACCTCTTCTCGTTACCGCTGGGCTGTGTGCTCAAAAGTTGTATAAATTTAAAGACATGCTCACTTCCTAACGCACATTACTTGGAGCTGCATGGTGACCAGTTTTAGGGCCTTGCACAGGTGGAGGATAGTTCAGGTATCTGATTTGATTTATGATTCTCTTGGGAATTAACAGACGACGAAACTAGACAGAAATTCTGTAGGTTGTATGGTATTGGCAGTACCTGGATGGATAATAGAACCTGGGGTATGTCGTTATCAGAGTCGATATTGATTCTATCAGCTGCATTAAGCTACAATTTTCCCTTGTAACTATTTATCCAACTCTCTGTGATTTGTGTTCAGTGGTGATCTCCCTTCCCCAATCCCCCACGGCTGTTGCAGTTTTCTCTCTGTGGGGTACCGAAGCTATGTCCCAAAGATTTGGGATTGCATTCGGGAGTAATAGAGGGAGATCAAAGATGTTTCGGGATTAGAACTAAGTGTTTAGATGAAAAGGAAGCATTGGTCTTTAGTTTTATTAGTTGCATAGGTGTTTGAGTGATAAGCAGTATGAGTGGGAACGGGCAGATAAAATCAGAGGCCATTTCGAGAGGAAATAGAGAGGAAATTAGCAAGAACCTGATGCTTATTTTTATTTTTCTTTCTTTCTGTGAGAGAGGGATGGAGGGAAGCATGGAACCTTAGGCTTTTATAAACCAAAGGATTGTAACATGCCAGAACATTGATGTTTAAGATTAATTTTTAGAATCATGTGCTTTGGGGGGAAGGGGAGTACACGCATGTGAGTGTGTCAGTGTGCAGCTAGAGAGCCCTGGGAAGGTGGTGCTACAGACGTAAGACCTTTAACATGGGTGCTGGAACACAAACTGAGATTCTCTGCAAGAGAGGAGTCCACTCTTAACCACTGAACCATCTTCTGGTCCCCATGAATTAACATGATTAGAAAACACATACTCACTTAGATTTATCAAGCCATGGAGTAGGAAAACAAAAACATGAAACAGAAGAACCATCATGGTCCCCACCCAACACCTAGCTAGTTACAACAGAAAAACTACCAAGGCCGGTACCCAGGTTCTTCAGATCTAGAGAACTGGAAAGGAATAATTTGACTAGGTCCACACTGGGGTAATTGAAAGTCATTTTACCATTGGGATTTGCTCATAATCTGTCCTTAAAGTCACAGGTTCCCAAAGACAGTTGTAATTTTTGTGTGTCAAATGCAACAACAAGATCTTGCCACTTGGTGCGGCCACGCCTACCACAGTGGCCTTGCTGTTGTTGATTGAAACTGAGCACCAGGTAGCAGACATTCCTCCGGCTCCTGTTGACTTGTTAGAGTCTACCTTAGCTCCGTTTGTCTAGGCCTGGGGTCTGCATTAAGCATCTGCTCTTTGTCCCATGACTTCCTGGAGAGGCTTTCTGGGAAAATGTCATCGGGCGATGTTGATTTCCTGTCTCCTGGTCACTGGATCTGGAAGGTGCATTCGCCTTCACTCTGGCTTTTTCTTTCTTTCTTTTTTTTTTTTTTTTAAAGACCTGGAGAATGCACAGGAGTCTCTTGCCTTGTAATACACAGTCTGTCTCATTCATAAAATCTTGTCCTGGAAAAAGCCTCATTCATTCCCACAGAAGAGCCACAGTTGGGAGGGCGAGGGCATTCAAAACCTTGGGAGATAGGAGACAATAGCGGAGTGCTTGGCAGCAGCTCCTGGGCGGCGTTAGCAACGTGTACCGACGCCAGGGAGAGGATAAAACGCTGTGGTTATTTACTTGTCTCTTAGGAGCAAAAGAGTCTCTTTGCCGCTAATATAGATGCCAAATCCTCAGGACCCGGGCGAGGAAATGATGAACTGTGCGGAGGATTGGCACAAAGTCCTGTGCTCCGAGATAGTGAGGCATTTTGCTTGAAAGCATCCGTTGTTTAAAGAGAAAACGAGAATTGTGGGATTTTGTTGTCAATCAAAGGTCAGCAGCTTCCTCTCCCACTGGTCGTTCACACACAAGGTCCCCGTACCCTCCTCCCCAATCCTGCCAGAGAGCCGGGCTGCCCTGTTCCTTGGCCACCAAAGACCAAGGCTTTCCCTTTGCGGAATCTCAAAAACACAGTTGGTAACTTCAGTCTTAACCAACGCTTCCCACGACCGTAATCACCAAATTTACTAAGCATGGCAAAAATTCAGATAAACAGGGCGTCCTTCCGGTGTAACTCCGTTTGCAGAGAGCCCTCTAGAATGCGGGAGCACAATAGGTCTGTGTTTACTTCTCCACCACTAGCATAATGTGACTGATTTACAAGAGTTTAACTGGAGTGGTAAATCTGACAGTGATGAAGGATCCTCTCACCGGCGCACTGGCTCCTACTATCATATTAGCCGGCTCCTCTCGCAAGGCAGTGTGGTCGATAATTGGAACGCTTTTATGTCTAGTGGCTCTGACAAACCTCTTCTTCGGGTCACATATGGGCGGTCTAGCTCTCTGCTCAGCCCAACAGTGGCACATACTTTAGACTGAGAAAGTATTGTTCTCCTCATGTTGTCGAGCAATGGCAGTTCAAGGGAAGTGGGGCTGCGTGCCGGCTACCTGCTGGTGTGTAGTAAAAAAGATGGGCATGATACCGAGCCGGGAGCACAATTAAATCTATGTTGCACCGATGTGTTGCTGGACAGATGAGTTTCCACATGACAGAACTTTATGATCTTTAAGGTAGACTGAACTAATACATTGGTGTGTGGAGCGAACTGAAGTTACCAAGGACGGGGAAGCAGGCAGTGGTACATTTGAACTACAGGTTTCTCATATGCCCCGCGTCATGCTGAGTTTTTATAGCTCCTGGCTTTCAAAAAGCCTGTTTCAAAGAGGTTTGCGCTAGACTGGGCATGCAGTTTTGCTCTGCAGATATTGTCGCTGCCGATTTAGTGGAATGCAATTAGGAAGCCTAAATTAAGTGGTAATGGAGAACCAGCTCTTGAAACTGGGGTTTCCACGGCAACCGCTGCTTACAATACAGCCTTCAGTTAGTTTTCCCACTTTATCTGCAAAATGCACAATTGAGCTTTAAAACAGCTCGGTGCTGAAAAACGCACTGTAAACAACTGTTTGCAATAAGAGTTTTACACTGTCTTTAAATACAACAAACCATCACATAAAATTTACTTGCCCGCACTAATAATGTGAAATCCGGGTTGCGGGTCGGTGAGGGCTTTTTTTTTTTTTTTTTAATGTGTTATTCCTCTGACACCATCGGATTTATTTTTAAGGAGAGATGTCACAAGTCATTAGGTCGCTCAACTTTGGTCATCCCTGCACTATTTTCAGCTTCCCTGGCAATCTGTGTCTCCCAACAGTCCTACATTAAGACACATTTTCCCTATCAACAAGCAGAGCATTGTCTTAAATAATTGTATAATGCTCTCTGTCAACATTCCTCTTTTTCTAATAGCACTTTCTGATTGTTTCTTATATTTCCCCCTTTATAACAACATACTGCACACCTGCAATGCTTCCACATTTTCTAATCTGGACATGTCCTTTTCTTCAGATAAGACCAACATCCCATCTCTCTATACACTTAAAGGTTAACCAACCAAGAAGTTCCTGTGCCATTCTAACAGACAAGACAGTTGAAATATAGCAGGAAAATAGGTGTATTTTCCAGCACACAGTTCTTCGAAGCAACTATGGGGGATTTGCACCTTTGTAAAATTCATTTTCTTCTGTGGTAGGGAATCCGTGTTTTATCACATGGGGCTGGCACTTTTGTTTCTGCGTGTCAGGATTATAGGCACACACCATCTACATCCCATGCCTACTTTGTCTGCATAGGAGGAAAAAAAAATCCAATTGAGTTCTGCCGAGAGGAAAGAAGGATAGAATCAAATTTGGGGTCTCCTAGCTGTGACACTCCGTTTAATTGCCAGTCTTAACAGGGTGATCACTGGAACATGTCCGGACAGAGCCAAGCAGCTGGTGGAAACTCATGAATCCTCCACAGCACAGAAGGTAATGTTCCCCGGCAGTGTGTGTTCTCTCAAGGTTGGCGTATTATACGTGTGTTCTTTTCACTATGAGAACTTGCGGAGAGAAAGGCATGGCGAAGGAGGGAGGGAGGAAGGGAGGCAGAGAGATAGAGAGGCAGAAAGAAAGGCATGGGGAGGGAGGGAGGAAGACAGAGAGGAAGGGAAACAGAGAGAGACACAAAGAGAGACACAGAGACAGAGAGAGACAGAAAGAGAGAAAGACAAAGACCGAGAGACAGAGAGGACAGAGGGGGGAACAGAGGGGGAATAAGGCCTGTTACTTGTACAGTCTGGGTAGAAGGCTACATTCTGTATCAAGGGTCATAAGTCTATGTTTGGCAGGTTGGAGCACGATGTTCTCTGCAGCCTTGGCCCTTGCCAGGGAGGGAGTGTGTTTCCCACAGGAAGTAGATCTCTTCAGCTACAGGGCCCGGCTGTTGGAACCCAGACTTGTTTCAGGGCCTTTGCCATCAGCTGATTTAAATGGTACAGAGGCTTTGTTAAATACTGCCCCCTCCCCCCTTTTAAAATTATTTTCTGATTCTCACAAGTGGGTCCTATTATCTTTACACTTTTGAGAATATAAGTGCTGAAGAAAACTATAAAGAACCACATTAAAATTGGCTATTTTTAAGACTCCTGGTATTTAAAAAAAATACTTATCTTTGCCACAATCTTTATCTCTGCTGTAGACTCAACCAGGGCTTGATTGTAGCTCTTTCTGATAAAACTAGGACCACTGGTGTAACCTCTTTAAGACTTTAAACTTGGGGGAATCCCACGGGTCATTTGGTTTATTTTAGGTAACTCCACCCCAGCTATGGATGATTAATGAATGTCTCTTCTGTTTCCAATGCTTTTAGATAAAAGGTCAATTTCCAAAGGAAGAAACTTGAAGGGCTCCCATTTGTAGAAATGTCCTCTTTCAACATTTCTGGCTGTTCCCCCAAAGTACATACGATCACACACATATTCCTCTCGTCTGGCCACAATGTGTAAATTGATGTGTCTGCATTCAATTCTTTTTGACAAATCTTTGGGGGCAAAGATAAAGTTCCAGGGTAAGAAAATCCCTTGCCTATTCCAGCAGCACATTCTTGGAAAGCTACATTTTCAGACCAAGCATATGTTTCATGATTTACCCTCTCCAGGGAGCCACTTTGAATTCAGTCAGTTGAGGGTAGAGGCCTGCAGTCAGGAAAAGGTTGCAGAATCAGGGGCATACGTGGTTGTCTTTTAAACTGAACTCTTAACTGTGCAAGACAAAATGTAAAGAACAAACATGTGCTTGGTGTACCAGGAACAACTGTCCGTGCCCCAAGCAGCATGGCCACCCCATCCCTGTCTACCTGTGTGCCTGCTGCTCTTCTCTGGATACAGTGTGAGACTTGCAGACTCCCTAATCAGTGCCCTGTCTGCACAAGCCACACCCTGAGGGAAACTGCAGAGCATAGAGTCAGGCAGTCGTCTACACTCTTTTAGATTTCTAATTAGTTACTCCTCTCAGCTCCCTTCTCTACCCTCAGAAGTTGTGTACAGGAAGGAAACTAGCTGGAGACCGGGGGTCCGTGTGCTCGCTCAGCCTTAGGTTGGTGTTTAGCAGCTCAAAGTTGGAAGAGAGCAGAGGGGGTGTGGCTCTTCGGTCTCCACCCCTGGGCCTTAGAGTCCCTATGTAGACTTGACCCCACCCCACCCCGTAGCAGGCCTTCCATGAGCAGCAGCCATGAACAGCATTCAGGCAAGTGTTCTGGAAAGACCGATGGTTTGCCTTAGTTTTGAGGTTTAAACATGCCTGCTTCGTCCTTTAACAAGGACCTGAGCCCATACGTACCCTTCCTTGAGCAATCAGTGGTTGGGTTATCCTGGGCAGTGACTGATCTTCATTTTACCTCCAGCATCTGTTGGGAGGTGGTGGTGGGGGGACGACTTGAGTTTGTGGGCGGAGCCTGAGTTTGTTTCCTGTACTGCAGAGCTAGCTTGCCCAGATGAGGCTTCAGAGGTTAACATGGATTCCAATGCTGTCTGCTTCGGACTGCAGCTACTTAAGTAAATGGGTTCCCCGAAGGAAGATAGCCTCTGCTTTGATTACATGGAAGCGCTCCTGGAGCCCTTTCCTTCAGGTGATGTAAACATCTTAAGAATAAGCACAATAAATATGTCTCTAAGCACAGTGTATTGTGATTGTAATTAGCTCTTCCTCTTTCATGGGTTGCATGCGTCAGATTCTGCCTAATTACTCCCAGGCAGTTTGCTGGGTTCCTATTTTTGTGAGAAGACTCACAATACATCTTTACAGCCACGAAGACACTCGTTTGCTTATACTGAGGCCTTTATGCACAACTGCCTCCTCTCAGTTTGAAGAGGAAAAATTAAAGATGAACATCATTAGAGATTTCTCTTTAAAAACCAGCAATCTACACATGCTGCAAAAAATCAATGCCCCGTAGGCTGGCTGAAATTCTGCAATAAATTCTTGCACTTGACACTCGCACATGGCCAGGTGACCGGTCACACCATGGGAACTGGGGTGATGCTCTCATCTTTGCTTAAAATGTTTAATTGCTTTCCCTGCACAGGACCGGATTGGACTTGCTGGATGCTGACTGACTGATGAAGGAAATCCCTGAACTGGACAGACTAGAGGTCCCGTGGTACATGGTTCTGTTGTTAGGAAACCTGACCTGAATTGTGTCAGACTCAATTTTGGTAGAATTTAAGGTTATGTTTTAGTAGAGACGGATGCAACTGAGTTTTCTGTGCACCTCGCACATTTATTTTAATAAAGACTTAAAAAAAAAAAAACCTCTAGGAAGTATTCATGGTTTACATCTTTGCTTAGATTTTTAAATGTATTCTTTATGAATTCAACATCGCCTAGAACTTTTTTTTTTTTTTTTTTTTTTGGATCACACATAGGGGCATACCTCTTGGAATTCTATAGAGGAGCTTAAATGCCCAACTTCAAGGTTTATGCAAATTTTTGAGATTATAATATAGTTTGAATACTTCTCCCTTCCCTTTACTCCCTCCAAACCTTTGGGCATGCCCCTCCTCACTCTCCTTCAAATCGGTGGCCTCTTTTTTTTCATTGTTACTAAATGCACACACACACACACACACACACACACACATACACACACACACATGTATATATACATATATACAGGCAATGAAACATGTTTGCACCACCTTTCAGATTTAAATTTGTTTAATTTCTTCCTCTAGTTTTCGGTGCTTTATTTTTCTGTGATGGAAGATTCTAGAAGTCAGCATCTAACCACAGGTGCATTTAGGGAGGAGCAGCATGGCTGTGACGGGGCAGCTTGAATCTCAAGATCTGATATTGCCCTACACATGCGAATGATTTTCCAGACACAAAATAAAACCGGAAGATTTGGATTTTGTAAAAACGCATCTTCCTATATCTTGGAAGGAGGGCATTTTGCCTTTGGCCTCATATGTTTTGAAATACTTAACCCTTTCTCAGAATCACGCCCTGTGACATGAGCCCTGAGATGCAGCTCAAGGCGCGTACCAAGAACACGGTGCAAATCTTCCTGTTTCAAACATCCATTGTGAGGAAGGGAATCCTTGGCTTGTCATTTACTATTGCCCCCGGTGCACAGTAGGCACTCAGTTAGTGCCCGTGGAAGAAGGAACAAGTAAATTTAAAGACCTTGTGACATGGTTCCACAGGGAAGGGCACGTGCTGACCCTGATGGTCTGAGCGAATTCCAAGAACTCACATGGTGGAAGGAAAGGAAAGAACTAGTTCTGCAATTGTCCTCTAACCTCCACACTCATGTTGTGTCCCCACCACACACACACACACACACACACACACACACACACACATTAATAAATGCAAAAAGGGTTAAATGCATAAAGCTATGATTTATTTTATGGTAATAGCCGTACTTTTAATATTTAAACACTAGCAACATTCAGACCCCCTTCAGACCCACTCGCCAAACTTCACAGGAGCCCAGAACTTCCAGGTGTGTAGGGTCCTTGTGCAATCATTACTGAGCAGTGGACACAATTAGAGGTGACATGGCATATCACCTATCGAGCTCCACACCGATGACGATGGTGGTGACGGTGATGATGACAGTTGATCATGATGACCATAGTGATGGTGACAGTGATGGTGATGATGATGGTGATGGTGACAGTGATGATGGTGACGATGGCACTGATTGCTGATGGTGGTGACGATGGCGATAAAGATGACTATGATGATGACAGAGACAATGATGTTGACAGTGACAATGATGGTGACGGTAATGACGATGGTGATGATGATGATGACGATGGTGATGATGATGACAATGGCAGTGGTGGTGATGATGGTGGTAATGATGGTGGTGGTGGCAGTAGTGGTGATGATGGTGATAACGCTGATTAGGATGATGATGAAGATAGTAGCCGCAATAATATGAGCTCAATGCTTTAAAAACATAAATGCATTTAGTCTTTAACATAGCTACTCTTTATTACCTAGACTCCTTACAGTCTCAGAAGGAAAGGACAGTAGAGACAGACTCCGTAACTGGTTTAAGACAGACATGGGGACAATGTGTAAGACCTAGGCAACAAGCCAGGAGGTCGATTATTGTTATGATAATAAAGACATTACTTTATTAACTTAAGTTAAGGCTTACTTAACTAACTCTCTTGCTTGTGGATGGTTATCTGTGTTTAAACCATACCTGGCTCTCAGGGGACTTGCTAGTCCAATCTATACAGAAGCTCAGGATTACAACCTGTCCATATGTCCTTCCACCCACATTACCTGGAATCTTCAGCCAACCCAAGACCCCGAGAAACTTCTCTTTTACCATCAATCTCTGCTCCCAAAGATGCATCCCCAGAATCTCTCTCCCTTCCTGCCCTTCCCCAATGCTCACAGGGAAAAACTGCTCCATTCGCTCTCTGAGTCTGCAGAAAAACCTAGCTAACGTTTTCATCTTTTTAAAAAAAAATATTAACCCCTCTTAAACTATCTTCATCTGAATTTGGAAAAAGACAAATAGTTTTAAAATTAATAAAGGTGCATACTATTCATCTATCGCACTCCCTAAAACCCGGTCCAGAAAACTGGAATTGCATTCACTGAGCTGACTGTCCTGCATTGGTGCATATCAGGAACTGGAATGCACCTGTCTTCACAGCTTGATCTGAGAGGAGACTCCACAGGATGCTTGAAGATGCTGACTCTCTGATTCCACCAATCTCACAAAGAGGCAACCAGATGAGATGCATTTTTGGAGCTCCGTGGAATGTTTCTGCTCTGCTAGCCTTCCTTTTGAAGAATTTCATCTTTTTATAGTCAGCCCACATTATTTCTAACACACAAATTAATTTCTTCAAATTTATGCCAGGCCTCAAAATATTTCTTTTGCCTCGGCAGTCAGATGGCTCTGCAGGTAAGAGAGCTCATGGCATAAGCCTGAGGAATTGAGTTCTGTGTAAATCTTAAAGGACCCGTGTAATCCTTGAAGGAGAGGATTAAGTCCCTAAGTTGTCCTCTGATCTCCATATACAAACTATAGCATATGCACATACATGTACACATCACAAGACACAAACACACACACCAATAATAAATAAAAGATAAGGTTAAAGTTAATATTCCTCTTTAAGTTTGGGTTTTCCAATAAGCCAATGTGATCACTAGGACCATTGGACAGCCTTCCTTCCCACTGCATCCTGGTGGTAGGAAAACTGGAACAGGAATTTGACTATGCAGAAAGACTCCTTTACAGGATTCTTTGAAGAACCTGTTAAATCCCCTAGCAGATGAATAAGTGAGTAAAGTGGATCATCAGGAAAACATGTCTCCATGGTCCTTAACCAAAGTGTGCCTTGCTCTGCGTGTATGCTCCTGCACCAAAGTCTACATGGAAAAGCACATATGAGAACACATGTATAGCATGCAAGTCATATGAGTTATAGTAGGGACAGCTCCCTCACAGCTAGTGAGACTCCTAGAAGGAGCACCTTCTGCGTACTTCCTCCATTAATAATTTTCCTCTTGGAAGAACACTAGAAAAACTTGGCATCTAAAAAATGGCTCCATGTGCTAGCACACAGGAGGGAAGGTCCCGGATGCTCATAAGAGGACAAGCACCTAGCTGGAGAAATTATTAGAGTGTGACTCCACAGGCAAATCACATGCTTTCTGAGAGCTGGTAGGTAAAGCCATTTATTGATTCATGTGATGAATATGGATTGAGAATGGGCTGATACCAGGCAAGCTGTGATCCTAGGGCAGCAAACAGGCTTGGCAGTAGCCCTCAAGGAAGGTGCAGTCTAGTGTGGACATCATCTCCAAAGGGAAAAGCATGAGCATTGATCTGTTAACATCTGTACAGTATTACCATGCCAGCGCACTTTAGAGCTTAAATGCTCTAAACATAAAAAATTTTAAAGATAGAACCAAATTTGTCAGACATTTGACATCATGCATCCATCTTTTTTAAACTAAATTATGTGATGATATGCATCCTGCTCTTTAAGAAGCACGAATGCTCAGGCGTCTCCTCTATCGTACATGAAAGAGGCATGGAGTATAAGTGTGGTCAGATAATAGCAACAATAAAAACAAAATGTGTCCTGTGTACAAGATATCCAGTGACTAAGACAGAGCAGAGACAGAGGGAATGGCCAACCAGGGACTGACTCAAATTAAAAGCTGCCCTATGGATAAGAACCAATGCCCGACACTACTAATGGTGCTCTGTTGTACTGGCAGACAGGAACCTGTTGTCCTCTGAATGGTTCCACCCAGCAGCTGACTCAGATAGAGACATTCACCCACAGCCAAACAGTGGATGGAGCCTCAGGACTCTTATGGAAGAATAGCGGGAAGGATTTCGGGCCCTGGAGAGGATAAGAACTCCACAGGAAGAACAACAGAGTCCACTAATCCAGATCCTTGGGGCTCCGAGAGACTGAGCGTCAACTGAAGAACACACACAGGCTGGACCTAAGCTCCCTGCACACACGTAGCTGATGTGCAGCTTGGTCTTCAAGAGAGTTCCCCCAACAACTGGAGCAGGGCCTGTCCCCGAATCTGTTGTCTGCCTGTGGATCCTGTTCCCCTGACTGGGCTGCCTTGTCTGGCCTCAGTAGAAGAGGATGTGCCTATTCCTACTATGACTTGATGAGAGGAAGGGAGGGGGATGATACCCAGGTGAGGGCTCCCCCTCCTTAGAGAAGAAGAACAGAGAATGAGAGAGAAGGATCTGTGGGGGGGAGGGCGGGGAATACTACGGGGGGGGGAGGCGATAGTGGGATATAAAGTGAATTAGCCAATCAATTAAAATATAAAATAAAAACTTCCATCAAAACTTTTTATGCTGTTCAAATGAAGCCTCGGTGAAGATTGATAGTATCTTAGAGTTACCATTGATGTGATGAAACACCATGACCAAAGCAACTCAGAGAAGAAAGGGTGTGTTTCACTTACAATTCCACATCACACTTCTTCATCAAAGAAAGCCAGGACAGGAACTCAAGCAGGGCTGGAACCTAAAAGCAGGAGCTGATGCAGAAGCCACACGGGGCCACTGCTTCTTGCCTTGCTCTCCTGGCTTGCTCAGTCTTCTTTCTGATAGAACCCAACACCACCAGCCCAGGAATTTCACCACCCACAATAGGCTGGGCCTTCTCCTATTGATCACTAATTAAGAAAAGGCCCTACACCCGGAACTCATAGAGGCTTTTCCTCAATTGAGTTCTCAAAGTTTCATATTACACTAGCTTGATTCAAGTTGACATAAAACTACCCAGAACGCCTGAATCCTGCTATACTGTTATCTGCATTCACGCATTAACTAACGCCCACCACTTACCTCATGATAACAACAGCATTTCTTTAAAATGTAGGAACAACGAACGTTCTGTAGGCCTCCTCACAGAGTAAATGCTCACAGAGCTGGGTCTGAGAGCTTCCTCACCTCAAGGCTCACCCTTAGTCGTCAGGTAACATCACTTTTCCTGGATGGAGATATGTTAAATGTGTGTGGATTCACCCACAGTGATGGTTAAGTTTCACTCAAAATAACAATAGGACTTTAAATAGGTTGACCCAAAACTCCAGGCAATACATTACCATGGAATCACCTATTAGTAAAGTAAGGATATTAAAATCAAAAATTCTATAGGGTGTAACTGTTGCAGAAATGGAAAGGGTCCTGTATTCCACACCAGGAAGGTCATACATGATGACATGTGATAAAGTCACACAGTCAATCAATCACTCAGGAAGAAACAGCTCAACCAGATGCAGCTGGCCCTGCATATCTCTAGCTCTATAGCTGGGGAGTCAATAAAATTCAGGATCAAAATATTTCAAAAAAAAAAAAAAAAGGACAGCTGTGTCCGACACGTTAAGACTTATTCTCTAAACAGCAGTCTAGCATTGTCTCCACAATGTTCACATTTTATCAAGCCATCTCGAGATGAGCAACCCTTAAGAGTATGCTGCTTGTGGGGTTGGTTACATGTAAACACCATGACACTTTTTTTTCTTTGAGACAGTGTCTTTCCTGGCTGGTCAGTCAAGTTGGTGTGTGGACAAGGCTTGCTCTGAGCTAACGGAGATCTGATGACTCTACCTCTCCAGTGCTGCCTTTGAGGGTAAGGGCCACCATGCCACTTATACGGTTTTATAGAAGGATGTGAACAGCCATTGGTCTGGATGCATTCTGGAGTCCTGCCATCAATCTTCCTTGGGTACTGAGATGCCTGTATGATGCGGGTGCCTGGCTCACCATTCGGGAAGCACGGGATTGGGTTCTTGATTCATGTTATATGCCAAAACACAAAGAAGATAAATATTTACTGTAAAAGGAAAGCTGAAACCTATACCAAAAGTTACCAAATGTTTACAGAGTTGCAAAGCAGAAAAAAAAAATAAAACTAAGCTCCAAATGCAATAGTCATAAGATGGGGAAAATGTGGAATAGCTGAGAGCCTCAAACGATTAAATTTGCATAACAATCTTTCAAAACAGTACTAATATACTAAAATGCTCTTACAATTCAATAAGGCAAAAAAATAGATACATGGCTATTAAAACATAAAAACTAAAGAGGTGGCCAAATCTAGGAAGAAACACCAGAAAAGAACTTTTAACGTGAGAAAGATAAAAATAACAAGAACATAACCTTTTTTACTGAATTGATCAAAATTAGGAGGGGGAGGTAAGAACCCTCCCCCAAGGAAGTCCACATTCTCTCTGCCCCACAGAGGGACATTACTGATTGCCTCATCTGCAGTACAGCACAACTTTCTCCTAGTGTGTTCTCTGTCCTGCAGAGACTGGACTCAGATCTGAACTTTGGACACCATTTAGCATGTGCCAATGAAATACAATGAGCTAGGAACCAGTGGTGACTGCCGTGCCATCTGTCTAACTGCTAAATTCAATGTACTTTAGTAGAAAAAAGGCTTTCTCGTGATGGAGAAATAAGATCCTGGGCCTTACAGGTATTCCTTGAATCTAAGTGACAGCCTCGGTCCCTACTGTTACATTTCTAGAAGTGACTTAAGACTCAGCAGTAAATAACCCTTTAGTTAATCAGCTTCGGTCAAACTCCTTTGCTCCTCAGTGATAAATATTTCAAGTAACTGCACCCAACTAAGTGTGGGAAATAGCAAAATCATAAAACTAAGAATCCGGGTTTAAGAGCCAGAGAGGTGGCTCAGAAGTTAAGAACAACTGTGGCTCTTACAGAGGTCCCAGGTTTACACACATGGTAGTTCATACAACCATTTACAAATGGTTCCAGGGGATTCAAGGCCATTTTCTCATCTTTGTGGATACTGGACATGCATGCAGTACACAAACATACATACTGGTAAAACACTCAGAAACACAAAATAAAAATGAATACATCTATTTTTAAATAAAAAAAATCGAGACTGGATACTGCTAGCAAACGGGGATAGGACATTACAGTTCACAACACACAATGGCATATTACACTTACTGTCTTATCATCTGTGAGCATTGGAGAACACTCAAGGCAAGGTTCTGCAGAAGAGATACATGGATGAGCCACTGCACTGTGAGGAGGAAAGGTCCTGGGTATTGTCCAGGTACTGAGCTAATAGAACGATATTCGAGACCATGAAGCTTTGACCTCTGTTCTTGTAACAAGTTTTAAGTAATGACATTAACCTCGGGCTGGTGAGAGATAGCTCAGTAGGTATAGCACATGCCTGCATGCATAAGGACCTGAGCTTGATGCTCAGAACTCACATGAAAGTTCTAGACATGGGGCCATAGTAATACAGTGCCTCCTAAAGACTGCTCTATTCATAGCTGAGGGCCTTGCTCAACATTGTCAGAGACGCTTCTTGCAGTAGATGAGAATTAACACAGAGACCTACAACTGGACAATGCGCATCTCTCAGTCCAAAGTGGGTGCTTTTCTCATAGCATCCCATCAAGTCTCAGTGATCTCTGAGGAAAAGGAGGAAGAAGTACTGTGAGATCCAGAGATTGTGGTTGACTTCAAGGAAACAGAGTCTTTCAGACACAGTAGGAACATACAAAGGGACATAGCTCAAGCATCACTCATAGGATCCTCAAAGGTACAAGACAGATGAGACCTCAGCACTGAGCCGGAGAAGTAGACACAAAGTCCTGCCCCTAACCAAGAAGCTATTTCCACCTGATACCTGCTGAAAGAGGAACAATCCTTGTTCCCTAATAGAGTGTTACTGTCTGTGTCAACCACAATCAAGAATAGGCCCTGTGCCCTGTGCAGGTCAGAAATAGTTTTTGGTTTGGGTATGTGTGAGTATGTGTGGAGGGGAGGAGGTGTGGTGTGGTGTGTATGTATGTGTGTATGTTCATGTATGTGTGAGTATATGTGTGTATGTGTGTGTATGTATATGTGTATATATGTGTGTGTGTGTGTATATGTTCATGTATGTGTGAGTATATGTGTGTACAGGTGTATATGTGTGTATGTGTGTGGTGTGTATGTATGTGTGTATATATGTGCATATGTGTATATATGTATGGTTGTGTGTCTCTGTGTTTGTCTATGTATGTGTGTATGTTTATATGTATGTGTGTGTTTTGTGTACTTTTATTTCAGTTTGTTTTATTTTGTTATTTTTGTCTTATTGACTTTTTGTTTTGATGTTCATTGTTACTTGTCTTTGGAGAGAGAGGGTGAAAAAAGATAGAGACACAGAGCAACGTATTGGGTGGGTGGGGAGATAAAGTTGGGAAGAGTTGGGGAGGCAAATATTATCAAAATACATTATACGATGAAAGTTTTAAGCAAAAAAGGTTAAAGCTGAGATAAGGCTTTAGAATAATATAATTTTAAAATGCTAGGTATGATGCATGCTTTTAAGACCTATGTTAGGGATGCAGAGAAAGAAGGGCCCCTGGGGATCAACAGACAACCAGGATGGCCCAATCAGTATGATCCTTACCAATGACAGACTGTGTTTCAAAGGAAGTGAATGGTATTCCTGACCATTATCCTCTGGCCTTCTCATGCATGTGCATATATTCTGCACATGTCATTAGCATGCTGATGTCATAACCACACTGTATCAGAAACATAGGCAAACATGTTTGTCTTCGTCTTTCTTTAATGTCAGATTTGCTGAGTAGAAATTCACAAGGTATTCTAAGTAATCCCTTGCTGATCTGACCAAGACAAACACAGCTCTTTTATCCCAGTGTTAGTTGCCAATTCTGACTCTGTACCACACACCAAACAGCATGCGGTAAATGTAAGTCTGCACGCCTGTACATGGCTTGCAGGAAGAATCCACGTTAAAGGCTCTACAGAGTTCAAGAGGTCTTAGATGTAGACTGAAGGATGTAAGTGCAAAGAGTCTGTGTATAAACACCACACACACACACACACACACACACACACACACACACACCACATACATACAAACACACCACACTCACACACCAGAGGGGGGAAAGTATAACAATTTTATATAATTTATATAAACATTAGAGAATTCTACAAATGTGGAAAACCGAGAGTTGGCATAGGGAACTAAAAACATCTGAGTGAACCCAAATTATCTCAATCCCCAAATCTTGCTAATTTATCTTTTCCAAGAGAGGCAGCCTTCTTTCTACTAGGAAATGAAGCTTTCTCCGCCTTGATTAGAGCCCCCAAAATAACCTCTGCTGAGGATGTTTCTTGGCAGGGAGATGCCCATGTTCCTCCTGCCCCTGCCTCCTGTAGTCATACACGGCTGACAGGGATGGAGTCTCAGAAATAAATTATTAGGTGATTGTGTTATTGTGAAAACTTGATACAACAACTTAACACAAACTTAGGTGCCATAGGTCCATCAGTGAGGTTTCCTGATGTGAACAGTGGGTGTAAATTAGATGTGGTACTGCAGCTTAGAGTGATATTACTCTACGGTTGGAAGTGGGAGAACTTCAGATTCAAAGCCAAACTAGGCTTCAAGACCCCGCCTCAAAATACCAAAGATCAGTAGTAGAGCGCTTGTGTGGCATATGTGAGTCCTGAAATTCCATTCCCAGCATCACAAACCACAAAAAAAAAAAAAAAAGGAGGAGATATCTGTAGCATTACCACCTCAGTTAGAGGACACACTACTTCGTAGTAAACTAGCACCTGCATGAAGTAAAGTATATTCTAAAATAATAGACAGCCTCAAAACACACAATAGCCACACGGTTGTTGTGCAACACCTATTTTTATGTGGTAGCAGAACTGCACGACTATACTTTTATATGAATGGCAGTGCAGAAGGCTTACACCGGGACCACCACAGACATGCAAATAATGCAGTTTGCTGTGATGTCACAATGGCCAAAGTGCTATTAGGCAGCAGGACTTTGTCAGCTTCACTAGCATCCCGTAAGAGAGCCATTATATTACACACTCCGCTGTTGTCTGAAATGTCATTACGCAAAACATGACTATACTTATTCCTTCCAGGATTATAACCAGGAGCTGCAGAGGAGGGGATCTGGGAGCAGCAGGAAGATCTTATCTGTTAAGGAATTATAGTGTGTGTCAGTAGTAAATCACGTGCTTTGCATAGTCAGTAACTTGGTTTGGGGGAAAAGGGGGTTGAGGGAAGGGAAGTGAAGGGAAAGGACGGAAAGAGAGGTGAGGGGAGGGGAAAAAAGAAAGGGGGTGAAGGAGACCATAGCTGTCAGTATCCAGATATTTGTAATGAAGACAGAGAAATATCAACTTTTCAGAGATTATTAGATACTACCTCCAAATGAAGACCAATGCCTGGAGATCTAGAACGCCATTGTGATTCACCAGTGGAGGGATGAATTATGAAGACAAGATGCAAGTAGATCTCTGAGGCCATTCTGTGGCAAACACTTCCATTCCTGCAGGGATCCCTGGAACAGACTTGCAGGGAAAGGAGCTAGTGCGTGAGCTGCATTCCCATCCCATGCTTCCTACACAGTGGCAAACCAAAAGCAATCCATCTATCACAGATAAAGTCAAGGAGATAAGTTCAACCACCACGGATCCAATGAAACAAGAGAGCAGCTAATGCGTATGCATCCTCACCTTGGGAAATGACGTTGGATATCATATCAGATGGTGATATCAAATACCCTTGCTGTTCCTAGAATAATCTCATTACTGAAGCAAATCAGCACATCCTAGTGTCTAAGATAAATCTATCAACCTGACAATTTTGCTTCTTTTCCAATAACCATAATTTGGGTGAGACAATTTGCTCTCCCTTGGAAGAACATCTTCACCATGGGATGTCAGGGTTGTGTTGGGTCTCTGACCCTTTTATAATCTATTCCACAGAGCCCGAGCACCTCACCATTACATAGGAGAGAATATATTCATATATCTTTTGAAGCAACAGTATAGAGGAGTTGAAACCCATAGATCTTCCCTCTGCCACCATTGAAAGTTTAATTATTCCAGTATCTAGGTCCTATAGGATCAGAGCCCATCACAACTCCTCATGAAGCCTCTTTTAATTTCTAGGGCAAAAGGCTCTACATTCACTTGAACAGCTTTGTCCAGTCACCAAATGTTACACAAGGGTACCATTACATTTCAGGGAAACCCAAGACAATAGAAGGATCTCCAGATGGCCCAGTCCCAACAAACAGTTTGGCTTTGAGACTCAGCAGCCCTAGTAAGAGACACAGGATGGAATGCTTGTATGGATTTCAGGGAAATTCCGATAGGAAGAGAGCAACTGTGTTCAGAGGACCTTGAAGCAAGGTTATATTCATGTGGACATGTTTATCATCCTTTAGATGGTGCTTGGTGTACTTACAGATCTCCAGATAGACCCAATGCCTGACTGAGAGGCAACACGTAGCCAGGTGTCCTGAGCTGGCCATCAGAAACTGCCTG
Source organism: Micromys minutus (assembly GCF_963924665.1). NCBI lineage: Eukaryota > Metazoa > Chordata > Mammalia > Rodentia > Muridae > Micromys > Micromys minutus. The sequence continues at coordinate 84,001,886 of NC_137974.1, forward strand.
TTACCTGAACCATGAAGCCATTAAGCCGGATGTACCCAGCACTCAAGCATGCCAGGCTCCAGTCTCATAGGGAGTTCATTATAGACATTTGGAAATTGGGAAATGTTGTACAGACTGTTCAGCATGTTAATGCTGGCGGCTCTCCTGAGGTGACTGTGTAGCTGTCGCCAACCTCTAGTAAGGATAATGGGGAGGCAACGTCAAATAGCAAGTGTTTATTAAGGAGTGTTCCTCTGACTCTGTCTTGTGTTTTGTCTTCCTTCTTCACTTTCTCTAGAGAGATGAGGGGGTGTGTCAGTGGTTTCACCACATGATCAAGACTGTAGAGGGGAAGGCTGAAGACAGAGTTTGGTGAATAGGCACATGCTCGCTGCAGAATGTCCTCAGGTGTATGGGGAACAAATCTTCGTAGAAGGATAATGTGGAGGAGAGTAGCCAGTGAAGTAAAGAGATTGATTGTCCTGTCAGTTTTTCCCCAAGACCTAACACTTCCTCATGGGTTCACAGAGAAGTAGTCACAGCTTTGCACATGGAGGGGACACACCGATGGACTCTCCAAGCACTGTTGTCTCCGGACTCGTGGCTCAATAGAGCCATCAGGTAAAGAGAAGAGATGGGTGAGAACTGGACCTCCTTCAGCGAGGAAGAGGCAGTCACGCCTTCCCTGGCCAGGAGCCATGAGAGTCTGATGGTTTCATTACTGCTGTCTTTCTCAGTTGTTACAGCAACTGAAACACAGCAACCTAGAAAAATGAGGAGTGTATTCCACAGAGGCAATATATCCTCAGAACCAATAATCCGTGTCTGGCACTGTTTCCCCCTTGCTGAAAAACATCAGTTAGGCATCTGAGGAAAAGAAATGAGCCTGCCATTCTTGGGTTTCCCTACAGTAACCCACCCACGACAGCTGGGTGCTTCCTATACCTGAGGCACTGGCTATAGCTTTCCCGAGGTTCCTCAGGAGTAATTCCTTCAGCAGAGATCACAGCTGTGATAGATGATATGTCACTGAAAACAACTACCTCTCAGCAACTCCAGGATGTCTGTCAAGCATCCTTGGTGGCCCTGACAAAGCTTCCATTTGACTGTACAAATGTTAACAGGGGTACTTGGGTTTCCACTAAAAATCTTGAAAGCACTGGACTTCTGAATGACAGGCAGTCCAGATAATGAAACTGCAGGGCTCCTTTTCCACAAGCACTGCCTAGAAGAGATCCTCTAGCCTTCCCATGGTTGCAGTGACCGATCAAAAGTTTCTTCCTTCAGCAGCCATTTTGGTTTTGACTGTTTGCAACTTGACTGATAACAGATCAAGCAGTACTAGCACATTTAGGAACACATAGCCCAAACCTTCAAATTATGTGAGCTCTTTACCACAGCACCCTCTACAAGAATGCCCCCGCCAATAAATGAATACATGAGTTCAGGGAATAAATTTGTGTATATGTATCTTTATTTTAATCCACAAGTTCACAATAACCACTAACAAGTGGTGACCGAGCAAGAAATTCCAGAGTATTTTGCCTTTTGATAACCTTACAGAATGTAGTGGGAAAGATGTCCTTCTCGAGGAAAATAAATGAAGGCATGTGGTTTAGTGTCTTCCTTTCCCTGAGAGTTATCACTTCTGCCATGAGTAGAGAAGAGGACAAGGGTTGGCTGCTAGAATGATTTGTAGCCTGACACGGCCTATTCAGCAGATGCAGTTAGAAGAGCTAGATTCTTACCCATGGAAGTGCGAACAAGAGAAAGCAAATGAAACTAGGTCTGGACCTCTAACTCTGTACAGTTAAACTCCAGAAGAATGGAAGCCCCGAATATGAGACTACAGACCCTGGAACTATTAGGGGACAAACACTTTAAGATATAGCAATTAAGAAGGAACATCCTGAAAAGGAAGACTAGTTACTCCAGGAATAATGCCATTAATTGACAAATGAATTTCTTGGGATTAAGAAACTTCCATTAAGAAATGTCCATACAGAAAAGTTAATTGGGGGGTGGGGGACCTACTGGATAGAGGAAATTCTTTGCTAGCTATACATCAGATAAAAGATTAATATCTAGCATTTACAAAGAACCCGGTAAACTAAATCAACCAAATTAATAAACCGGCTAATGAAATATATTCTGTGAAAAGTGGAATAGAAATGTCCAATGCCACTAGGCATCAGAAGAATACAAGTTAAACCCACATTGAGATTCCTTCCCTCTCATCCTCGTAAGAACAGTAGCCATTAAGGAGAGAGGTAATCTTTTTTTTTTAACTCATTGAGTCAAATTTGTACTGTTTCTACACTGTTGGAGGTGGCTGGTCACTGGAGCAGAGCCAATATACAGGGGCCACACCATTAAATAAAACAAACAAACACCTAGCTCTCCTTTCTTTTGCCCAACAGTTGCTAAGAGCTCTTGAACTAGGGATCAGACTTCACTCCCACCTTCTTCTTCCATGGCTGGGATTGTCTGGCTTGACCATGTGCAGGTCTTGTGGGGGCTGTCCCACCACTGTAAGTTCTGATGTACAGTTGCCCTGTTTTGTCTGGACAACATTGTTTTCTCCTATCATCTACTACTTCTGGTGCTTACAGTCTTCCACATTCTCTTTCTCAGTGAACCCTGAACCTTGGGAGGAGGAGTGGGGGGCACAGAATGGCAGCAGGGGAGGGAGGGCGGGATGTAGTTCTAGGAGGGGTTGGGGGAGGGGTGAATGTGATGAAATCTTAATGAATAGGATACCCAGGGGATTAGCAAAATGTTTGCAAAAGAATGGAAGAGGAAGCAACTTTTTCATAATAAAAATACCTAGGTAAAATCTTAAAAGGAAACAATGACAAACACTGTCAAGGACGTAGCAACTGTCAAGACTAGCTGGGATGTCAATCAGCCAGCTCACATTGAAATCAGTTCATAAGTTCTTTGAAATACTAAACTACAATCTACCATGACCCAGCTGTAATATTCCCACATATATTCCATACATATATATATATATATGTGTGTGTATATATATATATATATATATATATATATATATATATATATATATATATATATATATATAATTTAAAGATGTTTAACTTATTCACTTTATATCCTACTCACTGCTCCCTTCCCGGTCACCCCCCACTCAAACCTTCTTCCATCTCCCCTATATCTTGGAAATTTTTAAGCCAAGAAGAAAAATGAAGTTATGTGATTTGTAAGCAAATTAGCGCAACTGAAGATACTCATATTTAAAAACTAAGTTCGACTTGTAAAGATAAATGTTGTATGTTTCCTCTCACTTGAGGCTCCTGGATGTATAGACACATAAAATATGTCAGGACTTGACTGACTCTGTGACTCCATATCCCAGTACCAACAATTGCCATCGATGTAACTCGGGAAACAGAAATATCTGTGGGTAAATGATCATCAGCCATTCAAGGGTGGAAATCAAAGATCTGGGTCTCGGTCCTGAACATATTCTTTTCATTCTGATCTAAAAACAGCATTTAGTTGAATGCAAATACAGGGGCCAATCCATTGCGCTCACAAAACCTGAACTTAGAGAGGCAGACATAGTTCATGTAGGAGGTCAAGCCACCTTCAACGCAACAAGAAGCATGGATGTCCCTAGACCTTTTAAAGATCAGACTTTTCCAGAATAACATTCCTGAGATTTAGACTTTCGTAGGAATTCTGATCAGTTACAGATGAAGACACTGAAAGAAACCTTAAAGAAACAGTTCTCCTCCATGTTGCCTGTTAGATTACTAAAGTCAGAAGAGTCACAGAGCTTGATGCCCAGCCAACTCACTGGTTCACCTCCTCCTCCTTCTTCAGTGATCTTCACCATCAGGCACCATATTAACCCCTTCTTCCCTGTAGTAATTGCAGGATAGGGAAGCTCAGCTTAAGGCAGCTCTGGACTCCACAAAATACACAGCTTTTTTTCTAGACTCCATCGGCAGTGAAAAATTCACGGAAGCCCCACCCCCAGGCCTTTTGTGAGGCTCCGCCCCACCCTGGTCCAAACAGGAAAAGAACCCTCACACAGATGCAAGCTTGCCTTTGATTGCTGATTCATTTTTCCAGCGAATCTGAGCTGTGCATCAGCTGAAAGTCAGTTGAGCAAGACTGAAAAAGCCCCTGGTCTTTCTTCGCGCCGACACAGCTTGTCCAATGTAACAGGTGTGTTTCTTAAAAGGGCGTAGGGGGTGGAATCATTTTAAAGCACACACTAGTAATTTTAACTCACTAGAGAGTTAGCTATTTAGAGGAACCCTGTTGTAAATCCTTTCACAAACTGAGGAACACTTAAGTAATTACCCCCTAATTTATGTTCTCTGTGAGGTCAGCTATTTAAATGTCTGGTTTTCTTAATTTGAGGCATACCGAATTTATAGTATGTCTTTAGAACTCATTATGGCTAGGAATTGCATTTCTTTCTTAACAGGGGAAAAAACAGTATTTTGGTGGAAGATGGAGAAGATACCTATTATTCTGGCAACTGTTGAAATGCTTATTGCAAAACATAAAAATAAAATAAAAGGATTCTTCTGGGATTAAACAGTCTTATGTTCTAAAACATCGTGTAAACACATGCATTTTAGGTTTCTTTAATCAATGTGCAATATTTTAACCCCTCTAAACTATAGTCAGTCTGGTCGTAATTTGTTTAATCATGTGTGTATTAAGGTTTCTACTTCTGTGATAAAAGACCATAACCAAAAGCAAGTTGAGGAGAAAGGGGTTTATTTGCCTTACTTTTCGACAACTTAGTCCACGGTGGGGCAAATTGGCCATGTTTGGAACCCTGATTCCCGATTGAAAGTGGTTGAAAGCCCCAGGAGTAATAACAAGATGGAAGGAGCTTCCCTGGCTCTTGGGAATTCAGAAATCCTCATGCTGCCAAAAACAGTGTGCAGCTCCACAAGGCATTGGCCACGCACCAAGTCCTGCCTCCACAGGAGAATGTGATGTGGGCCCACACCAGATCGGACACGCCCCAAGTCCCTTCCTTGCACATAGACGTGACTGCATGTGAGCCCTAGGCAAAAGCAGGACCGCCCCAAAATATGTAGACCAGGTCTCCCCAAGTCCTGAGGCCAAGCCAATAGGAAGCTGGTCGTCAGACTGAACCATTTAAAAAACTGTACAGATACAAAGGCTGAGCACGAAAATAAAGAGACATGTAGAAATCATTTCTCTGCCTGAGTTTCTTTGTTCTAAAAGAGCTGTTATCACCTCTTATTGGGAAGAGACTTCTCTCCTGAAGTTTCTTGCATCCTGCGCCAGTCTCTCCACAGCCCAGTTAAGATTACTAGCAGCAGCTGTGTTCCACCAATTCCTGCCGGGATCAGTGGCAGAGCGCTGTTGTGACAAGCTCAGGTTGGAGTTCCCACGCTCGGCTGAGCATTGTTCTCACTCCTCCAAGAATGAATTCGAACAAGCCGGCCAGACCTAGCAGTGAAGGTAGCAGAGGCTGACTTCCCCCAAACAAAGAGCTGTGTGTGACTCCTGGAACAAGGTTCCATGGTCCATCACTAAAGGAAGTTAGATCAAGAACTCAAACAGAGCAGAAGCTGTTGCAGAGGCCACAGAGGAGTGTTGCTTGCTGGCTTGCTCCATGTGGCTTGCTCAGCTTGCTTTCTTATAGAACCCAGGATCACCAGCCTGCAGATGGCACCACCCACCACAGGCTTGGCTCTCCCCCCATTAATCAGTAAGTAAGATAATGCCTCACTTATGGGTCTGAGATATCCTCTGCATATACCTTATAATTGTGTAGCTTGATGTTTTTGTGGGGTTTCTAGCAATAGAATTGGGGAAGGCAGTGTCGCTGACTCTTTTGTATGCACTTTATACAATTTTTCTTCTACTAGGTTGCCAAATCCAGCCATGATTGTGAGGGTTTGTGCCCCAGTCTTATTATATGTTCTCTCTCCCTCTCCCTCCGTCCTCCCCACCGTGTGTGTGTGTGTGTGTGTGTGTGTGTGTGTGTGTGTGTGTTTAGGGAAACTGAGACAGATTTAATCTGAAGGAGAGATGATACTGAGGGAGGGACTGGAAAGAGTGGAAAGAGAGAGGGGAGAAATAGTAGTCTAGATGTAATATATAAGAAAAGAATTAAAGTTTAGAGAGAGAGAGAGAAAGAAGATGAAGATGAGAAGGAAGGAGGAGGAAGAGGAGAAGAAGAAGAAAACTTACACCCTACATCTGTATCCTATGGAGGCATTTACTCAACTAAAGTTCTTACCTTCCAGATAACTCTAGGTCATGTCAAGCTGACACAAGGCTAGCCGGCACACGTGTGTTTTTATATCTCATTAAACTTATAACAGAAAAACTGTTTATTAGATTAACAATAGAAGTATTAGAAAATATTGGGAAATATATTAAAAGATTTATTTAGTGATTATGTTTCATACATGCTACAAATGCAAAGTATACCATGAAAATGTTGTTCTGTATTTGTAACAATGGAGCTTTCCACTGAAGGACCTTGGGGGAAACTGAGGCATAAATTGATTTGGGACACGAAGAATTTATCTGGGCTGATCAGAGCTACAAGTAAATTTCAGATAGACTGAAGTGTGCTCCCATGTCCTACATGTTTCAATTAAGTTAGCAGCAACGATTACAAGTGGAAAGTGACAGGTGTTGACTGTTGGTCAAGGATTTAGACTAGCAGAAAGTAAAGGGCATGCTCACTTGGAAAGGATGCATGGGATGGTTTTCAGAAAAAGAAGTTAGGAGAACAAAACAGGAGGGAGTAGGGAGGTTCAGATGACCATCCTGAACATCTGTGGAGTTAGAAATATGTCAGTGTGTAACCCACAGGGTGCACAGGTTATATATGTGACTGTAGCCTAGCTGTAGCATAAGGTGTCGAGTCCTCTATGCCTGGGATTTTGTGTTATGTCAAATATGCTTTACTTTGATTTTAATTTATCCATGACCAACTTGGCCTTTTTTCTGAGGGAACCTGCCATGATGTGGTGGAATGTACTGGAATGTACATATTCTGAAGGAAGAAAATGGTGTCTCTAATTGGCAACTTAGAAGACCCTACTGGCCCACCCATGAAAAGAGCTTGAAAGAAAAATGAAACAAACAACAGAAGGCAAGATTCCAAGTTCTGTGAGCAAGGCTACAAGTGACAAGACCTCCAGCCTCGGGTGTGATATGGTTAAAGGACAGAGACCCTGCCCTCAGAGCAGGTCACTGGACTCATTGACCTACAGGAGTCCTACTCATCTACAGGCAGCAGGAAATATCATTCACTAGAGCTCAGGGCTAGGATGGCTTCTCACACATGTTACCTGTGTCCCATGGCATGTCACCAGCCCCCATGCTCTCCTCTGGGACCCTGTACCACAGACTCTGGGCTAAAAAGCCAATAGAAGACTTTAATGCCTGCATACTATCAGCGACACCTCTACAACAAAAGCTAGCAGTACCTCAAGAATGTCATCCTTCATAAGCCAGCAGAAAGCCTCTGGTGTGCCTCTAGAGCTTGGTAAGAGCTGTCACCAAATAGTACAGTACAAATTCTGGTTCATAGAGCCAATTTGAAAGGAACACCACACAGCTCTTCTCTCTTTTTGCAGCCTAAGGACACAAAGAGGTGATTGTCCATGCCCTTGAAGAAACATATAGAACCTGAATTTGCTGTCTCCCTTCAACTTGTCTCCAGATCTATATAACATAAAAGCAATGTCTGTTATGGGGGCACCACATAATTCATGATGCTTTAGTATAGCAGCTAGACTGGACTGAGGTCTCTATCACTTGCAAAGCTTGAGAGGGTCTCTGCTCATGGTGTTCCTAATTCTTCTTGCTGCACTGATTTTGACGGCATCCTTCTATGTATACCTGCATGTTCCAGTCCTGCCTGGCTGCAGGAGCTGGCTCCAGATAGGATGCTGCTTTGCAGAGCAGGTGGGACATTAGAGCTGCAGCTCCTATCCTTCTCCATACGTCTCAACTCCTAAGTGCCCCGCTGCTGCCAGAGGCGGGCACAAAATCTGCTTGGTAGTCTGGCAAGAGCAACTGAGAAATACAAAGATGTTGGCCATCTGGATAAAAGCACAAGGTTCTGAAGCATCTCATAAACCTTCCAGGGACTCAGTGGATGACCCTCTAACGACAGTCACCCATAAGTGACTTTCTCCCAGACGCATCTAGCTCCTGTAGCCTGAGCAACTGAGAAATTTTATATGCCTAACCTACTGCGTGGACCCAACATGGGATAGTTAGTGTTACACACTAACTGTTTTACACTCAAAGGTAGTATAAAGCCCTAACTCCCTGTATTTGAAGATGTTATCTGGATAGAAGTAATTACAGTTTAATGAGGCCATAGGGAGGGCCTTCTGATTTAATAGAATTAGTGTTTTTAGAGAAAGAATCACACACACACACAGACACACACACACACACACACACACACACACACAGAGAGAGAGAGAGAGAGAGAGAGAGAGAGAGAGAGGCACGAGCACGCACACAAGTATCCACTCAAACAAGAGGTCAAGTGAGAACACAGCTATCTATAAGCCATAAAGGGTATCAGAAATCAACCCTGACAGCATCTTGATTTTGACATTAGGACTCTGGAGCTGTTAGAAGTGAGGAAAAAAAAAAAAAAAAAAAACAGGTTTGTAAGGGATCATAATGCATGGGCTGCTAGCTAGATTCCAGACCCTGTGCTAAAACATTTTAAGTGACCTTCTATTCCATCATAAACAATGTCAAGAAATCTTGGAGGATTCTTTTTGGCATAGAGGAGTCAGAGATGTTACGTAACTGAGGCGCTTCACAGCCAGAATTAAAATATGGGTTTGCTTAACTCCTATGGCTTTGGTTTCATATAAATGTACTAAATGCAAGCATCAGGCTTAAGCTCATGACGGAGGGACACTAAATTTGTTCTGGTACCACTGGATTCTCTGTCACAATGTGGAATCAAATCTAAACCAATTAAATACCAGTGTTTACTTATCTAACCTGAAGATAGATTGAGAGCAAATTCAAAGGTTTCCTGACTTTGAAATGCCATTTAAGTATAGGACCTTTTGGTAGATACTCATTACATACTGTTAAAAGACAAAGCTACTGAATGGGGTGTTTATTCTTCCGAAAATAAAATAAGGCTTTTTGTGGGGTGTGTGTGTGTGTGTGTGTGTGTGTGTGTGTGTGTTTAGGTTATAATGTAATTGTCAAAGTTTTTCCTTTCCTACCTCCAAATTCTCCCATATTTATTCACCCCCACTCTCTTGCAAGCATGTATGATTTCAAGACTGACCACTTGGCACTGGGCAGCACCTTGGTCTGCTCTTTCCTCAGGACAGAGCCTCCCCTCATCTCAGTCTTCTCTGGCCACCTATAGTTCTTTGTGTAGGGTTGAGCCCTGGTGAGCTTTACCCCCATCCACTTTGTCCATCAAATACATCCACAGAACATTCCCACACCTAAGGCTCAGAAAACATTTCAGAAGAGGGGGCAGAAGAATAGGAAGAACCACAGGATCGGGAGTTTGCTGTGAGATTGTGTCATCTGGTAACCTTAGAAATGACACCCATAAAGTCTCGCCAACACAACTGGCCAGACTCGAGCTGAACAAGGGTGACACCAAATGGGTGTTAATACCAATCTGTTTGACAGTTAATACATTTATCTGAGATGGTTTGAATTTTACCGCACTCCCCACAATTAATATGCTGAATTATTGAGCTCCCCAAGACAGTATGAGGAGACAGGACGTTTGGGAAATAAGGAGACCGTATATGAGAGCCCTCAGTAGATGAGTGTCCTCATGAGAAGCAGCAAGCTAGTTGTCCATCTGCTTTTGTCTGTGAGAGCTCAAAGGTGTGGAGTCTGGCCTTCAGGAGCTGACTGTGATTGCCATGATCCTGTACCCCACGATCCAATGAGTTTCTTGTTTGAGCCAGTTGGTTTATGATGTATTTATGTCAGCTTTAAACACTATATGTTTACTTCTTGTACTAAGCATCTGTTTTTAAAACAATATCTATATAAACTTTGTGAAAGGAAATTGATCTTTAAGCCCTACTGTGACCACGGCAGTGTTCTCTGAAGTGTGCGGATACAGATCAGTAGTTATTTTAAACTGCTGAGAACATATGTGTTATTGCTATATCAGGTTACTTTGTTTATCTCACATGACAAATTCTTTTAAGTATGCATATAATTTTGTGATAGATTAATACTAGCTGAGATATTACCATTGGGCATTCCTGAGAATTATTTGCTTCAACTGATATCAGACTTGCTTTAGTGAACATCAAAATATCTTTACAGTCTTTCCTTCTGGGAGAGAAAAAACAAAACTGACCAACACAAAGGCCAACCTGGTCTATATAAGTACAAGGCTACCTAGGACTAGCTGGCAAGACCTTTTCTCAAAAATTATAAAAGGATTTCATAAAATCAATATGAGAGCAAATTAAGAAGGATTTCGTTATAAATGACTTCTTGTGAGTTATACATTGAGTTATAAATAAAGTTTCAGAGCATGGCAGCCTGTTCAGATCAGTTACCTGCCACCCAAGCACAAACTCAAAACCAATCCAGGTCTTGAGGATGGCAAGCAGGGTACTGAATGCAGCTTAGCCAATGGCCTTCAGAGGCCCGGCATTCAAGGAGGAACAGCCCTGGCTCTTGGGAAACCACTGTTCATGGCTGCAGCCGGGGGCTTTCTCAGACAGTGAGGCTTGTCCTCCACACCATGACCACAGCGAAGCGTGCATGGAGCATTAAGCTCCTAACCTGAGGGAACCAGCCAACATTCTGAAGAAGATGGTGAGAACCAGCTGATACGCACAGGCTTTAGGTCTAGACGACTGCAGTTGGAAAGCATGTGATTTGATGTATCTTCGGTGAATCTGCAGGGATGTTTCTCCCGTGCTTCCCTAGCACTGACTCTGACATTATCTGTCTGGCATTACATTGCATCTTTGTTACGAGTAATATAGAGAGCATGTGACCTGCACAGCAGAGGTGCATAGGTTCTAGAGCGGTGCTGTCATTTTACACAAAGGGCCATGTAGCACACACATATACATATATGCACGCACGCATGAAAACAAACACACACTTCATCCAAACCCAACTCCAGAATCAGGCTAAGTCTGAGTCTTTACACTTTCAGCTTTCCAAGGACCCATATCCCAAGGCAAAGTTGCAAAGTCAACCGTATTCAAAGAGTTTTCCACCCATGATATAACTTTGTTGTGCATGCTTCGGTTTGTATGGCTTTGACCCATTCATAAACGTGCGTGCTGCTTTCATACTACTTACCAAAAAGGAAGGAAGACTGTAGTGATGCACACGTGCAGACACACACACACTTAGTCAGGGTTTCTATTCCTGCATAAAACATCATGACCAAGAAGCAAGTTGGGGAGGAAAGGGTTTATTCAGCTCACACTTCCACATTGCTGTTCATCACCAAAGGAAGTGAGGAGTCAGGACTAGAACTCAAGCAGGTCAGGAAGCAGGAGCTGATGCAGAGGCCATGGAGGGATGTCACTTACTGGCTTGCTTCCCCTGGCTTGCTCAGCTTGCTTTCTTATAGAACCCAGGTCTACCAGTCCAGGGATGGCTCCACCCACAATGGGCTGGGTCGGGGATGGCTCCTCCCACAATAGGCTGGGCCAGGGATAGCACCACCCACAAGGGGCTGGGCCCTCCCCCCTTGATCACTAGTTGAGAAAATGCCTTACAGCTGGATCTCATGGAGGCATTTCCTCAACTGAGGCTCCTTTCTCTGTGATAACTCCAGCTTGTATAAAGTTGACACACAAAACCAGCATATATGTATATGTATATGATGTGTATGTATATGCATATGCACCACACACACACACATACACAAACATTAAAATAAAAGAGTTGACTGTTTAAATGTTGTGGTAAACTGACTAACTGGCCCCCAAAACTTTACATGACTTAAACCCTGTGAACATGTTCCCTCAGGTGGTTGCAAACATGCCTCAGCGTCCTGAAGCTGAGATGCCAAGAGGGAGAGTCTAACCTGCATGCAAGAAGCCCAGCGTAGTCACAGAAACCCTTGTAAAAGGCAGGACAGGGGTCAGATCAGAGAGCTGGAGCCTCTGAAACAGGCTGGAAACGTAGCTCTGAGTCAAGGACCGTGGTTGGCCTCAAGGAGCTGAAAAAATTCAAGGGACAAACTTTTTTTTTTTTTTGAGATTTTAGGGGAAGCAGTTGTGAGTACCGCAGCTTCCTGTCCTCTGCGATCTGTTCCTGATGTCTGACTGACAGTACAATAGTACAACAATAGTACAACAGCAAACTGGGGTTCTTTCCAGCAAACCACCTCAAACCACCTCATTTGCAGCAATTTGTCAAGGTAAACATAGAAATACACTCTTCTTTCTGTGATTCTGGGGTCTTCATAGCACAGGGTGTTAGGACTGTGTTTTATTTTCCCAAAATTCTTAGCTCCGTCTTCGGCAAGGAAGAACTTAGTGGAACTCACCCTGGTGTGTGTAGGTGTCTCCGGGTACTTCACTGTCAAGTATGGCATCACCTTCACTGAGGGGAAGTCAGGGCTGTGGTGTGCCTGGCATTGCAGCTAAAGGTGGTAGGATCTTTTTAAAGTGTCTTTTCCCCTAAAACAATTCTCATGACATCATTCCTACACATTCCTACACATGTCTCAGCATTTCGATTTAGATGTATGAGTCACTGATAATTACATAACCCTGGGACATACCAACCATGTGTGGGGCTTACATCTAACTGAACTGTGAAGTCTCTAAAATCGGTTCACTTACCCAAAACTTAAGCCATCCATCGGCGAGTGTTGATACTAAACGGCACAATGTTGGGGAGGTCATGAGTGGGCGAAAACACAGATTCTGTGATACTGGTTATGCTGCCGGGGCCTGTTCTTCTTGTAGAAATGATTTCCTGTCTTTCCCCCAATGTATACTATGTATTTTATTTTTATTTTATTGAGGGTGCAATAGAAAAGCTTCATTTGAGAAAACAAACAGAAAAGTTTAAAACCTAAGAAATGGGGGTAAGAAGAAAGTGACCAAGAATTAGGCAGGCCAAGCCGAGCACCATGCTGAAGTGCACTCTGGTTTTTGGAGAGAAGACTTACTCCCTTATGTTCCCCATGCATACAACAGTGGGATACTAAAGATCTTCTTCTCAAGGGGACTCGGGAGTCAGAGAAGGAAAACTATTTGGCCCAGAAGAGATGGGCTCTGTTGGTGTCTGTTCTGACTGGAGCCTCATCATTCAAGAAAAGATATGGAAGCTCCCAGCCCCAGTTGCCTCATGGTGACATGTAGCTCTTAGGAAATGGACAAAATCAAAAAAGTGTAGCTCATGTGTGTGGTGGCTTTGCATCGTGAGATGACTCTCTGAACTGGAACTGCTGTGCCTTCTATGTGTTACCACGATTGTAACGAGAATTGTGGTCTAGAGCAAGAGGGTGGAGGAAAGGGTCATTTCCTGTCTGAAGTTCCCTTTGAACTTGGGCTGCTCATACAGAACCAATGGTTGCTGCTGCTGTCAAAGAACCAGGCCAACTCTGCTGGCTTTGCTTGTTCCATCCCTGGGTGTGAGTGTTGTTTGGTCTGGAAAGCTTGCTTGCCTCCCCACACCAGGACATACTCCGCTGTTAGGAATTGTCTTGTTTTTCCTGCACTAAGAAAACGCCTTTGATCACTAGAGTTTGTCAGTGTTGCTTCCACTCAGAGTTTATTGAAACTCTTTTTTGTTTCATAATAGGAAAACAACTCAGGTGAAAGTCTCTTTCCACATGAAAGAATCATGACTAAGACGTAACATATATTTTACTGTTTATAATAAAATTTAAAAAAAAAAAAACCTCTTCCAAAGGAGAGCAAAAAAGGCATAATTTTCTGAAAGTCAAAATGGGTGAAAAGAGAAATTCTATAGTTTATTTGTTCACCTTTTCAAACATTAAACTGAATTCTGCTTATCTCCAAACCAGCTTGAATCAAAAGGACCTCATGGTCCCTAGAAATCCCAATGCCAGCTAAGCCGAATGAGAGGAACGGAGGGGAGATGAGAGAAAGCCCTGGTTGGCCAGAATTAGAAAGACGATTCATGCAAGAATGAGAGTCAGGACCCACGCTGAAGATGCTTTGGTCTCTTCACACAGTGATTACATCCCATCAGAGTCAAAGAAGCCATTACAGGTGATGTTGTACACATTGTGACGCCAGATCCCAATCCCCGGGAAGATCGTGAGCAGTGACCTCACCAGCTGCTTAGCAGTGCATTTAAGGAGAGCCTCACTTGTTGCTCCTTCCTGTTCTGTGTGTATTCCCTCCATTCTCACCCTGACCACACCCACTTTCTGCTGAAGTAAAGGCCCCGGAAGGACCAAGGTCCTGCCACTACTTTGGAAGCAGCCTTCTCAGGGACAACTGTCCCAACAGGGCCACAGACTACACAGTCCCAACATAGCATCAGCTGTCATTTGTGTCTGGAAGTCCCTTTCCAACCAAAGTTCCATGTATTGAACTCTTAGCACTACTAAGGAGTAAGGCCTAGAGGACATCATGGATCTCCAAAACATGCGTCCTCAAAATGGAGCCCTGGTCTCCCACTTTTGTCTTTTTAATAGGTAGCTATAAGGTGACTCCTGTATACTTTCCCGCCATGGCATATTGATCTGCCAGAAACCCTGAACAACAGCCAATCATTCATGGGCTCAGAAAGTGTGCCAAAAAGTTAAGCTGTTGCCTTTATGAGGTTAATTATTTCAGGTGTGTACCAGAGTAATGAGCCCACTAGTAGATATACCACCACTTAAAAGACACTGAGCCACATCACCATTATATATCCTGTCCCTGGAAACTGAGTGGCATGCTCTGATCATCTGCCTCCTCTCCAGCCCTTAGCTCTACACATCCCCAGAGGATCCATGGGCATGGGATAAAAATCACACAGCAGATGAGTGTCATAATTCAAAGAGCTATGACATGATGTGTGCAGATTGCAGTAGACCCACAACAGGAAAAGGCTGAAGCTTCTGGAATACCACAAAGGTTCTTGAAGAGCAGTAGCCAAGCCAAGACCCAGATCATGAAGAAACAGGGTGAGGAGAGGATCGGAATAGTGAAAAAATGGAGTGGCAGTACTAAAATGGGGGTGGGGAATTCAGGAAACAAGGCTGGAGAAATCGGTGGGAGTCAGAACGTGCCAAAGCTATGTGGGGAGACCCAGATTTAGCATTCGCTGCAGGGTGTTAAGGAGCATGGCATGCCTAGATGTGTCTCAAAATGTTCATGCTGTTTTGCAAGATGGTAAATGGAGAGGAGGAGGAGGAAAGAGAGAGGGAGAGAGAGAGAGATGGAGAGAGAGACAGAGAGAGAGACAGAGAGAGAGAGACAGAGAGACAGAGAGAGAGAGAGAGAAAGGAAGAGGGAGGGAGTAATTTAGACCCCATGGGCAAAGGGACAGTCTGATTTAATTCAATTACTCACCCTACACTCCTGAATAGAACTTCTACTTCTTGAAAGATGATAAGACCACATGAACGGAAGTGTCCAGTTCAAACTCTCACTGTTAGGGAATGAAATTAGCATAGTTGCAGAAATTCATCACTACAAGAAAAGGCAAGCACTAAGGAGACAGGTGGTTCTAGGGACATTGCTCAAATTCTCTGGCCACAGGAGACCTGAATGGCAGAAAGGTCAGTTGGGGAGTGACGGTGCCTTACAGTATCCACACCACTGGCAGTGGAGATTTGATTGCCTCAATTCCTTGATGGTGGGGGCGGGTTGGAGTTGGGGTTACTCTGGCAATGGGGTGAGGGAACATTCATAAGGATACAGGAATGGAAGGAGAAAAGGAGGATGTCATGCAATGAAATTTTGACATCTTGAATTTACAGGACATTAGTTAAGATGGGGGATAGATGAAGGAAAGAAAGCAGGAAATGCCCCCCAAGAGGGGCATTCCATAGCTAGAACTGTGCATTGGCTCACGGGGGCTGAAACAGAAACTCAACAACCATTTGAGATGGGGGAGGAACAGTGACCCTTGCAGCTTCTTCATCAAATCATGATGTTTACTGTGGATGTCACAATAGAAGACTTGAATCATCTCACCTGGAATTACAACAGCAGGACGCCACCTCATAGCCTTTCTTCCTTGGAAACATGACACTTAAGATTCTTTGGCTAGAGTTGACAAAATGGATGGTCAAGGAGCCAAAAATTTATGAATTTATACACAGGGTACTCAATCTACAGAGTCTGTCTTACACATGAATGAACAAGACATTGCCCACACAATATGATCTCATAGCTTTCCAAATCTATATAAATGCATTTGAGTTCACAGGTGACTGGGAAACTTTATATACATTACTTATATTACTAATAAAGACTTGGAATTTAGGTTCTATGAATAGAATCTGTTCTATTTGCTATAAAGACAATAATGCTACACGTGACCATGAAAACAACAGACCACAGAAGTAAATAACCAACAACTGGGTTTCATGCTGGGCACTTATTTTGTTATTGGCTTCTAAATGGAGGCTGAACACTGTAGTAAATCAAGGAACATTTTATGACTTGGATCTTCCCCGTCAAACTATTATTTCTGAAGATACTTCAGTGGTTGCCAAAGCTTCCCAGTCGGCTAGCTTCCTGTGACCAGACAGGACAATATTCCAAACCAGAAGCAGATTCCTCACATGCTGCTATGGGTTAGAGGTACTTTGTTCCCAACAATTTCCTGTGTTAGGGTCTTGGTCCTCACTGAGGGATACCAGCCTACTGTCCCTCAGACCTCCATTACCAAGCCACCCTTCTCCTGGCTTCATCACACCCATGGATCCTGAAACATACAGGTTAGATTCTTTTTTGTGAACCCATTTTCCCTCCCCATGAGTCCTCTGAGGCACACCCAGAGCAGCTTAATGTCCCCAAGAGCTTCATAATACCATCTTCTCTCTGCCTGCCTCCCCCGAAACCTCATCTGCTCTCACAGTGTCTCGAGAAGTACACCCAACTCTTGGGAGACTTGCACTGCCCACTGAGTTCCATTGTCCAGCCTAAGGATACCCACCAAAGTCCTGTCCCACCAGGATTATAGAAGTTAAGCCCCCTCTCAATACCTGCTGCATCAGGAACACCCAGAGACAGCCAGATGGCTAAAGGTCAGCAAAACACAGTCAACAAAAGCCAGGGCAACATGACACCTTCAGAGCAACTATCCTACTACAGCAATCACCATATATCCCAACACAACCAAAACACAAGAAAACAACTTTAAATACAATCTCATAAAGATGATAGAGACCTTTAAAGACGAAATTAATAAATCCCTTAAAGAAATACAAGGAAATGCAATTAAACATGTGGAGAAAATAAATGAAGCTGCTCAAGATCTGAAAATGGAAATCGAAGCAGTAAAGAAAACACATACGGGAGAACCCTGGAGGTGGAAACCCTAGGGAAGAGAACAGGAACAACAGACCGCAAAAGAATGCAAAAGATGGAAGAGAGAATCTCAGGTGTTGAAAATACAACAGAAAAAATTAATCTATCAGTCAAAAAAAAAGGTTAAGTCTGAAACATCCCTGACACAAAAGATCCAGGAAATACGGGATACCATGAGAAGACCTAATCAAAAATAATAAGAATAAAAGAAGGTAAAGAGACACAGTTCCAAGAACCAGAGAATATTCTCAGCAAAATCATGGGGAAAAAAATCTTTCCCAACCTCAGAAATAGATAACCATAAACATACAAGAAGCTTATAGAACACTAATTAGACTGGTTCAGGAAAGAAAACCTCTTAGCGAACATAATAACCAAAACACTAAATCTACAGAACAAAGAAAGAATGCTAAAAGTTGTAAGGGAAAAATGGCAGGTAATATACAAAGGCAGACCTATCAGAATTATATCCGGCTTCTCAACAGAGACTATAAAAGCTAAAAGGGCCTGAACAGATGTCTTGCTGTCTCTAGAAAAAGATGCAGACCTAGACTACTATGACCAGCAAAACTCTCAGTCAACATAGATGGAGAAAACAAGATATCTCAAGACAAAACCAAATTTAAACAATATCTATGCACAAGTCCATCCCCATAGAAAATACTAGAAGGGAAACTCCAACCCAAAGAGGGTAACTACATCCAAGGAAATATAGGAAATAAGTAATTCTGTACCAACTAAAACAACTAATATTGACACCACCAACATCAACATAACAGAAAACACGTCACTAGTCATTAACATCTCTCAACATCACTGGACTTGGTTCCCAATAAAAAGAAACAGGCTAACAGAATGGATGTGAAATTAGGACCCATCACTCCGCTGCAAACAAGAAACACACCTCAGCAATAAATACAGACATTTCCTCAGAGTGAAGAGCTGGAAAAAGTTTTCCAAGCAAATCAACCTAAGAAACAAGCTGGAGTAGCCATTTTAATATCTAATAAAATAGACTTTTAACTAAAATTATTCAAAAGAGACCTGAAAGGACACCTTATACTCATCAAAGGAAAAAAATCTACCAAGATGATGACATCTCAATTCTGAACACTATACCCAAATACAAGTGTACCCACATTTGTAAAACAAACAAAACAAAACAAAATATTGCTAAAGCTTAAATGGCACATTGAACCCCACACATTAATTAATAGTGGGAGACCTCAATACCCCACTCTCAACAACTGACAGGTCATCCAGACAAAAGCCAGAAAAATAATAATGGAGCCAGAAAAATAATGAAAGTAATAGACATTATGCATCAAATGAACCTAACAGATATCTACAGAATATTTTACCCAGACAGAAAAGGCTATACCTTCTTCTTAGCACCTCATGGGTCAGTCAAAGAAAGCCTGAACAGGTACAAGAGGATTAAAATAATATGACTTGTATCTTATCAGACTACCATGGACTAAAACTGAACTTCAACAACAACAGAAACACCAAAACACACTACACACTCATGGAAACTGAACAGCTCTCTACTGAGTGATTTCTGGGTTGGAGAACAAATAAAGGATCTTGTCCTCTATGTGGAAACACTGGAACTGAGAGAAAATTCAAGATGTACATTCTGGTAAGATAATTGGAGGTCATGTGGGCACACCCCTGAAGTGAGTCAATCACTGGCCACTGGGAGTGAGTTTTCTCCCAAAAGAGTTAGTTTAAAAAAACAACAACAACTTGAAACTCCATAAACCTGTGTCTACCTCAATCACCATCAGAGAGACTTCCTCCAGAAGCTAATGGGAGCAGATGTAGAGACCCGCGGTCAAACATCAGTTGGGAAACAGTCCAAATTGGAGATCTCTATTGCATACTTCCCTTCAGAGCTCTGAGGATCCTGCAAAGGAGGGCAGAGGAAGAATTGTAGTGCCAGAGCGGTCAAGAACACCAGCAGAATATTGCCTAAAGAAGCAACTAAGGGGAACTCATAGGAGCTCACAGAGACTGAGGTGGCGATCATGGAGCCTGTATGGGTCTGCACTAGGTCCTCTGCTAATATGCTACAGTTGTTAGCTTGTTGTTTCTGTGAGACTCCTAGCTCTTAACTATAGTTAGAATACAAAGCCAGCAAGCAGTATGAGTCTCATATTTTTGATAATGTTGGGGCTCTCAAAGATGATAATAACCAGGCTGAATATCATGTGAGAGCTAGTGGGTTTGCATGATAATTGCATTTTAAAAGGTCTGATATTGTTGAAAGTTGGATGAAATATGATACATAAGAATGAGTTATATCAGTTTGGGAGAAGTTTTTATATAAATGTTTTGAGCTTTGTACCCTTTTTCTACTATTGGGTTGCCTATTCCTGATACAAGACTCTGTGCCTAGTCTTACTGTAATGTGTAACCATGTTTGGTTGCTGTCCCTGGGAGGCCTGTTATTTTCTGAAGGGAAATGGGTGAGGAGTAGATCTGGGGCAGAGGGGAGATGGAGCTGGTGGCCTCTGGGAGGAGTGAAGGGGGGAGAAACTGCAGCCAGAATGTATTGTATGAGAAAAGAAGAAGAAAAAGAAAAAACAAATCTTGATGCCTGCAGATCTTGTCTGGAACGGCCACGGATGAAGCCACTCCTCCAGGTGTCAAAGTGACTAAGTCTTGTGACAATGATTTTGCTGTGAAAATCCTCAGTACAGATGTACAGGGGAGACTAAACAGAAATTCTGTGGGAAATATCAGTAACTTTATTATCATCACTTCCAATAGTTTTCTAGTCGCATCCAGCTTATTAAACCATATGGAATTGCATAGAATCTTTCTATAGAATATTCCTGTGTTGCTTTCTCTTTCTCCATATTAAATATCATCCAGGGTCTTCTGATATGGTTTGGTAGGGAAAACTGATTGCCCCGCATTAGTGAGGACCTGAATACAGATCCCTAGAGCCCATATGAAGCCAGGAGCAGCAGCATGCATCCCATGGTCTCCACTGGGGGATGGGAGGCCAGGACAGGTAAATCATCAGAATCTCATGGGCCATGTAGATTGTCATATGGAACATCAAAAATCAAAAAGAGGCCCTGCTTCAAATGAGATGAGAGAGAAGGCGCAACACCCAAGAATGTATCACCTTACCTCTACATATGTGCCATGGCATGGAAACACACATGCGCGCGCACACACACACACAGAGAGAGAGAGAGGGAGAGAGAGAGAGAGAGTGAGAGAGAGAGAGAGAGAGAGAGAGAGAGAGAGAGAGAGAATGAGAGAGAGAGTGAGAGAGAGAGAATGAGAGAGAGAGAGAGAGAGAGAGGCAAATATGTTTTTTAATCATAGAACTATTACTGGTATGGCCCTACATATTCAAATATTCATTTGGACTATGCTCTTGTTAGTCTAATACTAAACATAGAAGAGAATACAAGTCCTAAAATAACACAAAAAAATGCAAATATATGTAAAGCTATTTTTACTTTTACGTTTAAAAAACATTTTAACTTTTTGAGATCTTAAAATACCTTGGCACATCTTGATGGTTCTTCCCCAACTTGAATAATTAGTGAGCAGCCAATCAGAAAGACTGGTCCCACCTCCCTTGCTCGAGCGTGCGGCCGATCATCTTGGTTCCTGTCCTAGCGAGGTAACCCAGGTAATGTCGCTTAGCCATGGGCACCTCCATCAGTTGCTGTCAACCTTGAAACAGAGTCACTACACTACGTGTCAAGAGTCACATAGCTAGTATCTGTGGAAGAGCCCAAATGGAAACGAGTGTCAGCCCTACTCATGGGTATTTGAGAAACCTACAGCCAAGCTCTGTCAAGTTCCATTCAGTCTCACCTTCCAAACCCCAGGGACAGCCCACCGATGCTTGCTACCTTCTCAGACAATCCTTTGAGAAGGTCCTCACTCACCTTCCCCCTTCAGGATAACCTTGGTCTCTTTTGTTGCTTCTTTGTATCACTCACACTTTCTCTGAGAGAAAGTCTTAAACTGATTTTCTCTCTCATTAACCTGATTTCCTTCCTAATTTTATGAGCAAAACGGTAAATGAGTACCTGGAAAGTAGGGTAAAAGAGCATTTCTGTATACGATAGGCATTAATGCTTCTTCTGACTCTGACCCAACTGACCGCTCTCTCCCAATCAGACCTTACAGTCGTCTAAGGCAGAGAACTTTCCCTGAACAGCAGAGGAGTGGCTCTTGGTTTTTATAGCTACAAAAGAGAGAGTGGCCGTTTCTCTGAGCCCCTCTGCACGATCTTAGAGAAGAAAACTAATACCAAGTACAAACGGGTTTTCTCCTCTTTCCTGCAGTAAGTCCAGGGTAAGACTGCTCTGAAGCCATTAGAGGATTTCATGGTTTATATGTACCCCTTAAAAGTCCATGTGTTAGAAACTTAATTGCCAGGGTCATATGTTAATGGCATTTGGAGGTGAGGTACTTGGGAAATAATTAAGACTTAATGAGGTCATGAGGGTGGGGCACCGATGATGATGTTAGCGCTTAATAAGAAGGAGTTGCTACAGCCTCTCAGCCTAGCACATGATGTCCTCTACCATATTAAGAAGCAAGAGGAGGCCCTCAACAGATGCCAACCAGAGATCTCAGCTTCCAGAGCCATGAACCAAATAAAGTCTTATTATGCTTTTTATAGCTACCAGGTTCAGGTAATAACAAAAGCTAACAGGCTAAGGTGGATCTAGGGTGAGTCTGTGTCGGGTTCTCCACGGTGCTCTGGGGGGTCCCACTGAAAGCTTGTTCAGAGGCAAGCATGAACTGTTCCATGTTTTGGCAACAAATATCAACATGTCACAGTGCCTAGCCCTGATTCTTGTGTTCCTGATACAGGAGAAGCTGGTGACCACACAAGGATGGGGAATAATAAACCATGGGGAAGAGATGACCTCATTCTTAAAAAAAAAATTATCTGTGAATTAAATTGTTATCAGAATTTGCACATATTTTCTTTGGATATTTGTTGTACTTATATTTCTGAGGAAGAAAGGCCACAGCACCTTCATGGGCATATAGAAATGAGATTCCTCTTAAGAAGGTAACTTATAGGTAACAAAAGTACTCCCTGGTGATTTTGAGGGTCAAGGATATAACCAGGATACCTCCAGATCTATCCATGATGCCAAGCTGGAAATCAAAACAAAACTCGAGACTCTCCAAGGCAAAACATAAGGGCCTTAGACACACATATGGTTTCCATCTCGAGCTGAAAGAGCTGGATCTAAACGGAGTTGCAAAGCACATATGCAGTTTCATAAATAGAATTAGGTATATCAGGATACCTTCCAAGCCAGAAGTTTAGCAATGTCCTTTGCACAACTGAAGATCTGCGCTTCTAAAATTCAGTCTTTGCTAAAGCCTGCTGGCTGGTCTGAGAGCCTTGGAAAATGCAACTTCCATGTGTGTTGGGTACGCTTTAAAGATCTGCTTTGAAAGAAGTCTAATGAGAATGCCAATTTTCATTTGAGGGCAAAGGGTATAAACTGAGCCATCCACAATATTAAAAAAATATCTAACCATGTGTATTTGGGGGCTCATTCTTTCAATGGGATGTTTGAAAATTGAGCTAGACCAATAAGACAGTAATCATGGTTAAAACTAGGCCATTTTTTTCCTAATTAAAAAAATACAAGGAATTTTAGATTGTAGCTTGTTCAAAGGCCATTGTCTGGATACACAAACTAACCACCTATAATGACTAAATATTAAATATTAAAAATCATTAAATACCAAATGAATCATTCCTAGGGAAGAAGACTTTTCCCCCTCTCAGCATGCCTTATTTCCAATAGTCCTCAGTGGAGGACTAAGGCCTTGAAATCTTCCCCATCCACTTTGGCTTGCCTAATACTGTCATTGTTTGGCTCATGTTTACAAAGTCATGTTAGTGAGATTTTATCACATTACTAGGAGAAGTAATTTTACAGTAAACTCCCGAATCCTTACACCAGGAAGTCTAGAACATGAGGCCATGTATTGGCTTGTGGTTTTTTTGAATGAGACTAACCTGACTCCATCCAAAAGGGCTTACATACCGAGTTTTTCTTTCTCAGGAGGACAAGGAGCCATTTGACAATGACTCATTTGAAGAAGTGACAAAGTAGTCCTAGGAAGGAACCTTTGAGTAGTCACCTTCCATGGGCAAGTTTCTTGTCACACATGATGTAACCTATTAACTCCCTATGGGAGAACCAGACAATAGTTCCATAAAAATTGGGAGGGCAAGAAAGGTTCTTTCTGTCCCCAAAGATACACTACTGCACCCCACTGGAAAACAAGAAATTACTTAGACAGGACTCTGTCTCCTCAGAGGGAAGCATTAATTTTAGTGAAGTGCAATACAGCTTCTTGTATTCCAGGGTCAGTTTTTTTGTTTTGTTTTGTTTGTTTGTTTGTTTTTCTGCATAGAGGAATGAAGTGAGCACCTCATTTGAGAAAAAGCCTTCACAAGATGGAGGGGCCCCAGGCAAGCCTGTAGGTCATTTTTCTGAGTATCACAGGTAGTCTATGGGAAGCAGATTTTCCACATGTACTTTTCACTAGTTGTTTGGATTTATAAAGACCCTTCCACAGGCACAGCTGCTGTTCTCTAACTAGAGTAATCACATAAGCAGGAAATAGCTCCTAGAATATAGGACACAGACTTAAACCCCAATCACCCTGCAAAGGCAGGTTTCATCTCACAGAACTTTTTACCAGGTAGTGAGCTTTTCTGGAAAATCGTCTGCTTCACAGCAAATGGGGTTAGCTCTGGCAAAAGCATTGGAGATACTTCCTCCTTATCATGTCTGCATTTTCCTTCACTGATTCATGGGAAGACTAGCCAGTTCCACCCAATGGTGTTACACAGCTTTTCCCGGATTAACACAAACAAGCAGCTGTTCATACTAATAGAGAACTGACAACTGAAGATACAATTCCACTTGAGTGAACCAATGAGTTTATTTGAGTTACTTACCAGAGTGTAGATGGCACTCTGGCAGCTGCATCACCAAAAACCTCACCCCAGCATGTATGGTTTATAGTAAAAGCTGCATCTCTAGAGACCTTTGCCCAGCTTGCATCCAGCTCTACAGAAGAGTCTTTTCTTCCCTGTAAATTTCATGGACTTTCTGAGCTGATCCTTCTGAGTTCTCCTCTTATACTAAGAATGATCCCTGTAACTCTGAGAAAGTACACAGCAAATGGACTTTGAGTGAAGAAGTGTGTTTTCAGTCAAAGGTAACTACGAATTGTCCATGCTCTCTCTCCCACTGGGAGCCATAGGCTGAGGTGACAATATCTCTGAATGGAAGGAACTTTGATCCCTGAGACATCAGACCCGCAGTGGACATGGTAAAAATGGGACATCAAGCATCTGTTGGGCTGGGTTCCTGGTCCCTTGACCTTTCTTTGTTATTGTGCACATTGTACAGCACAATGTGTTCGGATCAGTGCAGGCATTGCAGAATCCACTCATTGTTTCTTCAGGATTAAAAACAGGCTTTTAGACAACAATCCCTATAGCTGCCTGACGTGTCCATGCTTACCACACAATGAGCACCGACTTGGTAAGTATGTCATGCTTCATGAGCCACACACTGTCTCAGACACACACTTCCAAGCACAGGGCATGTGGGTTTTCTACGATCCAAATGTTCTTTGGAGTGGCCATCCCTCTATCCCAACCATCTCATTTTGCCAATGTCCTCAGAAATTCCTAAACCAAGCAGAATAGATGTGCAGTGCTCTTTAGGGGCTGTCTGGATTGCTGTGCTGTGTTTAATTGTAAGGTTTGGTGACCATCAGTGATGGAAGAGCCTTGGATTCTTGGCTATCTGGAAGGCAAGTGTGGGCACATAGGCTCAGCACAACTTTCTCCTCTTAATTAACCTGCTAAAAGATTATGCTGAATTTTCCTACGATGTCATATCCATGAGGCCAACAAAGGCTTGGGGATACTAAGAGGAACTCTCTTACCAAGTGCTTCTCTCAGATTCTTTTAGTGTTTCTATTCATTTTTTTTTACCTGATCACTTTACAGGGGTGAAGATGTTAAGAAATAAATAGCAGAAAGAAGAATAGAGAACATCAAGATGTGGAGGGATGTTCAGCAGATAATGTGTTAGCTTGGGTCAGGGGTCTCAACAGCATGAGAGAAATCCTCCTAACCGTTGATAAAGCTATGGAACTCAGAAATGGGATGCTGGAGGACTAAACTCCAGGACTGCCATCCACCCATCACAAGTTCCTGTACCATTCCTCATCTCTATGACCAGCATTCATTTTCCAAGGAACAAACTGAATGCAAAGGCTAGCAAATAGAACGTCTTATCAAACATTGACTGCAACAATATCTATGTCCCTCTATAGATATGAGTGACCCAATTGTATCCTGGATATGATTGGCTCTATTATCAGCTCTTAAGAGACTGAAGGAACATCAGTAAGGAAAGACCCAGAGCAGAAACTATTCAGGGACTAGGGCTGGCCATAGCCGAAGTAAGTCTACTGTGACTTGCTGGAACACTTGAGCACTTGGGAGAAAGCTGGGTATCTGTTCAGATGATTTGGGAGCATGGATAGTTGAGGAATGTTAGAAGCACTTCACAGAGAAACAGAAGTTGCACTAATGGAGAGGGATCTGTGGTCTCTAGTGTGCTCTCTACTTCTTTGTTTGTAGACTGTGGCCAACAGGGTGTGACCATTTAATCACAACTGTAAACTTGTGCACGGCCAATGACTATAAATGGAGGTGTGAGTGTCCTGATTCTGGAAGCTTCCTTTTAACACAGCAGGTATCTCCTTCTTCACCACTCTTTCTTGCTACCAGGAATCATGCATAATGGAAGTCCACTGCTGTAGCCTGCTTGAATCACACTATGCTCCTTGGGAATGCAGGCTCACATGAAAATGGCAGAAAGGAGCAAAACCACACGGAGAACAAGCAACTCTGGAGTCTAGAGTTTTAAACAGGAAAGTCACTGTGACCCAAAGGAAATGAAGGTGGCATCAGCAGAGGTCTTGGACATCTAAGCCAAGATGTTTATGTAGAGAGACAAACATCCACAATGCTGAAGTTACTCTTTTGATATGACTTTACCCAGGGTCCAGTTTGATCCCCATAGGGAGAAACCTGCTCTGCCTGTACGACCACCGATGGCTTTTCTACTAAGGAACTGAGCTGTTCCTTATAGTCCTGTTCAACTCTTCTTGGAGGGTAGTGGCTATTGTAGCTTGAATCTTATTTTAACAATGTTATAATCTTTCTCCCATTTAAAGAATCATCAGAATGAAAATAGAACAGCAGAACTTCTGTTGTCCATCTTGCCTGGGCATGGAAACAGTTTTTTGCAGACCTAGTTAAAAGAGGGAGGAGGGAGGTTGGGCTAGGCACAGCGAAGTCTCACAGATTTTCTAGGCTCTGCCCTAAGTGACACCTTATGCCTTGGGAATTTGTACCAAAAACTTTTGCTGGAAAAGGCTCTGAGCTCCCTTCACCCAGAAGTGCCATCTCCCTCGAAGTTGGCATCCTGTATCCAGTGCTCACCAGTCCTTCTGGGTGAGAGTTGATTCGAAAAGATCACCAAATGCACGGCTGCTCCTTATAAGGGGACAGGTTGGCTGCAGCCACTGGCACATTCAGAGGGCTCCTCTGCCTCAGATACCAGCTATAGGCACAGCAGATTGAGCTGCCCGCCCAGGCCAGTAAGAGGCTGGGAGAAGGGAAAAGGGCAGAAAAACGTTCTCAGCCGTGTGGTGCTCAGCCCTGGCACACACTACTTCCCATGACTGTTTGAGCTCCTTGGACAAGCTCCAGGGCCTTGCCTCTCCTCTGGGACTGCTGCTACTGTCGGCCCCAGATCTGAATCCATCAATTACACGATTGATAGGGATGTTTCTAGCACCTGGAGCATTTAGGCTGATGTCTGTTTTCTTCATACTGCACAGCTATTCCCTGGAGTCTTCACATCAGCTTTTTAAAAGTAGGTATAGGAACTGGGGCACCAGGGCGTTGCTTCTGATAGCTTACATAGGAGAAGTGATTGTATTATTAGTAGTAGTATTATAGTAGTAGTAGTAGGAGTAGTAGTGGTAGTAGTAGTAGTGGTGGTGGTGGTAGTAAAAATCTGGTTGAATGGAAAGATGGCCCAGGGAAGCCAGGAGTGGTCAGATAATCTGAAACTCTACCATAGAAAGAAACTGAGAGGGGGTTTGGCAGGGCCTCCTGGGCTTCTCAAACCTGATACCCCATAGGTAGCTGGCAACCCCAACAAGATGGAGTCAAAGAGTTACACACCTCCCGACCCATCTAGGATCCTTGACTTTACTTCATAATCTTACTCTGGCTTCTTTATTTATGCCAACAGAGAGGTGCAACTCAACTCGTTCTTCGATGGCAATCCAAATAATCAACGCTACATATTACCAACAAGTAAAAAGGTGCACTCTCTTTGCCTTCTATAATAAGTATCTAAGAACTCCTTAGAAAAAGAGAAATAATGAAAGCAAACTAGGGACATAAGTCAGGATTTGAGGCTCAAGCCCAGAACTCAAGAAGGAGTCATCTGAAGGCTGGAAGACTTCACACACTGGTGAAGCTTGAGCCGCCGATGTGGAAGTGTGCAAGCCCACGGGTGATAGATGTTGGGTAACTTGGCTGTTCTTTTCATGAGGATGCAAGAGATGTATGAGCCTTTTCTTTGGATTTTGCACAGTCGAAGAGAAATGAATCAGTAGTTGGGGTTTGGCTGCCAGAGTAGAGTGTCTTCAGCCTATGGGACAGAGACAGTCACATAGCACTATCCTGGCTTCACGAGCAAACCTGCAGGTGGAATTCATAGGCATGGGCTCGAAGTCAGTCAATGAAACAGCACTACCAGACCATCCTGGAGTTTTCCCTTCCAGACTTAGTTAACTGTTCATCAAGTCAGAAGAACTTCCAGTTTGCAGAAACTCTACAACAGGGAGGGAAGTTGCGATGTACTCAGAGAGTACATGAGAGATGTCCCACCACCCTCACTGTCCCTTATACGTCTGATCAGGTAGATTGGCTACTCCAGTCCAATGATGACTGGGCAGTTGCCTGTGCCTTGTTCGCTGGTACTATTGACAATCATCACCCAAAGGATCCCCAAAATTACCCAGTTTGCCAGATTACACCCTTTGGTTTTTCCTAAAGTAACATCTCAAAAGCCCTCTAGATGGAATAACTGTTTTCGCTGATGGATCTTCGAATGGTAGAGCTGCGTATGTCACCAGTGACAAAGCTAATTCCATTCAGTCCCTGTATACTTCAGCCCAGTTAGTAGAACTTTATGCAGTCCTTCAGGCCCTTCCGGCCACGCCCTTTACTTTATACACTGACAGGGCCTCTGCTGCTTCTTCACTTTCTTTATTGGAGACAGTTCCCTACATAAAGTCCTGTTTATTGAAATACAGTCCTTCATTGCCAAGAGAACCACCCCTTCTTTGTGGGACACTTGAGACCCACACTGGCCTACAAGGCCCCTAGGCTGAGGAAAATGCTAAGGCTGATGAAGCTACTAAGCTTATCTCCTCTCTCTCTCTCTCTTTCTCTCTCTCTCTCTCTCTCTCTCTCTCTCTCTCTCTCTCTCTCTCTCTCTCAATAGTAAATTTCTATTGTCTTGTGGGGCGAAGAGTGAATCCTGTGTTCTTTAGGGGATGATCATCTTCTGGGTAATGAAAGTACAGAACCAGAACCTTCTTTCTATCCTTTTGAAAGCAGAGTTGAGCACCTAACTTATAAACAACCATCAGTTCATCTGGATTTGCAAAGAGGAAAATCATTTCTTGACCACCTACTATGTGTCAGATATTTACTCACCCTGGCCAATCAACTTTCCCCCGATAGTATCCATAGTATGGCCCATTTTGCAGATAAGGGAACTGAGGTACAGAAAAATAAGACACTTTCTAGAATGATTTGATGAGTGTGACTCAGAACAAGAACTCAGGACATCAAAGCATGCTGACAGGGTCCCCACTTGCTGTGGAGTTCTCTGGCCTCCTCACTCCAGCACTGGTAGGAAAACTTTGTTAAAGGTATCCACATAATAAACTCCTTGATTTGCTCAAAGGGATGCATGCCTCTTCACCAACTTTCATCCCCACTGAGAGAGAGTGATTATGTCTCAGAGTTTCAGGGCAGTATTGTCCCTTTCTAGTCCTCTGACAACCGTGACACACACATTTTTATACCCATTGAATAGATAACAGAAATAAGTTACAGATGGGGCATGTGCAATATTCACCCATCACAGTAAACAGTGCTGGGGGTACCACAACCTCCTTTGAGTCCCGAAGTTCTCATCCCTTGCAATTCACTACATATATGCTACCGATAATTAAAAATAAAGAAAAGTTGACCTTGTGGTTCCTAAACACTGTTGTTTACGTACTTAAAATGGAGTGACACAAATCTAGGGTAGGTAGGGGGCACCAGAACAGGTGGATTCAGTCCAGGTGGTCTGCCACCAAGAAGAAGAACCCACGGTCCAGTGTAGTGCCAGGACTGAAGAAGGAAGGCTGTGGCATTTCGTTGTGAAAGCCACATGAAATTCAAGGAAGGAAGGGAGGTTTAGACAAAAAAGAAAAAAGAAAAAAGTTGGACCTTTTACGTGAAATATGAGCTCACACACACTGAGGAGTAGCTAGGTTACTAAATAATTAATCAAGAGCGGGCAGGTGGCAGTTTGAAATGTAAATGAGGGGATGGTGAAGGTGTGATGCTGTCATCCTGAAGGACAGGCGTCAGTGGTACTGTGCGCAGAGAGTACCTGCTTCTGGGGAAAGCAGGGGCACAAAGGCGATCCATCCGTGGTCACAGACAAAGGAACCCAGAGCCCTCATCCCTGCCTTTGACCCACAGTTTCCTTTTATGTCTCTGTCTCCAAAGAGATGCTGAGAAAGATGCCGAGAGGAGCCGCTGAGTCTGAGGGATGCGGAGGGAAGCCATCTGTAGGCATGCCCAAGGACAAGCCTGCACCCTGATCCCAACACCTTCTTTTTTCTTATGCTTCCCTGCTTTTTGGGGGTGGGGCACCTTTTGTCTCTCCTCCCTCTTTATTCTTAACTAATTCTCTGGAGCTCTTCTTGCCAGTGGTTCTGTGTGAGGCGAAGGTGGAAAACAGCTGGTAGCCAAAGAACCCAACTGACAATGGAAAAGACTCAGGTGAGAGACACCTTATCACACTGAACATGTTGTGGTTTAGAAAACAGAACCTGTAAGATACAGAACCCTTGACTAACATTGATCAAAATCTTCCATTCTGGGGGCGGGGGGGAGAACTATGACAACTTGGAGCGCGGGCACACACACACACACACACACACACACACACACACACACACACAAGCCACAGCACCTTAGATCTGCGAGGAACATCCACACTGAACTGAACATAGCCTAGTGGCTAAAAGATGCTACAAGTATTGGATATCCCTTTGTGTCCTCACCCTTCCCTTACTGAATACTCCTGCCCAAAGGGAGTATACCCGCCCTCACGGAAGACAGCCCCCCAGTCAGGCTTCAGTGTGTTACTTTGGAAAATGCTGATGCTCTCGTGGCCACTGGGAGAGCCTTCAAAGGTTACAGGCTGAATCCCGGCATGGGACGGGACGCATATAAACTAAGGGAGCTCCAGCCCTTCCTCTTTTCAGATTTAGGAAATCCCACGTGCACTGCACAGCAGATCCTTCTGGGCAGCCAATCACAGGGTGGCCGATGGGCGTGGCCGCATCAGGAATCCATATCCGCTGTGTGTACAGAGGGATGGTATTGCTGAGAAAGGCGAAAGGGGAAGGAGCTGGCATAAAGACATTGTTTAGCTTGGGAAGGCTGGTTAGAGACAGGTGCAGGAAAATTTGAGAGCATGGCTCTCCCCTTATCCTGACTTCAGTGCTGAAGCCAGCACAAAGCAAGTGGACTGAGCCTACTGAGGGCCAAAACCCCCACCCGAGGTGGTCCTCTCTCTGTACTTGATCGAGTCCCTGCCCTTGTCCTCTCCAATCTCTCCCTTTCTTTTCTTCCCTTCGACAGTCTGACTTGATCTTCTCCAGACCGAAGATTGCCCACCTCTGGGCCACTCCTTGTATCGTACCTTTTCTCCCTTACCTTTCTGATGTGTGCTGGTTGACGATGACCTAGCGAGGGTGAGTGTGAGAGACAGAATGCTGAGAGGCAGCTAAGCACAGGCAAGGGCGGTTTTCCCTGACTTTGCCTTCCTTCCAGCCTCCTTTCTTAGCCCCGCCCCCACACGTACCCACACACTAGGTCCTGTCTTCAACATAATGCCCAAATAAATCAGTTATTTATTTGGAAAGTTTGGTTTCCTTCTAAATAAGATCTCGTGAAAATGCACAAAGTCATCTATGATAATAGTAAAAATACAACCGAACAAAGCACGAACAGCAGCTTCTCCATCGTGTGATCCTAATGGTTGCTGTATATATACACAGTTGTATACTGTTCCAGACTTGGCTTGTTTGCTTCTTTGGTTGGTTTTTAATTACAGGGTCTTGCTGTGTAGACTAGGCCAAAACTCACAGAGAGGTTCAAACCTAATCTATACATTCAATCCCTGCCTTTGTCTCCCAAACACAGAGACCAAAGGCATGTACCATCACGACCTCTGGCTTGTGCCAGATTTTAAAACCATTTCTAGATGTCTTAAGATGTGGGAAGACATCACTGTACAACCAAGCATCTCATGGACACTTTCTTTCTGAGAATGAATTATAGGCAGTATACATGTCTCCAGGAGAGGAGTCCAGTTGATAAACTTTAAGAGACAGGCGAGGACTCCTAAAACTCAGTTGGTAAACAACATCTACCATTTCACTGTAAGAAGCACCATGCAAACTGTTAGGAGACATTACTTTTGAGGAAGTTAACAGTTGGTTTGTATTTAATCTATGGAATATTTGTCTTTATTTTTATGTGTTTAACATGTTCACTCTTTTACAGTTTCATACATTCTTTGATCAAAGGTGCCTGGTCGTCTTCTCTTATCCTCTCCCAATAAACCCCTTCTCCCCAGTCCTCCAACTTTTGTCTGTTGTTTGATTCTTTGTTTGTTTGTGGTTTATTGGTGACTCACCTTATTTAATTGTGGTTTCCTGCATAAGCGTAGGTGGGAGTTATTTATTAATGGGGGCAATGCCCTAGTGTCTACACAGTTAAGGAGTGTGGTTTTCCTTCCCTGTGCAAGTCTCAGCTGCCTGTTACTCCTTTGGTGGAATGGGATCTTATGCTCCTCTCTTCCATCCATGGTAGAATTCTGACAGCTCTATCCTGTGAAGGTCTTGAGCCAGTAGCCACTGATGCCTTAAGTTATGGGTGAATCTACCATGTCGTATCCATTTGGCAGCACCGACTCCCACCCTACGGCTCTTATATTCCCCCATGATATTCCCTGATTTCTGGGGATGGGTTTATACAGATGTCCTGAATAGGGCTGAGTACCTAAGAGACCCTTGTTCTCACCACATGGACCAATTATGTCCTAATGCAAGCAAAAGCAAGAATGTGATCTAACATCATGTCTATTTAGCAAATCAACAGTAACTGATTCAACCCCTACCACCAGCCTGACTCCCCTAGGTCTATTACCTTCCTAGACATGGGCTTAGGAACCTAGACCAGGTTGGCAATACCAACTATGAGTCCCTCCTGTCAAGTTGGGGAGAAAACAGTGCACTTTTCAAAAGAATTAAAAACCAAAAGCTAAGAAATGCTAAACCTTTCACCTTTAAACAGTGAAGGGACACACAAGACCAGGGTTATGTGCATGTGTGTATGCGTTTCAGGCTGCACACATACGTGTGTGTGTGTGTGTGTGTGTGTGTGTGTGTGTGTGTGTGTATTTTCCCAAAGAACAAATAATTCATATGCAGAATTTCACAACCATCTGTCCTCTCTTTTATGCAGTGTGAAGCTCATGTCTTAAATTTGAGTGAGCAGGATTTAGAAACAATGGGCTAATGAGGTGACTCAGCAGGTGAAGTAACTCAGCATCTAGTGAGCTGACCCAGCAGGTGGTGAGCTGACCCAAAAGTTGGTGAGGTGACTCAGCAGGTATTGAGCTGACTCGGCAATTGGTGAGTTGACTCAGAAGGTGGTAAGGTGGCCCAGTGGGTGGTAAAGTGACCCAGCAGGTGGTAAGGTGACTCAGCAGGTGGTGAGGTGACTCAGAGGTGGTGAGGTGACTCAGCAGGTGTCAGTGCTTATGACTAAGTATGAAGACTTGAGTTTAATCCCCAGGCCCCACAAGGAGGAAAAAGAGAACCAACTACTATCAATTGTCCTGTGGCCTTCTCATCTCTCTGACTGTCTGTCTCTCTCTCTTAATAAATAATAATTTAAAAATTAAAAGCACTGCAGAAAAGTGTTCTAGACTATGAAGATTGTTAGGGTAGTGGGATAGGTTGTTGAGTAGGATGACAGTCCTTCATGGTAGGAGTTCTTCCCTGGTAGCTTTAGAACTCTGTTTCTAAAAGGGGGAGAGGGTCAGCAAAATGATCAGAAGGCACTTAGCACCAAACTTGATGATGTGACTTTGATCCCCAGACCCACGTGGTAGAAGAGAGCTAACTCCTACAAGTGTTCCTCTCACATTTACACACGTGTTATAGTGGTGGGTGTATGCCCAAAATAAATAAACATAAAAGAAGAAGAAAAGCAGCCAAATTTCCAAAGTCGTTCATCTATACATCTCCTGCGAGATACCTTCATTTCATGGGTAAGATGACAGAAGCAGGCATGTTCCAGGCTGGCTCTGCACGAGCCATCATGAACACCACATACCCTGTGAGAGTTGAACAACTCACATACAGCCTCAAGTTCCCAGCTTCACAGTAAACATAATGATGACCATGACCCCTTCCCAGCTGAGGGCAAAGATAAGTGGAGACTGTCGAAGGACCTGCTGGGGTGCTTCCTACTCCAACTGTGAGTCCCCATTAAGTGCTCCATGAGATACAAGTGGGTCAGCATGCTCCCTGCACCCTAGATGGTTATAAGAAAGCTGCAGAGGTGTTGATAACATTTTCAGGTATCGAATTTCCATTGCAGGGATTTCCCCATGAATAAGACATTTGAACAAAGGTGATTTGAGCACAGAAGCAAGCCAAAGGTCAGAAGACTCTCAGGGGCAAGGAAGCTCACATACTTCCTTCCACCTGTGTCCTTACTGAATGTTCCATCTAACCACAGACCCGTGTCTGCCCATGCAAAGGGTCAAGAGCCCCATAGAGCCATTATTCCATGAGTCACGTGTCTTCAGAGAAATACTGACATACCCACCACAGTCTTCATGTCTGGAAGGAATGGGGCTTTGTGAGTTCTTGGCTCTCATGGCAATGCTGACACATCAACCTAGAGCCAAGCCAAGCCAGCACCCAGAGCTCCTGAGGAAGAGCTGCCATCAACTTGGCCTTCACTCATATGCTATCTGCCTTTCTGCTGCTGGCGACTCAACTTTCTCTTTCAGTGCATTGGCCGTCTCTGGCCTCTCGTCAATGCTAAGGTTGGCTCCCCAAGGCCACAGTCACTGTGGAAATAAGATCTGGGTGGCTCTGGCTGCTGTTTCACCATCCGCAGAGTTGACTTAATAACAGGCTCATGTATTTATGCTGGAGGGGTCGGAAATTGCAGAGAATGGCAGAAATCACATCAAGATATTCTCAGGGACTACAGCCTTAGAGTCAAGTGTGTAGAAGAGGGTGTAGGATTTAAAGGGAGAAACCTGACATTGTCAATACTAGGGAATGTTCTAAAAGAGGCTGTGCATGGTGACCCCATCACTGTCACCACACACCTGCCCCAAACTGGTAAGAAACAGGCAACACACACCCACTTACAGGAACCTCAGACACACCTCCGGTATCAGGAAGGGTAAAGAGCTGCCTTCAATTTCCCACTGCACGAACATGAACTGGCCTTAGTTTCCATAATCCAAGCACGCTTGGCCTGAATATTCACGGATTCTGAGTCCTCAGATTTAACCAGCTAGGACTAAAAGATGCTTAAAAGTTAAACCATTCCCATAAATAAAGTGTAAATGTTTTGTCTCTATCCTTTGACTAAATGCTATGTTACAACACAAAGCTTTGTGTGTTTTAAGTCATCTAAAGTTGACTTAAAATCTATGGATGAGTTTGTGCTTTCTAGTTTTTATTTATGTGTATATACAAGTGCATGCCCATGGGTGCACATGTATGAGCAAGCACATGGATATACATACATGTACATGTGTGCAGACCAGGTGGAGGACCACCTCAGGCATAATTTCTCGGGTATCATCACCTTAGTTTCATTTGAAGATTTTTATTTTTAGCATTTTAGATTATGTGAGCATGTGTGTGTGTGTGTGTGTGTGTGTGTGTGTGTGTGTGTGTGTGTGTGTGTGAATACTGCTGTCAGATTGCCCTGGAGGTAGAATTACAGGCAGTTGTGAGACTCCTGACAT
This sequence comes from Micromys minutus, assembly GCF_963924665.1. Classification (NCBI taxonomy): domain Eukaryota; kingdom Metazoa; phylum Chordata; class Mammalia; order Rodentia; family Muridae; genus Micromys; species Micromys minutus. The sequence goes on from NC_137974.1 coordinate 84,037,851, forward strand.
GGGTGCTGGGATCTGAACCCCAATCTTCTGCAAGAGCAGTAAGTGCTCTTAACAACTGATTTTTAAACAAGGTCTCTCATTGACCTGGAACTCATTGACCAGCATAATCCAGTTAGCCAGTGAGACCGAGGGATATTCTGGTGGCCACATGGCCAGGTCTGGGATTACAGACTTTCTTAGTCATAGTTCTATTGCTGTGGAAAACAAAACGAAACACCATGAACAAGATTACTTATAAAAGAAAACGTTTAATTACAGCTAGCTTACAGTTTCAGACAACGAGTCCGTTATCATCATGGTGGGAAGTGTGGTAGCAGGTAGGCAGGAGTGCTGATATAGCAGCAGCTCAGAGCTTACATCCTGGTCAGGCAGGATGAGAGAGGGAGAAACCGGGCTTGGTGTGGGCTTTTGAAGCCTTAAAGCCTACCCACAGCCATATACCTCCTCCAACAAGGCCACACCTCCTAATCCTTCCCTAACAGTCCATCAACTCAGAACCTAGCATTCAAAAATGTGAGCCTCTGGGAGATCATTTTTATTCAAATCATTACAGAGGCACACATGTTCCTGCACAGGCAGACACACATGCTGCTGCTGCTGCTGTTACTACTACTACTACTACTACTACTACTACTACTACTACTACTACTACTAACTCTGGTTTTTCCAACTTCTGGGTATCAAATTCAGGTCTCACATTTTACTAAATGGACTATCTTCTCAGGGTTCAATTTTTTAAATAGAATATAAAGGTACATGACAAAATGGGTGTATGTCATATGCAAGTATCACATCATTTTATGTAAGAGGCTTGAGGACCTGCAGGTTTGGGGGTCCTATGAGAGACAACCTTGGAACCAACCCCACCACAATGATGAGGCAAAATTCTGTGGTGTGGCTTGCAGCATCCACCACAGCTAGTGATCAACTGAAATGACCTTTTCCTCCATTCTTATCAGTCCATGTTCAAAGTATGTCTCTCTTTGCATAAACATGATTCAGAAAATAAAATCAAGCTTTATGTGTTGAAATATCAAACTGAGGTCCATTAAAGTATACAGCTAATATATCCTACTGAAAATAAGGTGTTTTACATGTTGATGCCTGTTGTGTAGCAGTTCCTCTGAGACTGAAACATTTCATCCCATAGGGAAGCTCCTAAAGACCAAAGGTAAATAACTTAAAAGGCTTCAGGAAGTCCCTGAAGCTGACCAGATTCACAAGGACCCTTCCTCATTATATAATAATAAAGACAGCTAAGAGTTACTGCCAGAGAAGACAAGGATGACTCTGGGACCAGTACAGCTTCTTGAAAAAGGTTTAGACTAATGAAATCACTTGGAAAGGAAACTTTCCAACCCATCAAGCTGCCTACGGATTGTGCAGTGAGTTCCAAGTTTCCCAGATTTTGTGAGCTGTCACTCATCCTGAGATGAACTTTGGTGATGCAATTGTCTTTGAGTATTTCTGTTCTTATAGGTAACCTCTCACTCATACTCCTTTAAGTAATTCCAATAAAAGTAATTAGTTCACCAAGTTGGACTTTGGTAGTAACTATAATTTGCTCTATGGTAGGCTCACTTCCCCTCATGTGTGTGTGCATGTGTGTGTGCATGTGTACATGTGCATGTGTATTTGTGTGTGTGTTGCAGCTTCCCAGAAAAAAAAAGTTTGTCACACAACAATGCCCTGTATCTTTTACAAATTTTAACAAAACACACATGTATGGAATATTCTGAGCACATGCACAGGAAAAGTTGCAAAATTCCTTCTAGAAGAGAGTTCTCTCTTTGCTTGCCACTCATGAAAAGGAGGAAAGTCTTTGATCACTTCTTTTTGAGGATGAGTGGGAAGGACGGGCAACCTGCCCTTTGCTCTTTAATTCAGCACCAGTGGCATGTGCCTGACCTCAGATGACATCTCTAGGCCATCTTCTGTGTGTTCCAGGCAGTTGGCCATCTCCACAGCCCCAGTCCAGCAAGTCAGTCACAGTTGGAGGGCTCACTACGGCTTGAACTGAGCGTGTGTTCAATGGACTTCCTCTTCTGTGCTGAGTCTTTTGCTCCAAGATCAAGGGCTGTTCCTGGAGCTGAAAACTCCATGTTGCTCATCACTGTTTGAGGAAAAGATTTCCCAGATGCATGGCATGGTCTGTGCTTAGTTATGCAATGACTGATCTACAATATGCCAAGGAACCAGCCAGGCCCCTCGTTCTACTTCATTTGGAAATATTACCAAAACCCTCTTCCTCCACAGAACCTTCGGTGTGGCTAGTTAAATCATGGAACCAAGAACTGTGAAAAGGGCTATAAGCCTATTATAAATGTGCTCTACTTAGAACCCAAAGGCGAGGGTTCAAAACCTGCACCCGCTCAGGACTCTCCACAAGACTGTAAACTAGCCATTTGGCCTTTGATTCCCAAATGCACTTATGAGAAGATCAGGTGGGAAGGCTTGAGGAAGGCCTCAGGCCCTGACCCTGTGCACAGCGCTCAGAGGAAGTAGATCACAAATCCACAAGGAAGTTACAAAAATCAGGTTTGCACTACTGCAATGCCTGTCGAGAACTAGACTTTCTGAGTGTGCGCTCTGAGTAGAGGCCATACCTACGTGGCCCCAGAACACGGTACTTGAGAATGGTGAAGCTAGTCTGAAATAGGGCCCTCAGTGGAGGCTCTGAAGCCAGAGGCACAGACAAGCACTACCAAAGGACAGGGAAACTGTGACTCCTGTTTGGATGACTTCTTTGTCCTCAGAACAGAACCTGATGCCTTCCGGGAAGCTGCCAGCAGGAGATCACAGCCAGAGAAAGGGTGTTCTGGGAGTATCCCTGCACAGGAGGCACAGGCTCCCTCCGATTGGTCCCATCACTGCCTGCTCTGGAACAGATCATGGCATGGTGAACCATTTGTCAAGGGCTGATGGAGTAGTAAATCCATGAAAGCGAGTCAGACAGCATGTGCCCACCCCAGGGCACCGTTGCAAAGCCAATGTGACAGGAGTAATCAAGATCCCATGATGCAACAGTCCAGAAGGAACTGGCTAGAGGTGGATGTATAAGGGCCTCCAGAGCCCTCCAGCCACAGAGCTGCTGGGCACTGAAGACCTGCTTTGTCTGCCTGTAGTCCACAGCCAGGTCAGCTGCTCCATCACCCCACCTCCTCTGACACACTAGAAACAGGCAGGCCCCACCGAAGTACCAAAGGATGCCACAAGATTCCCCCATGTTCGTACTTGGGTGATCCTCAACCACACACAGGTCTGTTCTGGGGGCCGAGGGCATTAGCCATTTGCTTCTTTACCATCCTGCTCTGACTCGGGCATGTGACAGAGGAACAAACACCAAGAAGCAGGTGTTGAAGGAGTCCAAAGTAGTGGCAGGGAGGTAGAAAACAGACCCATCCCAGCCGTCACTGTCTGCATGGAAGTTCACACATGACTTCAGTGTGCTTGTCATTGTCCTGGAGGTGATTCCTCTTCTCTAGGAAGTCTCCTTTGCCTGTGTCCCTGGTTGTTACATTCATTGATTGTATTGATACAGTGTCTTGATACATTGTACTGATACAATATCAGCATCATCACCCTTACCATCCCATCCTGTTCTGTTTTATTTCTTCCTCCTCCCCCTTCTCCTTCCTCTCTTCCTCTCCCTTCCCTTCCTTTCTCATTCCTGCTCTTACCTTCAATACATTCTTCTCTCTCCAGCACACCGTGGGCCTCTCAACTCCTCACTGATCTAAAGCAAGTCAGTGTCTGTCCTTGTAATTCACTGACCAAACTGCCTCCAAAGTATTCTTTTTGGAACACTAGTCTAAGAAAATCTTCACACACACACACACACACACACACACACACACACACACACACACACACCACTGGCAGTCGAAATAGCTTTCTTGGAAGAACATTAGACTGGAGAGTCATCATGCTGCTAAAGACCCCACAGCCCACCTCTGAGACCGCCTTACTCCCCCCAAGTTCCCCCCAAGTTCTTCCCACCCAACACCTTCTGAGCAGTGGGAGTCCCAGGGACCTGCTAAACTCATGAGGTTCCTTTTCAATCCTAACAGTTACAGCAGCAGCAAGAAGGAGAACTGAACCTCTGCCTAAGGTGTGGGGAGTCCCAGGTTAAAGGAACAACTAGGAAGAGACCAGAGGTACCCTAAACAGTAGCCAGCCTAGGGGCACAGTACCTCCCATCCCCAGTCGGTTCTCAAGGTCACCTACAAGTGATGAATCCCTCCCCTTTTCTGAAATCAGAGCTGGTTCCAAGAGAGTTCATTGAGTAAATTCGTGGTCAGCTAAATAAATAAATGAACTCACAAAAGTCCCAGCTTTGAGTGGTGGCAGGGTTTGCGTCTTCTTGGCTGGAACTGGCTGTAGTGAGTCTGAGGCTATGCTGCCCTGCCAGAGCCAGGTGCCTGGCTCTTCCTTTACAGGTGACAGCGCCTTTGATAAAAGCATTCTGTTCCATTGTCACAGTGACTACTGCTATTTGCTGTGGACTATCACTGTGCTTGGGTTTACACAGATGGGTTCTGGCTCCATTCATAATTCCTTTGATTTAGGAAAGGTCACCGTCACAGAAGGGAACCCAGCAATTGCCAAGCACCAGGACCCAAAGCAGCTTTGGTCTTGGCACAGGTGGATGTGATCTTATTCACTGGTGATCTTGTGCAGGTCTGTCCCTTGGATGTCCTGGGCAAAGGATGGAGCCGGGGCTCACCCTCCCGAGAGGGACATTGAGATTCCTGGGCAGCAGACCAATTCAGCCATATGTCACCCCAGAAAGTAACTGCTTTTCCCATATATGATTATAGCTAACACTGCAAAGCCTGCTTTGCCTGGATTCGTTCATGGAACCTATGCAAAGCATGCTGTGTGCTCTCAATTGGAGCCTCATCCCAGGGATGAGTGAGGCTGCGGGAAAGCAATTCCATTCTGCTCAGCAGGAGTGACCATGGGTCTGTAGGTTCTCTTCCTGCATTTGTTATGGGGGTGACACCCTGGCTCAGAAACAGTGGCTGAGGAAAACAAAGATTCTATTGGGCAAATGCATCCCAATTCTCCTATCAACCCCCCCCTTTACCTTTTAGAAAATGTTAATGTATTCCTGATGAATTCAGTGTGAAAAAAAATATGTTTATCAGCTTGGGTTTAAATTTTTTATTCATAATAAGAAAGATAGTAGCATCGATGAGCCTTCAGCCTTCACATTGTTGCCAGTTCTTTGGGGCTTTACTAAGTGACCAGGGGGGAGAACAATGTGGTGCCAAGATGACAAACAAGCTCACTTGCACCAGGTGTGAGTGTCATGTATGGGGCTGAGGGAGGCAGGCTCTGGTGGCAGATAACCTGCAAGTTGTCATTTGGTAGCTACATAAGTTGTGTCTTTCGTTGGGGCCAAATGGATGAGAAGTTCACAGGCGCTCAGCAGCACCTGGAGCGAGCCACTCCTTACCCAAGTACACTCCCTGTCTTGAAAGGCTGCTAGCTGGGAAGTCTGGGTGTTTGTGCCCTGCAGCACAGAAGGGTGACTGACGTTCATACCAGCTTACCATGGGTTGTTCAAGGAGCTAGAAGAAAAAAAAACAAAGTCCCCCAAACACAGAATAGTCCCTGTTCAATAGGATGGAAATGCGAATTGTGTTGATTTGATTGTTGTAAAATATGTGGAGTTGTCATGCTACACTATTGCTACAGACCAGACTACATGTTGGTCAAGTTTTTTCCTAAAAGGGAAAAAAAAAAGAGAGAGAGTTGAGGAGGGAACTCTCTTTTCATGCACTGTTCTATTGTGAAGGCTTTAATTTCTGCCACACACCCCTAATGCCACCCCATTGTGATGCCCATGTCCCCTAGCCTAGGCTGGCTACACACACACACACACACACACACACACAGCCCACCTCAACAACCTCCCACTCTTCCAGTCAATGATACTGTACAAAAGCCAGCAGGTCTGTGAACTGTATCCAGCACCAGGGTCCTTTAGTTTGTTGTGGATGAACTTTAGTGTCACACAGCTCAAGCATCCATTGTGAGATGTGGACCTTGGAGCTGAGCACAGCTACAGTCTCAGAATTATTGCAGGCAGTCCTGTGCAGGAAGCCCTGACTTCCCAGAGAGAGAGGAGGTGGAAGAAGAAGAGGAGGAGGAGGGAGAGGAAGAAGAGGAGCTAGAAAAAGAAAAGGGGGAGAGGAAGAAGAGGAGGAAATAGAGGAAGAAGAGGAGAGAAGAGAGGAAGAAGAGGAGGAAATAGAGAAAGAAGAGGAGAGATGGTTGAGCAGCTGAAGATGGTTCAAGCACCAGGGGAAAGGGAAGAAAACACTCATCTAAAAGTCATGCAGCCTGCAAGAGGGAGGCCTGGGCTAGCTCTTCTCCTAAGGCCCAGACCTGTTACCTCATATCCTCTTCTCTCTCCAGTAAACAGAGCAGGCCAGAGGGAATCACAGGGCTCAGAACTCAGTCCTTGCCACTGGGAAGACTCCAAGGCCTCAGGGCATGTACAGCAAACAGAGCTGCCTGCTCTTCGGTCAGATGGGGCCAACCAGCCCTCCAGTTGTTTGATTTCTAAACCTGCCTTTACCTCCCTGAGGCCTCAGAGAGCTCGGGGCTTGTGAATCAACACAACATTTAATTAACTGCACATTAAAGTTTCCATCTCTCAAGGAAGGGAATTAGGGACAGTGCACTTTCCAAAGCATTCATTAATGAAAAGACGAACTCTAAAGTCTCCCGAGCATGGAGTGGTCCTCAGCAAACCCAGCTACCGCCTGGCTTGCTTTTGGGGGTTGGCCATTGGCTTCAACTGAGCCGCAGTCTTTAGAGTCCCTTTCAGGTCAACTGCCTGCACCTTGAGGCTTCCTAAACAATACCGTAAGAGCTTTTGAACAATACTCAGAAATATTTCCAGTTATATTGAACTGTAAAATCATTGTATTCAATATAAAAGGCAGAGAGCTGTCCTTTTAAGACATGCATGAACAACATAATTGAAATAAATATCTGGGATGCCTAAGGGATGGCATATGGGTTGACATTCTGGAGGGACAAAGCGGTCAGCCTGACTTGTAGAGGGGAGGAGATTACAAAGGACAGGGCAAGAGGAGGACTAGAATACAGCCAGCCTGACTTACAGCCAACAAGCTGATTCTCAGTCATCCCCACATGTCCTGCCAGGTCAGGACATCTGGCTTGAGTATCAAAGCTTGCTATGAGTAGAGAGCATGGATGCTGGTCCTGCTTCTGTCTCAGCCCACTCTGTTTCTCTGTACCTCCTCCTCATGCCCTCCTCCTCCCCATTCTCCTTCCCCTCCTCTTCTTCCTCCTCCTCCCCATCCCCCTTCCCCTCCTCTTCTTCCTCCTCCTCCCCATTCTCCTTCCCCTCCTCTTCTTCCTCCTCCTCCCCATTCTCCTTTCCCTCCTCTTCTTCCTCCTCCTCCCCATTCTCCTTTCCCTCCTCTTCTTATTCCCCCTCATTCTCCTCCTTCTACCCTTCCCTTCTTCCTCCCCCAACTCCTTCCTCCTTCTCTTCCTCCTCCTTTTTTCTCCTCCTCTTCTTTCTCCTCCTCCTCCTCACAGAAGTCGGGGAACTACCCTGTCCCTTTAATTAACCACCTGCAGTAGTCCCGAGATTGCAACTGCATTCCGCTCTAAGGTGCACATTTCATGATAGCTGTCTTAGGATATTTTTGTCTGAATGCCTGACACCTCCAAGTTTGAAGAATAGATTCACAGTTACTGATTCTTGACTTACTGATACAAGCTTACCAGATAAACCTTGTTTCTGTGTGACTTGATACATTCAAGTTGTAGGTTTACTTAGTGTCCATACCCCCAAAAGCCCTAAGCCAGAACTGCTACAAACCCCAAAATGTTCTGAGTGCTGCCATAATGCCGTAGGTAGGAAATTACTTCTGACTTCTTGTGAAGAGTGAAAACATGGGGAATCTAAAAATACTGCACAAAATGAGCCTTCAGCCTTGGTCTATAAGACATACGGGAAATATAAGTGAGTTGTTTGTTTGTTTTTGGGTTTTGTTGGTGGTGGTTTGTTGTTGTTGTTTGTTTGCTTGATTGTTTTTTGTTTCTAGACTTGGGTCCCATGCCCAAGTCATCTTATATGAACATGCAAATATTTAAGGATTCTTACAGATTTGCAACTCTTCTGTCCCCAGAAATTTTGGGTAAGAGCTACTCAACTTGTAGTGAGAGAACCAAGCCAAAACATGCTTGTACAGAGATAAAGCAAACAAGTTTCTCACTTCCCATGGGATGGAAACATCTAGGGAAGGAAAGGACCCATTTCCTGGTGATTTCTCAAAGACCTTGAAACACCCTCAGCTCCATGGACCCTCCTCTCTGCCTCTTCTCAGCCTCCAGTCCACACTGACAGGGCAACAGGACCCCAGAGGATACAAGCTACTACTCATAACCCTCTCACCAACTTCAATACTTCCAGCTAGTCTGTAGATTTTTTTTCTCTCACTGGCATGGCATTGTGGTGGAAGCCATATTTTGGGTTCTTACGCATTTTCATTGAAATCATCATCTGTCACAAGAAGACAGAGGGAAGTAAAACTGGTACAAGCAGCTGGCCTTGGGTCACTGACACATGTATCCCATCTTGTGACAGGAGAATGGGGGGGGGGCATCCAGATTGATCAGCCACTTGGCTGTTGCTGCCAGGGTGCTACAGTCTCCTAGCCATCTGCTGGGATATGCCAAGGGGGTAACTTGGGTGAGGATTGCAAAGTGAGAAGTATCTCTTCTGCAAGGATCTAAGAGGGGGCAGTTTTTGACTCCTCTCCCAGAGGGTTAGTGCTAAGAAGAACTGCTTCCCAAATGCCTAGGATGCTTGCTGTTCCCCTCCTGTACGGAGAGGAAACAGATACAGACAAGAATGTCACACATGTGCCACCACCACCCTATATACACAGCAAGAGGCTGAAAGATGCTCCTCCAGTTCCTGCTGTTCTACCTGGCTCTACTGTTCTCTCTCCCTTTCTCTCTCCTGCCCCTTCCCCCCCCCCCTCAGCCCTTCATCAACAGTCCTATAAGTCACAGGTCATGCTGAACCTGGCAGACATTACTTTCAAAATCCATGCCTTGCATGGATCATGAGGCAGAGGCAGCAGAACAACTGGGCAAAGAAGACGGAGATGACACAGAAATAGTCCTCTCAGCCTGGGGTTACATTAGGAAGGTTTCTTAGAGATGGAAAGGCCGGAGTCGACTTTTGATTTGATCCAGAGTAAACCACAGGAAAGTTTAGGCGTGCTTCAGCAGGCCCGACAGTAACACATGTAATCCCTGTTGGAGGCTCCCATAAAGGCATGGATGTGAGTGGGAAGGATTTCAGGACCGTATCAAAATCATGATAGGCCTGTCTTCTCACCTGAGAGCTAATTCAGGGAGTGTGGTTCGGGCTCCAGAATTTAGGCTATGTTGTGTATGCTCATTTGTTTGATTCATACAGCATTTCTTTGCAAACCTTGTCTTATCAAGTTAGAGATTAGTCAACCAATGAAAACAGGTCACTGGGACCCAGGAACCTCACAATGAAACCCCAAAGGTTTAGCCAAGTGCTTCTGCTACATATCTTAGATGCATGTCGCTCCTTTAGACTGGGCGGAGATTTAATCTGGGTTACCCGGAACATTTTCCATCATCAACAACAAAAGGTGGAATCTTCAGTGCTCTCGGAGAATAAGCTTCAAAGGTTCTGTGTCTTTTTTTTTTTTAAGGCATCTTGCCATATAGTTGACATGGCAGAAAAGTTTTGCATGCATCCCAGCATCCACTGTTGTGACAGCTGCGTTTAATGAGTGCAAAATGATCAGAAAAACATCCTTCGCCTTGAGTTGCCAGTTGGTGACAGGGGAGAGGTGACGCTGTAATCAGAGCATTGGAGTTCTGCACACATCTGGGAGGTGGGATGCTTGCATGTCTGGCCTGTACCAGGTGGCTCCGAGAATGGCCTTGAAACCAAATAAGGCCCTCAGACCCATATCCCATGGAGCCCTTCCTCCATCAGCAGGGCAAGGACCCGGCTGACCCCGTCAGGCTGTTCTGTAAAAGGTTCATTCAAAGTCAAGCTCTTCTTAAAAATTCTACATAGCTTTCTTCCTGAGAAAAGATTTTTTTCCTAGCTAATCTAACACACTGATAATTAACAAACTCAGGAGAAACCTAAGGAAATAAAAAGGGAAAGCACGCTAAATAATTCATGTGTAAATGCTTAAATTTGTAAATAAAGGACTTCCATTAAATATTGATAATCGTGATAGATTGAAGTATTTTTCAGCAAACATTCAAGGCTCTTATCTTGACACATAAACACGGATCTCCAACGGAGAGGGTTGGTTTTGTACCAGTGCAGTTAACCTTGAGCTTGAGTCTTATTCTGTCAATAAAAAGGCAGATAACCAGGTGTCAATATGGAGCCTTGATCCTCACCCCAATACAAGCTTTTGTCTGCACTTCAATGAATCCTAAGCCAAGGACTGGAAAAGCTTCATGAGAAAAACAAACAAACAAACTACAGGGACCTGAAGCCCCACCAAGGGTGTAAAAAGCCAGGTGTGGGGTCACACTCAAATCTCCATACTGGATAGGGCAAAGACAGAGAAATCTCAAGGGCTTGTTGGTCAGCTGATAAGCGTCAGGTTCAGTGACGGAGCTTCTCTTTAAAATAAATAAGAAATGGTGAAGGAAGATGCCAGATGTCAACCTCTGGGCTCCATACACACTTACACATGTATCTACATGCATGAACATGTATACATATATGCAACACACATGTACACATACTAACTCTATACAAACACATACACCCATAAACGGACACACACTCATACATACACACACAATAAGACTCTCTCTCACACACACACACACACACACACAGTTATAAGCCAGACAGCTGCAGCCCTCTGAGAAGCAGGTGAAACAGACCTGAGTTCAAACCTGCAGTGGAAAGCAGAGTTGTCCACACTGCGCATGTGCACTACAGAGCAGAGCATCCTGGGAAGAAAGCTGCCTAGCTGAGCCCAGCCTCCATCTGCCAGCCTCCAGCTGACCTGCCGCCCAGGAAGTATGAGCATAGAAGATGCTTAATTGAAGTCCCTGAGATTTGGGGTTATTTGTTATTCAGTATCATTGTGTTGTTTCATAGGCTTTTGATGGAGATCGCCAACAATGTGTGCTTGATTATGTGACAAAGAAATGATTCCAGCTGTGCTGAATGCCTCCTGCAGTTCTGTGGACACAGATTGAGGCTGCTGTTGACTGAATATGTGTCTCCTTGAAATTCATGTTAAAGCCCTAACTGCCAACAGGACAGTTTCTGGTGGAGTGTTTAGGAAGCGATTAGGTCCTACCATGTAAGGACAAAGGAAGCCAGCTGTTGAAAAACCAGGAGGAGAGCCCTCACCAGGAACTTTGATCAGATGGTACCTTGATCTTGGACTGCAAACTTCTAAGAAACAAATTGTCATGTGAACTTTCGGTTCTATGGTACATTTATAGCATCCTGAATGTATGGAGTGAACACAGTCGGGGCAAATGTGCCATTCAGTCTATTGTATTTACAGAAAGCCAGGTAAATAACTCCATTCCAAGTCACATTTATTGCTTTTATAGTTCCATTCTGGAGCCAGGGAATCGCGTGTAACAGGTATAACTTTAGTAAGACTTACCAGCCAGCTCTTGGGTCCCCGCTCTCTCCAGTGACCTCACCTCTCAGATGGCTGAGACCAAAATGTCTGACAAAACAAGGAGAGAGGGAGGAAGGGAGGGAAGGTGGGAGGAAGGAAGGGAGGGAAGGATAGATGGACAGGTGGTCACCTCACAGCCTCACAGCTGAAGGGGAGCATCCCAGTGGGAACTGCTGCGTGATGGGGTAACTTAGTCCATAGAGCTATGAGTACACTGGGAACGGAGAGGGACACAGGGACTAAGAGTCAGACTGAATTTTTAAAGGTCTCCTGCTAGTGACAGACTCCTAAGAGCCAGACCCCACCTCCTAAAGTTTCCCAGTTCCTAAGATCACATCACCCACCAGTTGGAGAACAGTATTTTAAACATGAGTCTGTTAAACCCTAAGGCAGGTGAAAATCAACCCCCACCTGGGTGGAGCCTCCTTACCCTCCAACCCCCGACACACACACCCACCTGTGTACAGCCCTCCCCCCTACATATGTGCAGCCCCTCCCCCATGCCTGTGCACAGACTTTCCCCTTGAGTCTGATCCCTTTCCACATGGCTCCAGCCCCAGCCTCTACCTTTCTTCAGTCCCAGAAAGATAACAAAAGCAAAGAACATCATGAGGCGTCATGACAATTTACTCTCGAGAGGAGAATCCTCTCGGTGTCTAAAAGCTTACTCTAAGTTGTATTTATTTAATTTATGCTCTACTGATGAATAATTAGGGCAGGAATTAATTTTGAAATGCAAATGTGCAATGGGTCTCCCTGTTCTGTCTTGGGCACCCTCTGTCCTCACTTCTACCGCTGTGGAGTCTTAATGGATTTAGTTAAGCAAAGGGATGAAATTATTTTTTCTAATGCTTTATTTACTTGATTGAGTCAGACTTTTTTGTCAAATATTGACAACAAATGTTTGTTCGAGATCATATGCCACAGGATTTAATAGAAATAAAAACCTGAAGTACAGAGCCGTCATCTGCTTCACGTCCTGTGGGTGATCTATCCAAATGGCGGCTGGCTGCCAGGAAGGTAGTTTATAAGGACTGTTCATTTATTAATCAACATAAACACTCCTTGTTATCTCTGAAAATGTTGCAGAAATAGTCTTTGAGAAAGGTTTCCAAACTGTAGAAACAAAGCAAAACTGTTTTTCCTGTCTTTTGCCTCAAGTGCCAAAGATTGGGAACACAGTCCAGAGTCTGGTAAACACTCCCTTCATAGCTGGTTCACCAGCCAGTGACTGACACCTTGTGTAAAGTGGTATTCTGTTCTGTACCAGACTTATGCTGTACAAATCTATACAGTCCACAGGCAAAGTCAAGCAAGAGAACCTGTTGTGTTTTAGTCATGGCTACTTGGCCTCATCCCCAGGGAGTGCTCAGTGTTTCTGCTTTCACAGAAAGCAGGTTCCAGGAAGACAAGGTCTTCACAGGCCGAGGAAGATGAAGCATCTGTGTCTGTTAATAGCAGGGAAGTGTTATTTTTTAAGAAGAAATGGAGTCCAAAGGAGAGTGCCTTCTTCAGCATGGGTATGGTAAAAATGGATTAACGGGAAAGGAAGATGCCAAGCAGAGTTCATGCCGCCCTGTGTCCTATGGGGGGGGGGGTCCTGTGGGGGATGCTCAGGATAGCAGGTTGAGTTTCAGGAGCTACAAGCTCCCAGACAAGTTGACAATGCCAAGGTACTTCCTAGAATGCAGATCACAACGGGAGAGGCAGCAGCTAGGGATGGGGCTGGTAACAAGACCCGAGTTGAAGACGTCTTTCGCTGAGGTGAAGAATTTTCACCTTCTGTGTTCACCTGAGGGAAATAGTTGTTTGCTTTGGACAGAATGTTGAAGCGCCCCTTCTTTTCAAAAAACAATGTGTAACCTGGCTTAAGGATACTCCACCCACAGCCCCAGTGGAAGCCTTGGTCACCGTCTTAGCACTGTCAAGGTTACACAACCTGAAGTCACTTGAAAAGGGTTTGAGCTGAACCTTTGTCACCTTGGTCTGTGGGCAAGACTGTGAGGAATCTGTCTTGATTGTGAATTCTTGTACAAGGGTCACACCCAGTCTGGGCCAGCACTACTCCCTGGGGAAATAGTTCAGGGCTGTATAAGAAAGCTAACTGTGCATGAACCTATAAGACTTCCAGCAAGCAACGTTCATCCTAGGTCTTTCCTCAAGATTCCTGACTTGAGTTTCTACCCTGACTTCCCGAGATTGCTTTAGGTCAGTATTTTATTACAAGGACTGAATGAAACTAGCGTAATACCAGCCACACAAGTCACTTGTAGCGATGACTTTGTCCTATTGTCTAACTATGTGACAGAAGTCAGCATTCAGATCTGGATTGTTTGAGTTTTCCCACAATTCTCCACCGGCTGATAATAGAAATGGGGGGGGGGGTTCGAATGGTGGTTGCCTCTCATGCCAG